>NC_143132.1:130697366-130997366 GCF_059928025.1 Delphinapterus leucas | reverse complement strand
CCAGGATATTGACATCAATACAATCCACCCATCTTACTCAGGTTTCCCTAGTTTTAGTTGTACTCATTTGTGTGTGTGTGTGTGTGTGTGTGTGTGTGTGTGTATTAGGTTCTATAAAATGCTGTCATATTTAGGTTCATGTATTCACCACCATAGTCAAGATCCTGAACACAAGGATCCTCTGTGTTGCCCTTTATAGCCACAACCACCTCCCTTCTACATATCTCTCCCCACCAGTCCCTAACTTCTGGCAACCAGTATTATGCCCTCTGTTTCTAAAATTTTGTCATTTAAAAAATATCTAGTATAGCACAGGGAATTCTGCTCAATATTCTGTAATAACGTAAATGGGAAAAGAATTTTAAAAAGAATGGATACATGTATATGTATACCTGAATCACTTTGCTGTACACCTGAAACTAACACAACATTGTTAATCAACTATACCCTAATATAAGATAAAAATTTTTTTAAATGATATCTAAATCATATCACACAGTATGTAGCCTTTGGGGATTGGCTTTTTGTCACTCAGCATAATTCCCTACAGTTGTTGCATGTATCAATATTTTGTCCCTTTTTAATTGCTGCATATCCCACAGTATGGTTGTATCACTGTTTCAGATTAATTTTTGTGGAGGATATGAGATAGAGGTCAAGGTTCTTTTTTTATTCCATATGGATTTCTGACTGCGAGCACCACTTGTTGAAAAACTTTCCTTTACTCCATTGGATTACTTTGGCACCTTTGTCAAATATCAATTGGTTGTTAAGTGTGAGTTTCTTTCAGGACTCTCTAGTCTATTCCACTGATCTATTTGTCTATCCCTATGTCAGGACTCCTCTGACTTGATTATTATAGTTGCATAGTGTTATGAGCTGAATGTTTGTGTCCCCTCGGAATTCATATGTTGAAACCCTAATCCTAATGGGATGGTATTTGAAGGTGAGGCTTTTAGGAGGTAATTAGGTTATGAGGGTGATGCCCTCATGAATGGGATTAGTGCACTTATAAGAAGAGGCCAAAGAGTTAGCTAGCTCTCTTTCTGCCATGTGCCATCCTAAAATTTGTGTGGACATCTAAGGTCTTAATTCTAAATGGCCTCTGAGTTCTCTAAACTTCGCTAAATATTTATCTCAAAGATTTGTGTGTGTCTTGGAATACTACCATATACATATTTGCTTTAATGTAAAAATAATGTTTTAAAATCCTAACCATCAGAGGTCTAAAATTCTTCTGTCTTGTTTGTTGACGGGGTGATGCTATTGGATTTCAGAAAATTGAGCTAAATTGAAATGAGCCAACCTTGCATTTTCAGTTTCAAAATCCAAGCAATTTCCCTTTTTCTGACTTGGTATTATAATATTTCAAATACTAAGACATGAAAACACATGGCTACAAATGATGATCATTTTCCAATCATTTTACAAGCTGGGACTGGACATTATTCAGAAGTGGTGCTGAGGATGCTGGTCCCAGGCTCTGAGCTGCAGAATGATGTTGGGGGCTGGCCACATTGTTCATGTGGCAGGGAATGGCTCTCACTCAAGATCAGCTTCTTATCAGCTGCCAGGAAATGGGTTTTTTCATCAAAGGGTTTTTTTCAGTGAAGACAGATTTCTGACACTTAAAATTTTATTTTTTACCCTGCTGTCAGCAATATTACTATGATGAGCCTGCGTGTAGTTTTCTTTGTGTTTATCCTTTTTGGAATTCATCAAACCCCTTGAATCTATGGATTTATGTCTTTCACCAGTTTTGGAAAATTCTCTACCATTGTGTCTCTGAATACAGTCATTTCCCTCTTTTTGAAAGTTCACTTTATGTCACCTTGCTTTTATAAAAGACCTACATTAGTACATGTTTTCACTAATAGAAAGAAATCCATAGAGGCTTTTCACTTTTAAGGAAAAAGGTAAAAATCAAAAATAACATTCAGCATTTGTTTTGCAGGGAGCTGTTACAGAGGCAGCAAAAGTAGCATCACCAAGCTCCTTCCCAGGAACTACATTCAGTGTCTCAGCGTCAAGGCACCATAGCTTTGAATGGTGTCTGTGAGCATGTGTGCCTTATTTCAATTTATTTTGTGCATCTATTAGCACAAAGGTAATTGCTATTTCATTTTATACTATTTCAGCCTATGAAAAGTTTCATAGGAACGTTCTACTTTCAGATAGTGGGGAAAACCTGTATTGCTTCTGTTCCATTTTCTCTCTCTCCTCTCCTTCTGCGACTCGGGTGATATGAATGTTAGACATTTGAATATGCCCCACATATCTTTTTGATACTATTATCTCTTTTTCTCTCCATCTTTTTTCTCCCTCTGTGCTTTAGTTTCAACATGTCCTTTTGACTCATCTTCAAGTTCATTAATTTTGTGCTCAACAGTGTTCAATCTGTTATTAAACTTATCCAATGAGTTCTTGATTTCAGTTATTATACTTTTTAAGTTCTAGAATGTTCACTTTGTTTTTATAGTTTTGGTTTTTTGGTAGATTCCACTTAGCTGGTGCCATTTTTCTCCATCTACTCTGTCTACATTTTTCTCCACTTTATTCAACATATTAATCTAAGTGGAGGTATTATGAATTTTTAAAGTACAGTTTACCCTTGAAAGGCATGGGTTTGAATTGCACTGGTCCACTTTTACATGGATGTTTTTCAATAAATATACAGGCAGGCGGCCCTCAGTATCCACGAATTCCACATCCACAGATCCAACCAATTCAACCAAATGCAAATCGCAAACTGAACACATGCTCTGAGGTTGGTTGAATCTGTGGATGCAGAGCCATCAGATACTGGAGGACCAACCATGGGGCTTGAGCATCTGTGGATTTTGGTGTCTGCATCGGGTCCTGGAACCAATCCCCTGTGGATACCGAGGGATGACTATGTAATACACATACAGTGAAATGTGTAAAGTGTGCTAATCATTATTAGCACAGCTTATTGAACTTTCACGTTGGTATATATTCATAAAACCACCACCCACATCAAGATACATAACATTTCTGGCACTTCTGTCCTGCCCAAGCAGTTATCTTCCTCTCCCCCAAGAGAAAACCACTATTCTGACTTCAATCACCATCAGTTAGTTTTACCTTTTACTGGTCTTCATAAAGGTCTTTTGCATCTGGCTTCTTTCACTTAATATAGTATCTGTGAGATTCATTCCTGTTGTTTTTGTATCATTCTTAGTTATTGCAGTAGAGTATTCCATTGTATGAATAAACTACAATTTATTTATTCATCCTCCAGTTAATAAACGTTTGGATTGTGTCCCGTTTAGGGGCTAATTTCTCTTAGATATATACCTAGGAGTAGAAACGTTGAGTCCAAAGGTAGCTGTATGTTTAGTTTTAGTAGATTCTACTAAACAGTTTCTCAAAGCCAGTTGTGCCAGTTATCAATTTATTACCTCTCAGATCCAAATCCATACTTAATGACCTGCCCTGTGCTAATGGAGCTGGGCCCTGCAAACGTTTCTCCTTTGCCATCTGGCACAGTGTTAAGGTTTGTCAGTAGGGAGCACTGGCAGTCACTGCAGGAGAAAGAGGACTCTCTTCCTGGTTCTGATGTTCTCACCTGGAAGATTCCTGCAGCATGTGGCAACCAGAAATACAAAGCACATCTCCATGGGCAGCTTCTTCCAAAACCCCAGAGGTTGACCTTCCAATGCATCACCCCTGTGGGAAGTTTTCCAGCAATTTCCACGGTGTGGCACCCTTCCATGGATCGCTACCCTCAGCACCAAGAGGAATGCTTTCCAATGAATACCATCTGCATAGACCTTCAGCAAACCTCTTCATCATCCAGTGGGTCATGGCTACATAATCTCCAACAAGGTATGGTTCTCAGCCCACTGGTAGAAGGTGAAGGTTGGGACTGATACAGACTTGTTCCTTCTTTGGGTGCTCTGTCTCAGCCCGAGAGGCTGCTCCCAACATGTGCTATAACTATATTCTTTAGAGTTCTCTTTTCTCCTTAGTAGGTAGTCCCCTCTAATACTTAATAATTCTTTATATTAAATTTTCCTGTCCAAAGTACTGTGTAGTTTCTGTATCCTGCATACACCCTGGCTGATGCATGGATATACCATTTTACACCTCCACCAGCAGTGTATGAGAGTTCCAGTTCCTCCACAGTCAAAGTTCTGTCTACTGACTCCAATATCTGAATGATCTGGGTGTCTACAATTTTTTCTCTTCCTTATCAATTATACGTTCATGCCTCTTCACAAGACTAGTTATGTTTTACTATACACACACATTGTAAATAAGAAGTAGAGAGACTCCAGATGATGTCATTTGACCCACAGTGTTCCCTCTTTCCTCTGACAAGCAGGTGGGTTGAGGAGTGATCATCTCAATCCATTGAAGGATTGAGCTGGGTTGTGGCTGGGTTTCAGTTTTTACAGGACTCAACGTATCTCCGGTTTATCCCTATTCCTCATGTGTGGATTTTGATTGAGAGCCTTGCAGATCTCTGTCTCCTAAGCCATGGAAGGTTATGGAGAGTCAGCTCTGCCCTTCAGAAGTTCCCAGTCCAGCTCTCTGGACACTGTCCCCACGGAGCTTCAAAATCTGGCAAATCTCAGGAAGAGGCAGGAGCTGGCCTTGTTTTTGAGGCAGGCTCTTTCTTCTTGGGAAGGCTTTATTTTCTAAGCACTGTGGGACTTTGGAAGATTTCACTCTGCTTTTTAGATGCATTTAGATTCGTTCCAATACCATGTGACCAGTAAAAGCTTTACTGGTTTCTCTTTATTCCATTAGAAGTCTCCTTTCTGGACAAAGATTGATCATCAGCCAGTGCCCCGAATTAGCAAATGTCCTTGGGGAGGGGAGAGGGAACAGCTGGAGAGCCTCATCTCATTTTGTTGCAATAGAAGAATTGACCAGCCGCAACCTACCACGTCCTACTTAGAAGAGGAAATCTCTTGGGCTTATGAAACTCAGAACTCTTTTCAAACTATTGTCCTTAGCATGTGTTTCAAAATCTTAGAATAGACTTTTCTTTCTAGACAAATTTCTATCATGTCACTACCCTGAGGCTATACGTGTCAAAACACGGTTCACGGGCTTCCCTGGCGGCACAGTCGTTGAGAGTCTGCCTGCCAATGCAGGGGACACGGGTTCGAGCCCTGGTCTGGGAGGATCTCACATGCCGTGGAGCAACTGGGCCCGTGAGCCACAATTACTGAGCCTGCTCTTCTGGAGCTTGTGCTCTGCAACAACAGAGGCCGTGAGAGTGAGAGGCCCACGCACCGCGATGAAGAGTGGCCCCCACTTGCCACAATTAGAGAAAGCCCATGCACAGAAACGGAGACCCAGCACAGCCATAAATAAATAAATAAATTTAAAATGGAAAAACAAACAAACAAAAAAACCCCCACAGTTCAGTGTTTTTCAAACTGTAGGTCACAACCCATTAGTGGGGCGTGAAATCAATTTAGTAGGTCTTGCTAGCATTTTCTAATGAAACAGAATAGAATAGAATAGATGAGAGTGCATGGCACATAGTAACAATAGTATTGTTTCATGAAATTTTCCTTGCACTTGTGTGTGTATGTCTGTGTTCTGGTTTGCAATGTCAAACTTCTTTATTGCTATGGGTTGCAGGCCAAAATGTTTATTTATTTATTTTTTAAAATATTTATTTTGTTGTGCCGGGTCTTAGGTGGGGCAGGTGGCTTCCTTAGTTGTGGCATGCAGGCTCCTTAGTTGTGGCATTCCTGTGGGATCTAGTTCTCTGACCAGGGATCGAACCCGGGCCTCTGCATTGGGAGCATGGAGTCCTATTCACTGTGCCACCAGGGAAGTCCCCCCAAATGTTTAAAAACCGCTGGATTTTAGTTTAAACAGAGGAAGGACGAAGTGGAGAAAAATAAATGATCAGAAACAAATGTTAGTTGAGTATGGACAACTCTGGGGAGAAGTTTGGCCATGAGTGGGAAGTCGATTGATTAAAAGCTGCTCTTCTGGGGGCTTCCCTGGTGGTGCAGTGGTTGAGAGTCCACCTGCCGATGCAGGGGACGTGGGTTTGTGCCCCGGTCTGGGAAGATCCCACATGCCGCGGAGCGGCTGGGCCTGTGAGCCATGGCTGCTGAGCCTGTGCATCCAGAGCCTGTGCTCCGCAACGGGAGAGGCCACAGCCGTGAGAGGCCCGCGTACCGCAAAAAAAAAAAAAAAAAAAGCTGCTCTTCTGGCCCCAGAGAGCAAGAGGGAGCCCATGCAAAGGATGGACCGCAAGCATCAGTAACCTTAAGCATCAGAGAAGAAAATCTTGGGAGGCCTAGCTCCTAGTCGGGCTGGGGCAGCTGTGGCAGGTGCAGAGGGGTAGCAAGGAGGGCTGAAGCTGAGAAACGGCTGAACCTGCGTTGGTAAAGACCATGACAGCCCTGAGAGAAGACCATGGAGTTCTTGGTGCCAGATCACTGGCCAAAGGTCTTGTAGTTGGCACAGAAGAAAGGTCAGCTGAGGGAAAGGACAGGCCTGTGGGTGGGGTGAGGCTCTTCGGCTAACCCATCGTTGGCGCTCCAGGGTCAGCAAAAGATAAATTCCAGCCACAGGCCCGAGGAGACTGGGACTGGAACAAGTGCTAGTGTTTTCTTCACCTTCTCCCTGCTTTCCCAACACCACACACACACACACACACACACACACACACACACAACTGACCAACCTGCCCGCCGAGGCCACCAGACATAGGGGAGAGAGTGGAGGCTCTGTGTTCAGAAGGCCCTGACTCTCAGTCCACTGGCTGGGTTGGACTGGGCTTGTGGTCTCCTATGTCTACAGCAGGGCCAGTGAGACCTTCTGCCCGGGCCCTTGGGAGGCGTGCAGACCCATCACTGTGCCCGTGTCTGGCATGCTGTGAGTGCTCCGGAGCGCAGAGCTGCTTGAACCCCCAGGGGCCGCACTGGGGCAGAGTTCTGGAGGAAGGTTGTGCCACCATGACCTGGCTGGCTCCTGGCCCTGAAGTCCACAGGCCCCCCAGGTTTGCCTACTGAACCCCAAGACACCGGTGTGGGTCTTCTGTGAGGCGTGGCACTCAGCAAGGTTTGGGCAGAGAGGCTGGCACGGGACGCCCTGCAGCGCATCAGGCATGTTTGCTCTTGTCGCTGAGCGGGGAAGTTCTACTCTGGGTCACAGCTCCAATCTTTGTCCTATTCCAGGAACTGTCTCCTGGCCTCGGGTCTGGCCTTGGACCTCAGGGCCTGAAATTTGGCCTGAGCCCTGCCTGGGTTCTTGACTTCCTATCATGCCCCATGCACACCTGGTCAGCCATGGGGATCCACTGGAGTTTGGGGAAAGATTTCAGCTCAGTCATACCTCAGCCTATAAGGTTTTCTCCCTCCCTTCACAGCCTAGCTGATTGGTCTTTGCCCATCAAACCCTGGCTCCATCATCACCTCTCACAGGAAACCTGCCCTGGGCACTTGCCCCTCCCCACACTGGGTTACGTGCCCCTCCTCTGGGCTCCCTCTGCGCCGCCTCTTGATTCCACACCACTTACCCCTCCGCTGGTGCTCTGAGTTTGCTTGGAGGTAGGACTGTGCACAGCACCGGCATGTAGTAGAATGAACCATCAATCCCAGGCCTCCCTTTTCTGCTCAGTGGCCCTGTTCTCTAAAGCTCCTGTTTGCCAGCAGCTGAGCCCTGCTTTATTTCAGGGCTCAGAGAGCAGAAGTGGCAGCCCAAGTGGGATGAACACCCTGTTGTAAGACCCCAGCCATAACCTGCAGGGTCTAATCTCACCATTAGAGAATCCCAGGTACTTGTGTGTGATTACTAGCTGGTTAAGTTCCATTTCTAAGGGAAACAGGTTCTTAAAGCTTTGTGTATGAAAGGGGTATAAAGACAAAGCTTTGACTCGTGTGCAGAGACAACCAGGACACACAGACCCCTGCCTGCCTCCCCCAGGGCCTGTGGTAAATGGAAGGGGGAGGAAGATGCAGGTCCCAGGCCAAGACCAGCCGGTCAAGATGAACATCTGTCCCTCAAGGCTCCTCCTCAACCAGTTCTTTTACTCCCTACCGAGATGAGATACTCTTGATGGCACCCAAACCTTCCCCCGAGCCATGGGGACCCGAGGGGTCCATGGGGCCTTCAGAACAGCAGGTGGGAGTGGCTGCAGGGGGCACAATAGCTCTCACCAAATGGCTGCTTGGATGCCCGGGGTGCCAATTGAAACCACCATGGCATGAATGACTCAGGGTAGCAAAGTTTCCTGAGACCTGGGGTGGTGGGCGAAGCTCTCAAAATGATAAGGGAATGAGTTCCCCAGATGTGTAAAGCTGGTTCCAAGTCATCATCAAGGTCCGTCTACAAAAAGAACATCCTCAAAAATGACACTGATAATCTAAACTACAGTGAGATACGCCCCCCCCCCATGGCTGTAATCAAAAAGAGATGATAGGGCTTCCCTGGTGGCGCAGTGGTTGAGAGTCCACCTGCCGATGCAAGGGACACGGGTTCGTGCCCCAGTCCGGGAGGATCCTACATGCCACGGAGTGGCTGGGCCGGTGAGCCATGGCCACTGAGCCTGCGCGTCCAGAGCCTGTGCTCTGCAACGGGAGAGGCCACAACAGTGAGAGGCCCGCGTACTGGAAAAAAAAAAAAAAGAGAGAGATGATAACAAGCGTTGGTGAGGATGTGGGCACATGGAATTCTCATACATTGTTGGTTAGAATATAAAATAGCACAGCTGCTTTGGAAAACAGTTCGGGGGTTCCTCAAAATGTTAAGCATAGCTAGCATATGACCCACAAGTCTACTCCTAGGTATTGATATATACCCAAAAGGAATGAAATGTTCATACAAAGACTTGTACACTAATGTTCATAGCAGCTTTATTCATAATAGCCCAAAAGTACAATCTGTCCATCAGCTGATAAAAGATAAACAAAATGTGGTGTATCCACACAATGGAATGCTATTCAGTCACGACAAGGAGTGATGTATTTCTACATGCTGCAACGTGGATGAACCTTGAAAACATCCTGCGAAGTGAAGGCCACATGTATGATTCCACTTTCATGAAATGTCCTGAGTAGGCAAATCCATAGAGACAGAAAGTGGATTAGTGGTTTCCAGGGGCTGGGGAAGGAGCAGGGAATGGGGAGTGACTGCAAATGGGTTCGGCGGTTTTTGTTTGTTTGTTTGAAGAGGGGGCGTGTTATGAAAATGATCTGGAATTAGGTAATAGTGGTGGCTGCCACTTTGTGACTATACTAAAAACCACTGAATTGTCCACTTTAAAAGCTGGAATTTTATGGTATGTGAATTACATCTCAATTTTTAAAATAAGGAAAAAATGACGCCGATGGAGAGGAGTTAGAGGAACTGAAACAATGAAATGGATCGCGAGTGTCGCCCGTCCCCGTCCGTCGCCTCCATCTGAACGAACTTTAGGCCCAGGAACCTGGCACCGAGAGGGCCTGGGGGAAGCAACGCTGGGGACTGGATCTAGGAAGAAACACGGCCCGGGATTCGAAGGGAACGCGGTTAAGGTGGCGGGCTGGGATCGCCTAGGTCGGGGGAGGCGTCTGCAGGCTCAGAAGTTGGCCGGGCGGGAGCGGAGATTTAAAGGCTGGAGCGCAGAGGCTCTTAAAGAGGCCCGGGCGAATTCCCATTCGGCGTCACTTTAAAGCCAGCTCCGCCGCGCAGAGGGTAGGACCTGGGTAAGTGCGCGGGGCCACGGGGGAGGTGGCGGCGGGGTTCCGTGGCCGGGTCCGCTCGCCCTGCCGGGTCCGGGGCGCTCGGCGCGGATGGCCTGAGCATCGGGCCGCGCGTCCTGGGAATCTGGGGCCCGCGGGGTGTCAGGGTCGCGGCGCCAGGCCCGGCCCCCACTGCGCCCACGGCGGCGGCGCTCTATTTTTAGCAGCCGCTGTTGCATTATAAGGAATGCGCGGCGCGCCGGGCGACCAGGGCGCGCGCGGGCTGCGCGGTCGCTTTAAGGAGGCGCCGGGGCGGGGATAGGCCAGAGCGGCCGTGAGGCCGCGGGCCGGGAGCCGTCAGTCCTGCTGCCGCGGGGCCCGGCGGGCGCGGCGCTCCCTTCTCGCCGGTGCGGGCATGGAGGAGGCGGCCTGAGGCCGGAGCCGAGCGGGGCTGGAGCGCGCGGTGAGCGGTCGGGGCAGGCTGGGAAGGGAGGGCAGGGCACCCGGCCGGGCGCTTTGTTCCGGGGGGGAGGTGTGGCCGCCCCGGGCCCGGCCGCGCTCGCCACAGGCGGACTACGCTCAGGGGCTGGCAGAGAGTGGCCTTTTGCCCCCACGGCAGGCTCCAGCGTGACGGTGTGCGATCGAGAAGTCGGAGACGATCGAGACCCCAGTGAGAAGGGCCTGCCCACCGCACAGAAAGCCCCTTTCATGGTAACCGCCCTTGGGTTCCTTGTCTGCCCTGGCGAGAACGCGCGGGGAGGTGGGCGGCGGGACTCGGGGGGATGGAGGCGGAGTGGGGGGATCTTTCCCCTTTTAAAATGGCGTTAACGAGGGCAGGGATCGGCCGAGGGAGTTGTCAGATTCATCTGAAAGATAAAAAGCAGGCTGCTTCATAAACCTTTGCTGCGCCGGGGGCTTGGGTCTCTGGTCACAGCCAGGGCCCGGCTCATTCATTGACGGGAGCTGCAGGGGCGCCCACCGAGTGTAGGGCACAGTGCCAGTTACCGCGCCGCGAGGAAGGTAGGGGTGCAAACTGAGCGACAGCCCAGCGTGGTCGGTACTGGGATGAGGGAAGCACGGGGGCTGTGGGAGCAGACAGCGTGGAAGGGCAGGGAAGGCCTCCTAGGGGAGGTGATGCCTGGCGGGAGCGTGGGCACTGGACACCAATTAGACTTTGTGGCTGGAACTGAGGTCTGTGCAGGCCAGGGCCAGAGCCGAGGCTGGAGAGGTGGAGAAGGGCCACTTCATCCCGGCCCTGATCCCCGGAGCTCTGGGATTGCCCCTCCTCCTCCCACCAGCGCCTACTCCAAGCAACCCTCCTTGGGCTTGAATGGTTCTTGCCCCATAGGACTCACACTCTATCCTGGACCTGACCAGAGAGGGTGACTGACAAGGCTCGAAATTGTGGCCTCAGAAGAATGACCTCCCCGGCAGCAGGAATGATAAGGAAATCTGACTTAAAAGCCCTGAAGCTCCACTGTAATAATAGCTACCAGCAGGGCTGACACAGACCAGGCACTTGACGTGGATATGCTTGCTCATCATTTGACAAGACTCCTGCAGAAGGGTTTTATTATTACCCCCATATGCAATGGGGAACAGGGGCTAGAAAGAGTAACTTGCGCAAGATCATGTCTAGGGTCCGTGATGTAGACCCCGCAGCCCCTCAGGCCCCTCTTGTGAGGGTCTGGCTGACCTGGCCTGAAGGCTCCAGGTGCAGCTTGTGTTAGGCTTTGGCTCTATTGCCTTTCACTGGTTGGGTGAAGTGTGGGGTGGCGAGCTGCTGGTATTAATAACTGACACGTGTCAGGGGCTTTGCAGTGAACAAAGCACTTTCACCAAGACAGTTCTTAGAGTTTCTCCTACTTTTCTTCCCAGGAAAGAAACTTGAGCTGGCTAACATTTTTGTAAGTCTCCTAATTTCCTGTAAATCGCATGTCCCTGCTGACTGGGGCTGAAAATGTTCCATGAAAACATTCATGGTTTTGACCCCCAGTCTGTCCTCACTCCCAACCAGTTAGCTTTTCTGTCTGTGGTTTAAGGTGTAGTTTGTCCTTTCTCTGCTAGGTCAGGAAGGTTGGAGCTTTAATGCTCTGGGGTTTTCGAGGCGCAGAGTCTGCCAGCCTCTTTGGGGGTGCGGGTGGAGGTTGCGTAAGCCGGGTGCTCTAATAGAAACTGCCCCCCGCCTCAACATGTCCTTATGGGGGGGGCAGTGTGGCCCTCTGCTGAACCCTGGTGGGTCAGTGACAGTCTTCCAGGGCTGCCAGCTCTGTTTGTATTTGCCACTACTTATGTCTTCACCTACCTAAGACATCTTTGTGACAGGTATAACTTTTATTAGCTCTAACCACAGGTATTCCACACTTTCAGTTGATCTGAGCTTCTTATAGAGAGGCAAGTCCATTATCCCTAGGGTTGGTTCCTGAGCTTGAGCGATCACCTGGAACCAGGGAGGACTTCTGGGCTCTGATGGACTGAACTAGCTCCTGGGGTGCCTGGTCCTAACATCAGCCTGATTCACATGGTGGCCAGCCTGCTGCATCAAGTGACTTCTTGGGGAAATGTGACCTCCATTTTATATTTCACATCTGGTGTCAACATTGTCTACCAATGAAGCGCCCGCATATGGAGTGTGCCTCCCTGCAAGCGATTGAAAACATACCTGCTCATGAGCATCACGTAGTTTGCACAAACCATACACATGTGAACTAATTGGGAACACGTTCTTGTGCAAAGCTGGGATGTTCTCAAGTGTCCAAAGAGTGTGCATTGAGTTCCAGAGGCTCTGTACTTACCTGGCCGGGGGCAGGTATCTGGCTGGCTAGGAGGTAAAGTTACCTTTGTCTGGGGCTGGGAAAAAGGAAGGAACTGGGTGAGCTCCCTGTGCCCGGGGCATCTGGCAGCTATGCATGGTCTAGAGGCTGAGCAGAGAGGTCGAGCTTTGAGAGGAATTTTGTTGGTGGACTCTGAGGCCTTGCCACCCCTCACAGTCTTGGGTGATGCCACTGGGCCCTGTGGTACTGGATCAGTGCGGGTGCTTTTGGCTGCAAATAACGTAACCCAAGTCATAGTGGATTAAGGAGAGCTTAGATCTCCCAAAGATGTTCTCAGCTTTTGTGAAGTCTCTGGACACAGGGATGGGATATTAGTGCCACTTCCAGCAAGTTCTTGCACGGGACAGGCAACCAAGAGGGCTGAGTGTTCAGAACAATGATTTTTACCTTCTTGGGCCACTGCCTCTTTAACATGCCAGTGAGAAGCCCAAAGAAAAGTTCCTTGGATGTATGAAGTTGGGCATTCAGTTTGGGAGATTTGTGGATCTCTGAAAATGAGCCCTGGATCCCAGGGTCGATCCCTTGCTTCACTACTGTTCACTGAGGACCTACCCTGGGGCTCTGCCCTCCCAGCCAGGCCAGCAGGCTGTCGTGGTAGAGCCGGTGTCAAGAGTGGAAGTAGAGCGGGACGGGTGTCAGTTCTCAGCTTGTGGGTGGAAATCCATGCAATCAGCTAGTGGGTCTGTCTTGTGGAACTCTGACTGAGAGGGCAGTGCCGCCACCTCCTACTTCAGACAGCAGAGGACGTTGTCGAGGCCGAGGTGACAGCCATACTGCACTCCTTGGTGTCTGCCATGCATCCCTTGGTGCCCATCTCCAGTCTTCTAGGTTGCATTCCTGCTGCACATAATGAGGCTGGTCCTGCCTGTTCTGAGATTCCCCTGGCCTTCTTCCACTGAGCCCCACCACTGAGCCAAGGGCCTGTAGCCCATTAGCATGATCCATGGCAGCTTTCTGCAGCCATCCCCCTTGTAGGGGTCATGACGTAGCAGTGTGTATTTAGCTTTTTAATGTCGCTATCATTGTCCTTTAGTATTTATTTATTTATTTATTTATTTATTTTTTATTTTTGGCTGCGTTGGGTCTTCATTGCTGTGCGCGGGCTTTCTCTAGTTGTGGCGAGCGGAGGCTACTCTTCGTTGCGGTGCGCGGGCTTCTCATTGTGGTGGCTTCTCTTGTTGCGGAACATGGGCTCTAGGCGTGTGGGCTTCAGTACTTGTGGCTCATGGGCTCTAGAGCGCAGGCTCAGTAGTTGTGGCTCATGGACTTAGTTGCTCCGCGGCATGTGAGATCTTCCCGGACCAGGGCTCGAACCCGTGTCCCCTGCATTGGCAGGTGGATTCTTAACCACTGCGCCATCAGGGAAGCCCTCCTTTAGTATTTTTGATAGCTTTACTCGGTGGAACCTGTTGATGGCCAGATGGCCAAATGACAGTGTGGGTCATCATTGGTTGTGAAATGACATTCTGGGTCTCAGAGGGGCATATTTTCATCTACGGAGCCTGGCATCTGGCCACCTAAATGGATAAAACATCGTGATTTGGATCTGGGTTGTGTTGCTAATGAGAGTTTGGACGGTACCAGGAAGGGATTTGGCTGTGCAGTGTGTGGCAGTAGAAGGAGGGAGGGGGTATGGAGAGTTCAGCGCTGTGATTCAGGTCCTCTGTGACCGTTGACAGGGCCTTGGGAGAGTCCTGTACTGCAGGGGCCCAGGCTCTGTCTGCGACTTCTCTGCCCCGCCCTCAGGGTTGTCATGGTGATTAGATGAAACACACAGATGAGAACATGCTTGGGAGACCAGAAAGGGCCGTAAGAATTAGCATTATCAGTATTCAAGCGGCCTTCAGATAACAGAATCATAGACCCAGAAGGGGCCCCTGGAGCATATTTAGTCTCAATTCAGACCCAGGAGAGCACATTTCTCATAGTGATGAGGTAGATGGTTTTAGGTGGGACACATTTTAATAGTTATAAATATATGTATATATACACACACTTACTTATGTGTACTATAAAAATACAGGTATGACATCAAACCCTTTTTTTTTTTTACTGGCTATTTTACTGAGATTAAGGCTGAGTAAGAATTTTAAGTTAAAAAGTATGGTGATTTTAAGGTAAAGATTAAACCAGTAATAGTTCAGTAGTAGACAAATACAGCCCAAATGGGAAAGTGACCCCTTGAGTAGAGGCTGGGAAACTTTCAACGGGGGGTCCCTCTGGTGCAGCCTGTGAGGGGCGGGTCTTAGCTGGACGCTTTCAGAGGCAGGGTGCTTGACGCCCCTTAAATCAGTTTACCCCATTTGGGGATTCACTTATCCTGGCAAAGTTCTTTTCTTTCTCCCTTTAACCTGTCCCGCTGGATCTGTGCCACGTGAACCTTGACAATCGTGCTTTTCTCCAGCACAAGCAGCCTGTGCTTTCTCCAACTTCTCCTCAGATGGCATGGCTTAAAGACGGCCTCTCTGGAGGTCTACCCTCTCTCCGCTCCCTTCTTCCCATCTCTTCCTTCCCTTCCTTCAGTGAAGACTTGTGGGCTGGGCTGGGGTAGATGCTCCGCATTGGCCATCTCTAAGCCTCACAACAGTTTTGCTGTTAGCCTCTTACAGATGTGGAAATGGGGGCTCAGGGTGGTTAAGCAGGCATCCCCACGGCCATGGCCTGAGAGGAACAGAGTCTGGAAGGAGTCTCACCAAGGTCTTTCTGGTCCTTGAGCTCCGTCTGTTACTCAGTGCCACTCCCAGGACTGATGACTTTGGTCATTTGATGACACGTCCCTTCTCTCTTGGTGCTCATGGGACATGGGACATGGCCCACAGGGTTCTGGCCATATATAATCAGTGCTGCAGTGGAGCGAAGGCCTCGTGAGGAGAGGGGACAGAGCAGTTCATGCACAGCGACACTGTGAAGCAGCAGAAGCCACGGAGGTGCAGGCGTGGCTGGTTGGCAAGAAAGGCAGAGGGAGCCTAGATGGAAGTGGTTTTCCCCGACTCTCATTAATCTCACTGTCAGCCAGGAACCCCTCCATCATTTGTGCACTTGGTATATTTTTTAATTTTCAAAAATATAAAAAGATGAAGGATAATATATAACAAGCACCATGTACCCGTTACCCCAAATGAGCAGATGCGACCGTTTTGCCTGCACCTGATCCCTTTGGCAGGGCTTCAGCGCATCCTTGGTCAGGAGGCCTGGCTGGCTGGGCCTGCCCTCAGCCTCCGGCTGGCTTTTAGAGCCTCGCTCCCAAGTTTCCATGTCTTGGCTCTTTTACCTCCACGTTCCCAGCGAATTCACTGAAAATGCCACCTGGGTCTCCATCAAGGTTGTCGATAGATCCTTTTGCTGCCTGAACTCACCCCGGGGAGGAATGAGTGTGCATCCCGGGATTTAACCTTTTTCAAAAAGTTCCTCTATCCGAATACATACTTGCCTTGACCACTGTGGCTTCAGGCCAGGCTGTGGAGCAACATTTAGTCAGAGCTGCCCAAAGCGAACTGTAATTTAAATGGTAAATGTATATATTTGGAAAAGAGAGAAGAAAACCCCATGATTTTCTTTTTATCATTAGATGACACCGATTTGTTAAGCCGCTCATCGTCCACAATCTTGAGCAAAATACATTTCTGGTCTAAAGTGCAGGACTGCTTTACAGGAAGGAAGACCAGAGTGCAATGTAGTACCTTTGTAACCCCTAACATGGCCTTGCCAGCTCTCCCTTTCCTCGGCTCTCACAGAAAGATGGTGTCCCAGGTGTGTGGTCCCAGGTCCTCCCCTCTGCCAAGCTCTCCAGCTGCAGAGGGGGAAGCTCTCCTTGACGACAGGAGACAGGAGAAGGCTTCTCCCCCAACTGTTTGCAGCCTCCTGCTACCCGCCCCGCCCCCGCCTGACTCCACTCCCGAGCTGGAGCCTGACATGGCCCATTTGCAGGTAGCTTGGGCTCGACTTAGGACAGTTAGCAAAGCACCACTTTTAAAGCCGTGCAGAAAAGATGAAAAACCTTCTGGAAAAGCCTTGCATACCCAGGCAGATTCCATTTTCAAGGAGTCAAGGAGTTCAAACTGGGGACAGAGATGTGAACAAGTTTCATAATAGAACACGGAGATCTGAGGCGGTCCCCGAGTTTTCTTTACTAAGTAGTGAGAATGAGTTGAAATGTTTTCCGTTCCTGAGTTGCCAACAAAGGATAACACTGCCTGCGCCCTTTCCCCTGACTCCATGGAGATGCTGCAAAAGCCAGCAAAGGCTGGGACCCCAAAGACCTCAGAAGGACCTGCTTTGTTGGGGTTTGTCTTGCAGCAGAAGCGGTCAGAGACTGTACCAATGAAGGCAATTAAGCATATTCTAAAGTCAATACCTATTGGTTTATGCAAAAATACACATACATGTTATGTTGACGGCCTACTTTTTAAAGAAAAGCTTTGGTTTAAAAAGAATCTGCTATACACACTGTGTGTTAGACCGTCCCTAGTATCCTAACTACCCAGATTAAAAGTAAAAATATTTGTCGGCATGTGGTGCTGTGTGGAGATTGCTGAAGATGTGCTGGAGTTGGGGAGGCCCACTCTCCACTTAGGGCTGACTATTTTTGGGGGGGCCTGGGGACAGGTTCTTGCCTCCCCAAAGCATATTATATATTCACTTCGAGAGCAAAATTCATTTTAACTCAGTTCCAGTTTTTTTTCTTCTTCTTCTTTTTAGCCTTTAGAACTTTAACACACCTTCTTGAAAATTCCCCTTTTAGATGACCGCCAGATTCACCCCTTTATATTTTAAATCCACTGGGAATGGAGGTCCCCAGGAAGAGGCGGAGGCAAATGCATCTTTCTTGGCGAGTACCATTCTCTCACAAGGAGGCTCAGCAGCCCAAAAATAGCATCTATCATGTTCTTCTTTCAATGCCTGCTTTATTGTAACTGGAGATGATGGAAAAGGGTGGAGCCACGGTCCCAAAGCCTTGGGGGCATATATTAAATACTAACTTGTAGGAGATATGTCTTCTCGGTGGTCCCTCCACACCCACATTCCTCAGGTTGAGATTCACCGGGCGACAGAGTCAAAAAGGCCTAGCACTCCCCATACGCTCCGCACACCCATTCTCTTCCCGCAAAGGAAGTCAGGCCCTGGAGGCCTGCTGGCGCTCCCGGGAGCTAAGGTCAGCTGGCATCAGAGCCTTCCAGGCCACCCCACTCAGTGACCCCCGGCCCTGCCTGCCAGCAGTGGCCCCAGTCCACTTATCTGGGGCTGGGTGGGTGTTTCCTGCATGTTTGAGATTTTAAGCAGGAAATCAAAATAAAGAAACAAAGCCTTTGTTTTACTTCTGGGCTCAAACTGGGGATGGCTGGAGGGATGGAAAAGGGGAGTGAGAGCAGGTCACTTAGCACTTCCACCAAATAACCATTCTAATAAAGCACTCAACAGGGGCTGTTTTCTCCTTAGGGCTGGTGTGTGTGGATAGGAAAGCTGGGTGGAGGCTGGGAGAGCCTCTGTGTGGAAGGAGGAAGGAGAGGGTCCCAGGCAGGGTCTGGCACCACCGGCGATTGGCAGCCAGAGGGGCCTCGGAACCTCAGTCCTCCCTCCCTTCCTCAGAAGACCCACAGGAGAGTGGGAAGGGGCCCCGGGCTGCAGGCCAGAGGGCCCCCCTGCTGAGTCTCTGCCCCCTACCTGTCCTCTGTGTGACCTTGGGCAAGTCCCCATCTGCCGTGGGCCTCCTTAGCGGTGTCTGTAATAGGGACAGTGCTGCTGTGACACATGTCTCAGGCATCCCCACCCCCTTTCTCCTCTAGCCCGGTCATGCGGGGCCAGGCCCTCATCCCACATATGTGGAAATGGAGAGGTGCTCGCCCCAATAGATCTTCATTCTTCCCCAAAGATTTTCTCCCTGTGCAAGTTTTCTGAGTGTATCATTTATTTTTCTTTGAAGATTACGCAGTCGTTGATGGAAACCGTCCCCATCTGCAGTGTTTCTGGGGATTGCAGGGTGGGGACCATGCCAGCAGGCCATCTGAGCTCCGGGGTCAGCTGCCACACTTTGCGTGGGTACCACAGGCGTGGCTTCCTCATTCCCTAAGCCCCGCTGAGCCACGGCTATTGTACGTAACAGGCTGTCACCAAGGGCCTCTGAGAAAGGGGGCTGCCCGTAGCTTAGAACGGGGCAGAAGTTAAAACTGAGCGTCAGACACCCTTCCCTTGCCTGCTCACACCCTTGGAGACTTTCTCCCCGGCTCTCTGTCTCCTCAAGCCTAGTTGACTGCCATTTTCCAGGGACCAATTTTTCTGGGCACTTTCCCCCAGAACTTCTGAAAACTCCCAATTTCCATTACTTTTGACTATAGAGGAGTAAAGACATGGAGACAAGGCTGGGAGCCTGCCCTTTTACTCCTGAAAAGAGCCAATAAAGAGCTTGTCTGAGCAAGAGGCATGCACCCCAGGCCTACACCATGACCTTCTGCAGGAACCACAGCAGGAGCTGTGGGGTTGTTACTGTCACTGTTCCAAGCCAGGTCAGAGTCTTAAGTCAGGCTTTCCCAATGACCAGAGCAAACTCAAGTGTTAATCGTTTTTCCTCTGTGTTAGGACAGTGTTCAGAGTGGCTGTGAGGATTAGAGCTGATGCGGATCCGGATATTTATTGAGCATCTTCTTGGTGTCAGGCATGTGCTGGGCTCCAGAGATACAGTGGAGAATAAAACGGAGGATGGGCCCTGCCCTCCTGGAGTTGACAGTCTGGTGGGGAAGACACATGACATCATAAACAATTAGGCAACTGAGTGCAGCATGCAAAGTGCTGTCAAGACAGACAGCTGGGTGTCTTGGGAACTAGAGCAGGGACCTCACCTAGTCTGAGGTGCTGGTCAGGGAAGTGTGGCATGTGGTCAGGACCTGATAAACAGGCATTCTAATGATCGGCCCTGGCCGCAGCACTGGGCCTGATTCCACCTCCAGCTGATTGCTGCTGCCCATTCACCAAGGATAGTTTTGCACGGAGAGGTTTATACGTAATTTGTCCGAGGTCACACAGCTAGTAAGTGGCACAACCAGGATTCAAAACTGGGTCCGTTGGATTCATTTCCACGCTCCTGACATCTGCTCTGCCTCCAGCTTTACCCTACTTGGGCTCGTCCCCCCCCCCCCCCACCGCCCGATGGGATGTAGCTCCACAGTTTCTCCTTTCTCTGCACCCTGGAAACAAGCCAGCACGGACTGTGGGTGGTGATCATTCCTCAGATCGTCCCGGAATAGAATGTGCTTCCTTGCTGAACCCTGGGGTGGCCCAGCGGCAGGAGCAGTGATCCTTCATCCCGCCGGGTGGCTGAGGTCTCCCTGTAGAGGAGGCTGCGCTGTGCGCCTCGCGGGCTGAAGGTGGTGATTCGAAAGCAGCCGCTTCCTTCCCCTCCTGCCCCGGTCCTGAGTGCTCTGGGGCAGCCTGGAAAGCAGCCTTGTGTGGCCCCAGGAACCCTTCTGTGCAATTTGGTGGAGGGGATGTTGGAGAGAGTTCCCACAACATGAGGATGGTAAGGATGCGACGCCGATAACAGTAATAGTAACACTTTCCGTGCCAGGCACCATTGTAAGCACCTGCGTGTATTGGCTCATTCTGTCCCCAGAAAAACGCTGTGAGGTGAGGACGTAGATAACAGATGAGGAAACGGAGGTGCACACCCGGGTTGAGTGATTTGCCTGACATCACATTCCCAGCAGAGGGGCAAATGCTTTGATTCATGACTTCTTATAAAAGTGCTGTATATAGAAAAAAGAGAGGTGGGTGGCCGGTCCCCTGGCCAATGGCGGCTTCTAGATGGCTCCTGCCCCTTGGGAACGGAGTAGGTCTGCCCACTCTGCCCTTTGCCCCCTCTGCATCCAGGACTCGCTGTCTGGCCTGGCCAGGCTGGGTAGGAGGGCAGGAAAGATGCAGCCACTCTATAGGGTTTGGGGAGAGAGATGTGAATAGTGGCCTCCTGCCCTTCCGGAGTTTGGCAGGGTCCCTGAGAAGACATCCCTCCCCACCTCCAGCCTGGTTCAAGCCTCCACAACAAGGCGTCTGGACCCTCCCACCCTGGTCCTGCTTCCCTGGACTTTCCCTTTGCTGAGGAAAACCCCACACCTCCCCGGCCGCTCATTGCGCCTCGTGTTCAGGAAGTTTCCCTTTTGTTTTTCTCCAGCCCTTTTCCCTGCAGTCTGCTTACTCGTTTCGAATGGGGATTGGGTCACCTCTCCTCACCTCAGGGAAGGGCCTAGATCCTGTTTCTTTCTCATTTTGGGTCGAACATAAAATTTTTCACATTTTTCATTTATGATGTTTAACCTTTTGAATACAAACGATGGAAACAAATCAAAGCAGCGGTCATTTTTGAATGTGCCTTTCTGCCCTCTTCCTCCGAGGGCTCTGCCGTGCTCCTGGGGTGGCTGTGTGCTCTCCCCCAGCTAAAGACGGCTAGACCGGAAAGTTTCCAGGTCAGTAAGCCCTGCAGCTGCTCCGCAGTGTCACTGCCACTTCCTTTAACCTCACACCTCTTTGCGGCCGAAGCTAGGCCAGGCCAAGGCAGTACCAAGGGTCGTCTGCCTTGGAGTGGCCACACCACCCAATGCTGGCATGCTCGAGGTGGCAGGGTAGAAGCAGGTGCCCTTATGGGCTGCCCGCCCCCCACCCCAAAGGGAAGTGATTTATTTGGCTTATATAATGTGTAAAACTTTTTAATTGGTAGCCAACATGTAAAAAATCATTTTCACATAAAAATTCAGATTTCTGTCTACCCTTTAAAAATTTTGACTGTCTGGAAGCCCCGTTGCAGAAATGCTTCTGTCATGGCAGTCAGGTGGTGGAAGGTACCAGTGGCCTCCTGTTTACCACAGGCCCCACTGCTCCCTGTTGCCTGTCCCTGTCCCCTTCTCTCATTTATCGACCTGGCCTCTGCCTACACATGAGTTTGGGGTGTCCATTTGTCTCCTGAGTCCCTATCTCAAGCAGTTGAGATAGTGGGTCAGGTAGGATGCGGGGGGCTGGAGTTTAACCATTCAGCCCTGGCAAGAAGCATCCATCTCATAGGCAGGGGGTTGCTGACACAAAGGGAGGCCTGCCCCCGGCATCCAGGCCTTCCCTTTGCTGTCTGTCACCACCCCTGCCCTTCTCCTGGGCCACTTACCTGCTGGGCTGGTGTGAAGCCAAAGGTTCCATGAGGCAGCAGCTCTGGGCTGGGACAGCGCTGAGGGACAGCCTGTGAAGCTGTGCTCCGGTTGCCTCCACTCGGGAGAAAGACAGTATGAGAACCTCTGCCTTGATGCCATCAGGGAGTTCTGGGGACGGGGTGTGGCATCCCCAGCCCAAAGGCAGGGATGGTCAGGGAGCTGGGCCCTGGGAGCTACAGGGGGCTCAGTGCTTGGGAGTGTGGTTGACAGGGAAGGACCCCCTTACGGTCACCCACTCCTCCTCTGGGCTGGTGCCCTTGTGTGTCCAGTAGGACTGCTCACATGGTATCTCCCTTGTGAGGGCCACCACCCCACTTCTCTGTGTGGCTCACAGCACTTCAGCCTACCTGCCACCCAAGCAGAATCCCAGCCAACTCCCAGGGTCACCCCTGCATTTGGGGAATGCAGACAGCAGACACCGGAAGCATTTCTGTGCGGAAAGCTGTGCCAGGGCTCCAGGGTGACCCCGAGATAAGGAAAATGAAGCCCAGCCTGTAGCCCCCAGCCCCACCCCCGCAGGGGAAATGTGACAGTAAAACAACTCCCAGCTCCTAGATTTGAAGGGAGAAGAGGCAGCGTGGCCATGTGGCTGAGCTGGGAGCTCGTGGTCACTTGCAGGTGGCGATGCGTGGCATGGACAACCATGGAACCTCGGGGACCTCAGGGGCTAAACAGAGCCTTCTCCACGAGGTGGCTATGATGAGTCAGCGGAATAGTGGCTGCAAAGCACTCTTGCTGCCACCTGCCACCTGCCACCTGGTGGCACTTCGTAGACGCAGGCAAGGCGGCTCAGTGGAAGGAGGCCTGGGGAGCAGGAGAGGCCGGGAACGAAGGGGTGGCTTCGGGAGCCTGGGGCGCAGGGCAGCCGTGCCTCCTAGAGGGAGTGCTTTCACAGGCCGGGGAGAGTGAAGAGGCAGTGTGGGCAGACAGCATTCCCTGGCAGACTCCGCGGGGCCCTATGAATCGGGCACTGCCCCTGCCCCCAAGGACGCTGTACTAGGAATCAGTGGGAGAGAGGCTCTGGGCACCGGGGACGTGATGCCGGGCAGCTCAGGGAGGGCCCGTGGGGAGAGCTTCAGGCTCCGGGGCGGTTTCCAGGAGGAGCACTGCGCCCAGGCTTGGTTGAGGGGTGGCCGCGCTGGAGTGGCGGGAGGGCGGCGCCAGTGAGGGGGGCCCAGGCAGAGGGCAGAGCCAGCCACGGAGGGAGATGTGCCACGAGGTCTTGGCCTGGGACTTGAGGTAAAGGGATGTTGGAGCTGGCGGGGGAGGCCGAGGAGAGAGGGGCGGGGCAGGCTGGCGGGGGTCCCGTGTGCGGGGTTGAGCCTGAGCAGCCCAGGGTGGGGGGTGAGGGGGCTTGCAGGAGCCCCTCCTCCAGGCATGGGCCGAGGGAGCAGCTGAATCAGGATGCGGAGCGGCCTGCCAGGCTTTGGGGAGTCTGAGTGCCTCACTTTGGGGAGCCCCAGAGTGTCCAGAAGACGACCCTCCGCATTGGGGTGATGGCCAGGGTGACTTTCCCGATGGGCAAGCAGATGCTGGCCTGAGGCTGGGAAGCTCCTCCTCAGCTGCAGGTGGGACTGCTCGGCCCTAGGGAAATCGGAATGGCCCCCCAGGACTGAGAAGAAGAATCCAAAGATAAAGCCACTTCCTCCTCTCTGCCCCTCGAGGAAGCTGCGGGCCAGGCGGCAGCCCTGCCCCTCACCCCTGGACTGAGTGCAGCCCCAGCCTCCCTGTGGTGGTGCGACATGGGGACACAGGGGGCCGGGCATTGGGGTGCGACCTCAGCCCGTGAGGACGTGGGCCTGTGAGGGCCAAGCGGCCAGGTGGCAGCATCCCCGTGGCCCGGGGATGCCAGTGGAGCACGTTGTCCTGAAGGGTTGTGCGGACCCTGAGACACCGAACCTCCCATTAACCCCTCAGCTCGGAGACCCCCGCAGACCCACCCAGCCGCCTGGACTAGCTGGGCGGGGAGTGGGGCAGAATTCTAGTTTTTAGTTGTCGGTCTGGATGCCAAATCCCAGCTTCACCCTTTTCCAAGCTGTGCCCTCGGGCACATGCCTTAACGCCTCTGACTCTGCTCCCCGCTGGTAAATGGGGAGGCCAAATGCCACCCCACACAGCTCTGCCCTTGGGCCTTTGTGGCCATGCCAGCTCCGCCTGCGTGACCTTCCCGCTCCCACCGGCCCTGCAGCCCTTTCCCGTCTGCCTCCCCTCTCCTCTCCTCTGAGCTTCTGGAGCCCTCAGTTTGTCCTGGGCAAGTTATGCAGCGTCCGCTGGGCTCTTCTGGCTGGTGAACTTCACTGCGGTCATCAGAAAGGGCTGTGGGCCTGCTGGACCGTGCAGCCTTCCAGCGAGCCTGCATGGTGCGCCTGTGGGGAGGGGAGGGTCCGGGGGCCTCGGGGTCACGCGGGGCCCCTGTGCTCCCCACCGCCTCGCCCTGCAGCCCCTGCGCTTGTTCCCTCATCATTCTGTGCTGGTGAGCAGCCACTGCGTGCCCGGCACTGTGCTTAGTGCCCTGGATACAAAGACAGACGCCCCCAGATGTCAGGCAGCCAACAGGAGCTCCTCCCCACTCCCCTTCCCCCCGCACCACACACATCACACATTCAGCGCTCCAGTCACACGTGTTGCTTGCAGAACTTGGCACCTTCTTGGTTTTTCACACCTCTGTGCTTTACAGCTTTGCAACTTCTGGTCCTCACCTGGGATATGCTTGTCCCTATCACTTCCCTTAGCTGATACCTACTTGGCCTTCAAGACCCCATTTTGTCATTGCCTCAACCGGGAAGCTTTCTGCAATGCCCCCAGGCTGGGTGAGATGCCCCCCGCTGCTCCTGTGCTCCCACTTAGCCTTGTATACTGTAGTCCTCTGTCTGCCCCTCCCCAACACACACCCCATGAGCCCCAAAGCCAGGCGCTGGGGCCCATTCATCTCCATCTCCCCAGCTCCGAGGACCAGGCACATTGGAGGTGCTCTGGGAGTACTGACTGGACGTGCAAGTCTCCCGGATCTGACCCTCTGTGTGTACTGGGGGAAGGGTGGCCAGCACCGGTGGCCTGTCCACTTTCCTCCTCCTGGATCATTCTTCTCTGGGCTCAGGAAAAATGGGCCCTTCCTCATGTCACGTGTCCTTAACAGGTTTTTCTTTCCAAGGATAAATCCACCAAAACAGGAGGAACCCAGAGAGGGGCTAGGCTTTAGGATGGAGAGCACTTCTGGGTTTAAAGACCAGAGGGAGAAACCGTTTCATGCCGAGTTCCCAGCAATTTGGTATCTGCTGCGCAGTCTGTTCAGTGAACAAGCATCTCCTGAATATTTGGGGAAATGTCTTTGAGGAGCTTAAATCTCCTTCACCATTGGGTCAGCAGCATGCAGGGGCTTGTTGTCCTACAGCATGGCTGCAGGAGGCTGCCCGCCAAGGCGGAATAGGGGAGCTGAGACCAGCTGCCAGATGGGCATGAGAACGCCCCGAGGATGGAGTGGCGAGGGGCTGAGTTCCGTTGAGCTGTCATCTGTGGAACCAGCCAGTTTGCAGGGCATAAGCTCAGGAAGGACTCTGGAGAGGCAGGAGGGCTTCCTGCAGGAGGAGGGACGTGAGATGGACTTCGAAGGATGCTGGTGTTGGTAACTCCCTGATGTTTATTGAACGCTCTCTATGGGCCAGACACTGGACCAAGCAAATAAATGTAGCCTATCATGACCACCACAAGTCAAATGCTGCCACTGTCCCCACTTTTACAGAAGAGAAAACCGAGGGACAGAGTGTAAGTAACTTGCCTAAGGTTGCAGCTGTGCGAGTTCCTAGCTCAGGCTCCTTGGTGAGGGGTTCCAGGTGAGGCGCCAGCCCCAAGCTTGGCGGGGAGCAGCCGGTGTGTAGGACCACAAGGAGACAGGCTGGGGCAGGGACCAGCACAGTGGAGAGGGGCCCTACAGGGGTGCTGAAATAGGAGGTCTCAGAACCCCCTGGTGTTCCCACGATGCTGGGCAGCTGCCTGACCCTCAGCTTTCTCCCTGGTCCTCAGGGCAGGAGCACCTGGCGGTACCAGACCTGTGCCCTATTTGGCAGACTTTGTCCCTGTTGGGATGGGGGGGCGTGTCTGTTCCCAGTGACTAGTATTTACCCTGGGTGCCCCTTGGGCCCTGACCTGCTCGGCTGCTTCTCCCACAGGGGCAGCAGTCCGGCCTTGGAGGCCTCCCTGACTCTGACACCACCTCCCTGGCTCACTGCTGACCTCTTCCCAGCACTTCTGGATCTGCTGCCTCTGGCCTGGCCCGAGTCTGCACCCACCCACCACTCTGCCTGCCACGAGAAGTTGCCTAGCATGACGCACTGGCCATGGGCTCTGGAGCCACACTGTTGTGGTTTTAGATCCTGGCACTGCTGCTTTCTAGCTGGCTGACCTTAGAAGAGTTACTTTGCTTCTTTGTGTCTCAATTTCTTCAGTTGTAACACGGGGACAAAGTTATACCTCATAGGGTTGTTACGACAACTAAATGAGTTAATTTGGTAAAATCTTCCAACAGCATCAGACACATCGCCTACGTTAATTAAGTGCTCCTATCATTTTTAACATGATCGCCCTTGTAATTATTATAGCAGGTCATTTCTGGGACTCATAGCACTGCGTTGTAGATGGCTAAGCTCCAGGCTCTGTCAGGAGGTACTCACACACTAGCAAGTAAGACCCTAGTGTTAACAGTTGTGATATAAGGAAGCGCGTGGTACTTGGGGTTCATGAGTAAGGTCAAGGGCCTGGCTTACTTCAGGCACTGGCCTTTGTCTGGGTCTCAGGACTCTTGTCTGACATTTCTGCCCTGCTGTCAGCAGTCCAGGTGTGATCCTGGTAGAGGAGCTTGGATTTGATGGGGTAGAAAAGCAGGGGCTGATGTATTACCCAGAAGACTTGGGTAACAGAGTTCTCCAGAGGTAGCCAGGCAGGCTCCCCCAGGAGGTCCTGAGCCCCTCCCATGGAACAGGACGGCCAGTAGGTGGGATGTTTTGGAGGGAACCTAAAGAGTAGTGGGTTCGATCTGGGACGGCAAACAAGTTTCCTCTCCGGACCAGTCACCTGGTTGTGGCTGCCAAGGGTGCTGCGTTGAAAAGGGTTGTAAGACTGAGCAGGAAAGAGGACCACGATGGACTGTGGTGTCTGCCATTGGCTCTGGGAAAGCGAGGGAGGCACCCATGCCACATACCATCCAGACCTGATGATGTTTAAGGTCCTGTACAGCATAAAATAACACACAGTTGGATTGGTGGTTAAATCTTAATAATCAAGTGAGCTGAATGCGCTGGCTTCCCGGAGGGGTTGAGTGATGCAGTGACAGTGCTGGGCTGGGATTAGCAAAGGTGGGAGACAAAGGGCAGAGCAAAGTCTTAGGGAGGGGAGAGTGGAGCCTTAGGGATGCCAAGTGGCCTAGACCCCTGGCGGGGCCGCACGCCACTTTTGCACAGCCTGCAAATCAGCAGCCCTGGGGAAGCTGCCCATTTCTGGGAATTGTGCAGAAGGGAAGGGCAGCTCCTGGAATGCAGAGCCGTTTCCTCCACATGGGTTGGGTCACCCCCCAATGTATCCTCATCCCCCTGCACTGGGCACACCCAGACATCACAGAGATGAGATTAGCTTCCCAGGGCTGATTCAGCTCAATATGAATGAAAGTCCATTCACTCTCCCAAGAGCTGCATTAATAATGAGTGTGTCCCCCTCTTCCAGCTTTATTTACCAGACAACTTGTAGTTTGGCAGATGGGGTTAGGGGAGGTCTTTAAAATAATTAGTATGGAAATAGAGAAGCAAAAAGCAGTGAAAACTAAACCTTCAATTAAGTTGGTAGCATCTTTGGGAGAGGCTCTGGGATGACCACTGCCACAGCTCCTATAGTCAGAGAAGATGAAGAGTGCCCTATGGGTTACGAGTCACAAAGACAGTCAAGGAAAAGTCCTGTGATGTTGCAAAACTAATGACCGAAAGAATTCTAGGCAGTGCAACACGACGGTTCCAAGCCTGACCTTCGGTGTCTGATCCATCCACTGCTGATGCCCACTAAATAGTGGGGGTTGTTACTGCTATGTAGCCTCTCCTGGGCACCTTTTCTTCTGGCTAGGACTATGACATCACTTCGGAAGTGGTGCTTGGGGGATGGGGAGCATGGAGAGGCCAGGAAGCCCGTGAGCCCCTTGACAGTGTCTGCAGCCAAAGCCATTTCTTTTACCATGTGCCCACTTAGAAAAATGGGCAGTGTTCTGGGCTGTTCTTTTGGGAAACAAGCTCTCTAGAAGCCCTAGAAACTAGGAACTTGGGGAGAAGGCGGCAGATTTGGTAAGAGATAATAACCACTGGGCACTGCTGTTTTGGGGGGCTGCTGGGGCCCACTGCTGTCCTAGGATTTGTTACTGTGTTGGGTCCTCCAGCAGCCCTATGCGTTCAGGTGCTCTCAGGGCCATGGATGGGGCAAGCAGGGGTCCAGATCACTAGGCTCTACCACATTGCAGGGAGCCCAGGGGCACAGCTGCTTTGCACATCAGTGCAAATATGCCCTCACTGGGGGGCCCTCCAGTCCCCACCCCACACTGGGACTGTAATTACACATTCTTGAGGGTCCTGTTCTGTTTTATAGATGGGGAAACTGAGGCTCCCTGAATTTAAGAAACTCGCTCCACGTCACACAGGGAGTCCGTATCAGAGACACAAGTGGAACTCAAGCTGCCTGGCTGAAGAGTCCAAGGCTATGACTGACGCTCCACCCCAAGCTGCCCCCCTGAGAACAGAGGGGCCTTTGCACAAGGCTTCCCAGGAGGTCTCAGGAACTCCCTCCAAGCACACTTCGAAAATTGCTGGGTGAAAAGGTTATTCTGGGGTCATGGGTCCACCCAGCCCCCACTTCCTAGGGACACGAGCCTACCCCTGTCCGAAGGGAGGGTGTCACGCCCTGCTTATTGGGCCAGTATGGAGTAGTCAGTCAACGAATACACCCTGAGGTTCCCACGTGTTGGGCCCTGCCTGGCCCTGTGAGAGGTCAAGAGAATGAGGAGACGTGGCTGTTGTCCTCTTGGAGCTCCTCAGTTGCTGGGAAGACGAAATCTGCCATTCAGGAAACAACTTCAAACCAAGCAGGCCTGGTGCTAATCGTGAGGAGAGAAAGGGAGCAAAAGACAGCCACCAAAAAAGTTTATTTCTCAGCTCAAAGATGCCTAAAGTTTTCGTATACACGTCACTAAAATCGTCGAGGCAGTGACACTGCCTTTTAGAGAGAAGTTTCCAGTATGAGCCGGGGTTTGGGTTGCTCGGGCACTGGGAAGGGCACTGGGAAGGGCTCTGGGAGCGGTGGTTGCCATGGGAACCAGCGCTCGGCACCTCCTCCGCCCAGGGGCTGCGGTTCCAATAGTTGGTTTCTGAGTGGAGCGGGCTGTCTGGAACCTCAGAGCCATTTCCCATGGAAACAGCATTCTAACTGATGGGTGACGTTGCCACACGAGCCTATTTAATCTGACTGCAAGGGAGCTGAGGTGGCAGCGGGGCTTCTGATGGGGGCGGGGGAGGAGGCTGGGAACCGCGGAGCCTCAGAGTGGAGGGAGGGAGGGAGACTGTGGGTCCGCCTCTTCTGGGAACAAAGTAAACAGGGCGAGAGAACAAACATTTGAGCACCTTCTTTAAGCTGGGCTCGCCTCATACATTTTAATTTCCCGCTTAGAGCAATCCTGCAAAGGATGATTCTCTAGCCAACTCTATCTTTCAAGTAAAAAAACTGAGGCTGTGAAAGGTTAACTCGCCCAAGGTCGCTCAGGCACGAAAAATTGGTGGCGAGACTTTAAAGGGAGCCCCGGGCCCACCTTATTCCACCCTCCCACCTCGAAGGGGCCATCTATGGCCCCCAAATGGTGAAGAAGCAGCGCTCTAGAATGACCTCCAAGGTGCCGTCTAATTGAATAGACAGGAGAGGAGAGGGATGTCGTAAATGGAAACAGTTTGCTCCTTAAGCACCGACCAACTTTTTGTCCTGTGGTGACTTTCGTCATAGCCTCTGGTGACTTTAAAAATTCTTTCTCCACACCACGTGAGATCAGCCGATTTTGTAGGAGTGTGGTGCACGCCCCTTGGCATTTTGACTGCCCTCCCTGTTTACAAAGACATCATTTTAGTCAGGGATTATTTCGGGGGAGGTTGAAGACTGGAAAAACATGTGCATCAAGAGAAGATCTGCCCGAGAGCCCTTATAGATTGAGGGGTTTTCTGGACTCATGGTCCCGCCTTTGTAAACCTGGGCTCACACTTGCTTCCAGGGAGGGTCTTATCTGTGTGATCTGTCTGACTTGGGAGGAGGGAGACAGTCCCAAGGCCTGGCCGGGAGAGCTGCCCCCGAGCCCTCTGCATGGGGAGGCCAGTGCTGTGGCTGGTGGGTTGTCTGATGGTTGTTCAGAAAGGCCATTGTTGGGCCCCCAGTTCCTCTAGCTGACGTCTGTCCTTGCTGATGCGGTGCTGGGCCTTGGTGAGCCAGGGAGGGACGAGATGCATCCCTGCCCTGTTGTGCAGAGTAAGTATAGAAAACTTCAAGTGTGGTGGCCTCTGCCCCAGGAACTGTGGGGCACGGGGTCGAAGGGGTGCCTCCCGAGAGGCGATTCCTCGGCCTGGGCCTGACCTGCGAAGAGGTGTGCGCTCTCCCCAGGGCTCCAGTAGGAGGTGGGGTGGGCAGAGGGCTCCATAGGACCACAGGGCACACTGGGGAACACAGAGTTGCTTGGGAGAGAGTAGTGTCAGAGGCTGAAACATGGGTCCCACTGGAGAGGTCAGCGATGGCAGCCAGTGACTGCCTTGAATGTCCAGTGAAGGGGCGAGGACTTGACCCATCAGCCATGGGAAGAGCTAAAGGGTTTCTACCCACGAGGGACCCAGTCCAAGGTTTGTGTTAACTGTGCATTCTAACCCTGTTCCACTGAGTCTGAGGTGGGAGGGAACCCCAGATTGGCCCCCCGTGGTCTCTCAGGGCCCAACTCCTGAGTGCAGGGCACTGTGAAAGGAAATCAGCCCTCATCTGACCATTTCCTGCCAGCTGTCTTGCTTCGCAAGCAGAGGGCGATTTTTTTCAAGTCCCCAGCTGATTCTACTGTGGGTGGTCTGAGCCTCAAAGCTCAGAGGTTTGGTCCTCTATCCGCCTCAAAGGTTGGTCCTCTATCATATTTACTGGTGTATTTCTCATCTTTTTTTTTTTTAAAAAAATCCTTGCTTTCCTTTTTTTTTTTTTTAATTTAATTTTTTTTTTTTTTTTTGCGGTACGCAGGCCTCTCACTATTGTGGCCTCTCCCGTTGCAGAGCACAGGCTCTGGACGCGCAGGCTCAGCGGCCATGGCTCACAGGCCCAGCCGCTCTGCGGCATGTGGGATCTTCCCAGACCGGGGCACGAACCCGTGTCCCCTGCATCGGCAGGCGGAGTCTCAACCACTGCGCCACCAGGGAAGCCCTTTAATTTTATTTATTTATTTTTGGCTGTGTCGGGTCTTCGTTTCTGTGTGTGGGCTTTCTCTAGTTGCAGCAACCGGGGGGCCCCTCTTCATCGCGGTGCGCGGGCCTCTCACTGTCGCGGCCTCTCTTGTTGCGGAGCACAGGCTCCAGACGCGCAGGCTCAGTAGTTGTGGCTCACGGGCCTAGTTGCTCCGCGGCATGTGGGATCTTCCCAGACCAGGGCTCTAACCCGTGTCCCCTGCATAGGCAGGCAGATTCTCAACCACTGCGCCACCAGGGAAGCCCTCTCATCTTGTTTTATTTTGTGAGGAAAATCAAGGGAAATGATTTTGCTTCCCGATACCTTTGCACCCACTTAGTATTTTTTTTATTCACGTTGCTGCCAGCGAGAAGGGAAGGGAGCTTTCATTTTTATTTATTCTAATTTTTTTATTGAGGTATAGTTGATTTACAATGTTATATTAGGTTCATGTGTACAACATAGTGATTCAGATTTTTTATCGATTATACTCCATTTAAAACTACTATAAAATATTGGCTATATTCCCTGTGCTATATATACATCATATCCTTGGAGCTTATTTATTTATTTATTTATTTTACATCTTTATTGGAGTATAATTGCTTTACAGTGGTGTGTTAGTTTCCGCTCTATAACAAAGTGAATCAGTTATACACATACATATGTTCCCACATCTCCTCCCTCTTGCGTCTCCCTCCCTCCTACCCATCCAGGTGGTCACAAAGCACGGAGCTGATCTCCCTGTGCTATGTGGCTGCTTCCCACTAGCTACCTATTTTACGTTTGGTAGTGTATATATGCCCATGCCACTCTCTCACTTTGTCACAGCTTACCCATCCCCCTCCCCATACCCTCAAGTCCATTCTCTAGTAGGTCTGTGTCTTTATTCCTGTCCTACCCCTAGGTTCTTCATGACATTTTTTTTTCTTAGATTCCATATATATGTGTTAGCATACGGTATTTGTCTTTCTCTTTCTGACTTATTTCACTTTTTTTTTTTTGCGGTACGCGGGCCTCTCACTGCTGTGGCCTTTCCCGTTGCGGAGCCCAGGCTCCGGACACGCAGGCTCAGCGGCCATGGCTCACGGGCCCAGCCGCTCCGCGGCATGTGGGATCCTCCCGGACCGGGCCACGAACCCATGTCCCCTGCATCGGCAGGCGGACTCTCAACCACTGCGCCACCAGGGAAGCCTAAGCTTATTTATTTTATACATAGTAGTTTGTATCCTCTTGGAAGGGAGCTTTAAAAACAGCCTCTTTCATAGGCAGACACATTCACGCTGGCTTAGTGTCACCATCCTCCCCAGGCTAGGACAGCAGTTCATTTTTGTCTCCCTCACCTCCCCTTTGGACCACCAGCTCTGTCACGTGGGAGAGCTCAGTGTGTTGAAGGCTCAGCTTAACCCCACTGTCATCCCCACCTAGGGGGGATGGGGGAACCAGATGCTGGGGCTCAGCTGGCACCTGGTCCTTCTGTCCCGCACCAAAGGAGTTTTAAATCCCCACTCGAAGGAGAGGGAATCGCACATTTTCAGGTGGCCCGAACATTTTATTTGGTGGAAATATTTTTTTTAACATCTTTATTGGGGTATAATTGCTTTACAATGGTGTGTTAGTTTCTGCTTTATAACAAAGTGAATCAGCTATACGTATACATATGTTCCCATATCTCTTCCCTCTTGCGTCTCCCTCCCTCCCACTCTCCCTATCCCACCCCCTCCAGGCGGTCACAAAGCACCGAGCTGATCTCCCTGTGCTATGCGGCTGCTTGGTGGAAATATTTTAATACTGTTCAGCTTTTCTGATACACAAATAGAACACATGCTTGTTGTAGAAAATTGAAAATCTGAGAAAGTGTCCCTAAGTCTCCTGTAGAGACAGCTACGTGCCAATCCTCTCTATGCCTAGAACCGCCCTAGACATGTAGATTCATAGATGGTAGCTTCATGGAAGTGGAATCATATGTACTTGCTGTTTTGCAGGCTGGCTTTTTTTTTTTTTCCATGTATATTATAAACCTTTTCTAGGCTAGGGAATATCGTCCTTCTGAATGGCCGTATAGTATTGCATTGTATGGATAAATTTTTCTTTAACTTGCCCCCCAGTATTTAAGTTATTTCCATTTTTACCCCTGTTCTTAACATCTTTGTACACTTGTCTGATTACCTCTTTAGACTACATTCTCACATGTGGTATAGCTTTGAGAGAGGATATGTCTGCTTTAAATTTTGATGTATTTATGCAAGTGTATTCTCAGTCCAGTTTGGACAGATTTACATTCTCACCCACAACGTGTGAAAGCGCCTACTTTCCCTGCCACTGCAGGGAAACCCTAAATGTCAACATCAAGCTTCAGTAACTGCAAAGATTATGCAATGACTCTCGCCTGTAGCCCCATGCAAATCAGCGTGGCCACATAACCTACATTTGTGTCTAACGTCCTTTCTGTTGAAATCTAGAATGGAGGACTCTTTTAGAGCTAAGAACAACTGTGAAAACCCAGCCCTTTAATCTATTACGTAAGGACACTATGGCTCAGTCAGTGGCCTTCCCGAGCAGCAGTGATTGCACACGGGACACACAGTTCGTTGTCCCCTGGCATGCTGCCTGCCCCCCTACCCTTCTATGAGTCCTGAAGCTACCCAGGAATGGCCCTACCAGAGGTGGTTTGTGCTTTTCCCTAGTTAGCATCTCAGGTCCCTGGCAACACCCTCAAACTGTTCTTTAGGTGACTCTCCTCCCTCATCCCGCACCAGTGTTTAGCCTTCGGTGCTGTCAACCTCCTCCTTCTGGAAACCCTGGGCTTCCATCACTGTGACAGATCCTGGTTTCCCTCCTATTTTTCTGAATGCTCCTTCCATGCTCTCTGCCCGCCTCTCCTCCTTGGTACTTTGTGATGCAGTTTCCAAAGTCACTCTTCACTTCTCTGCCATCACCTCTACACAGTCAGTCCTTATCTGTTCAGGCTCAATTGCTCTTTAGGATCCTGGTCCCATATTTCCAGCCCCTGCCTAGTCAGCTTAGCTCAACGTTTCTCAACCTTGGCACTATGGACATTTTAGGATGGTTAATTATGTGTTCTGGGGGTGTTTTCCTGGGCATTATAGGATCTTTAGCAGCATCCCTGGCCTCTGCTGACTAGACGCTGGTAGCACCCACTTGGTTTTGGCAACCAAAAATATTTCCAGACATTGCAGATATCCCTGGGGGACAAAATTGCCCCTGGTTGAGAACCACTGCCTTAACTGGACTCAACGTCATCAAAATAAAACTTATCCCTGATCCTCCTCTTCTTCCTCCCCAACTAAAAGAGGGGTTGACCAGATGTCACGAGAGTCTAACACGACTTTCTGCATGATAGAGGCCAAGAAGATCAGAGAACAGAGCCAGGATCACAGAATTCTGAGAGTTGGAAGGGGCTCAGAGACGCTGAGCTCAGCTGTGCTAAGCTGTTGTGACTGTCTTTTCCTTTAAGCTCAGACAGCCTCCCATTCTTCTCAGCACCACAGTCCAATGACCAGAGTTGATGTGAAAGGCGAACCTCCTTGCCCTCCCTGCTCAGACTAACGCCCACGTGTTTAACTGTACAGGACTAGGGCGGAATTTGATGGTGGAAAAACTTCGTTGACATGGCCTTTGGCTGGTTAAAGGCCGTGTGGCATTATATCCCCAAGACCGGGCCTGGCACATAGTTGACATTCAGTAAATGGTTGAATAAATCATTTTAACAGTTATTGTCTCTGGGTGAGGGACCTGGGGTTGCACTTTTCTCTTGCATGTCTTCATTTTCAAAACTTTCTACAACTGGGAGTATTTGTTACTCTGTAAGAAAGGAGGAAACCCCGTGAATATTTTCCCCTGAGTCAGAGAAGAAGAAGCCCCCTGTCTCATTCCACATATCTTGCCTCCCCAGGTCTGACCTACCAGCAACATGGCAACCAGTGCCGTCCCCAGCGACAACCTCCCCACGTACAAGCTGGTGGTGGTGGGAGATGGGGGTGTGGGCAAGAGCGCCCTCACCATCCAGTTTTTCCAGAAGATCTTTGTGCCTGACTATGACCCCACCATCGAAGACTCCTACCTGAAGCATACAGAGATTGACAACCAGTGGGCCATCTTGGACGGTGAGACTCGATGCAGCCCTGCCTGTGGGTGGGGCGTTACGCGGGGGTCAGGGAAAGTCGATAGGCTTCAGCAGGGCATGCCAGTTTCTTCTGTGTTGCCATTATGGGATGGTTGGTATAAGGCTGTGTATGTTTTCCAGGGTGAATTCTGAACAACTTTGTGGAAACCAAAATGTGTATTCAACAAAGAGGCAAGGCTAGAATCAAGCCAACTCAGTGATGTCGTGTTTATTTCTCTCTCATCAGAAGCTCTGATTAACATTTATAGATGTCTCTAGCTAATTAAAAAGGGGAAATCAATTTTTTCTCTTAATAAACATAGTTTATTTGATAATTGTCCCTGGGATGGGGTGGGGAATCTTGCATCTGACATTGTGTTTCTAGTTTAGTCTAAGTTGGTCTGGAGTAACAGTTCTCAAAGTGTGGTAGCCAGACCAGCTGCAGGGGCACCAGCAGGAAACTTAATCAGAAATGAAAACCCTCAAGCCCTACCAGTTCAGAAATTCTGAGGGTGGGGCCCAGCAACTTGTGTTTTAACAAGCCCTTCAGGTGATGAAGTTAGAGAACCACTGTTCTAGATTCTTACTGATTCTTACTTTATACCATCTGAGTCTCGAAACAAAGAGCCATTAGTCATAGAATGTCATTCTATGACATTTGAAAACCACTGGGATACAAGTCCTCTATCAGACATGTGATTTGCAAATGTTTTTTCCTAGTCTTTGGCTTGTTTTTTATTCTCTTAACAGTGTCTTTCAAAGATGAGAGTTTTTAATTTTGATGAAGTTCAGTTTATCAGTTTGTTCTTTTAGGTGACTCTCCACCCCGCTTCGTGTTGTGTCTGAGAAATCTTTGCCTGACCCAAGGTCACAAAGGTTTTCTCCTATGTTTTCTTTTAGAAGTTTAATGGTTTTAGGTTTTATATTTAGGTTCATGATCTATCCTGAATTAATTTTTGTATATGGTATGAGGTATGGGACAAAGTTCATCTTTTTGGTATATGGATATGCAGTTGTCCCAGCACTATTTGTTGAAAAGATTGTCCTTTCCCTACTGAATTGCCTTTTTTGTACCTTTGATGAAAATTGATTGTCCATATATTCTGTTTGATCTATTGTCTGTCTTAACACCAATAGCACACTGTCTTGGTACCTGTAGCTTTATAATAAGTCTTGAAATCAGGTACTGTTAAATCTCCAACTTCGTTCTTTTTCAAAGTTGTTTTGGCTAGCCTAGGTCCTTTGCATTTCCGTATGAATTTTAGAATCAGTTAAATTCTAAGATTCTAGATTTTGATTGAGATTGTGTTGATTCATATTCGTATGGATGAATATGAGGAGAATTGACATCCTAACAGTGTTGAGCCTTCCAACCCATGAACACAGTATCTCTCTCCATTTATTTAAGTCTTCTTTAATTCGCTTATCAATTGTTTTGTAGTTTTGAGTGCATAGGCCTTTTACATATTTTGTCAGATTTATACTTACCTCTGTATTATAAATGATACTGTTTTTTTAATTTCAGTTTTCAATTGTTTATTGCCAGTATATAGAAATACAATAGAATTTTATATATTGTAACTTGCAGCCTTGCTAATTACTTATTGGTGCTAGTGGCTTTTTTATAGGTTCTATTAGGTTTTCTGCAGAGATGATCGTGTCTGTGAGTAAAGATAGTTTTATGTCTTCCTTTCCAATCTGGATGACTTCTATTTCTTTTTCTTGCCTTATTTCATTGACTTAAAGACATACTTGTCTTGTTCTTGATCTTCAGGAGAAAGCTTTCAGTCTTTCAGCATTAAGTATAATGTTAGCTGTAGGGTTTTTATAGATGCCCTTTATCACGTCAAGGAAGTTGCTTTCTATTCCTAGTTTGCTGAGAGTTTTTATCAGGAATGAATGTTATGAATGACATTGAATGTTATCAGGAATGTGATACTGTCAAATGCTTTTTCTGTGTCTTTTGAGATAATCATATGGGTTTTTCTTTTTTAGTCTTTAATATGGTAAATTACGTTGATCAGTTTTGCTAATGTTAAACCAAGATTGTATTCCTGGGATAAACCCCACTTGGTCATGATATATTATCTTTTTATATATTGTTGGCTTTGATTTGTTAAAAGTTTTTTAGAATTGTTGCATCTATGTTCTTTTTTTTTAAATAAATTTATTTTCTTTTTGGCTGCATTGGGTCCTCGTTGCTGTGCACAGGCTTCCCCTAGTTGTGGCAAGCAGGGGCTACTCTTCACTGCAGTGCACAGGCCTCTCACTGCGGTGGCCTCTCTTTGTCTCGGAGCACAGGCTCCAGGCGTGCAGGCCTCAGCAGTTATGGCACGTGGGCTCAGTAGCTGCGGCTCACGGGCTCTAGAGCACAGGCTCAGCAGTTGTGGTGCACGGGCTTAGCTGCTCTGCGGCATGTGGGATCCTCCTGGACCAGCGCTCAAACCCATGTCCCCTGCATTGGCAGGCCCACTCCCAACCACTGTACCGCCAGTGAAGCCCCATCTGTGTTCTTGAGAGATGTTGGTCTGTGGTTTTCTTGTAATGTCTGAGTAATTCTGGCTTTATAGAATGACTTGGGAAGTATTCTCTCTTTTTCAATTTTCTGGAAGAATTTCAATGACATTGGTATTACTTCTTCCTTAAATGTTTAGTAGAATTCACCTATGAAGACATCTGGGCTTGGAGTTTTCTTAGTGGGAAGGTTTTTAACTGCAAATTCAATTTCTTTAATAGATATAGGGCCATTCAGCTTATCTATTTCTTCTCCAGTGAGCTTTTGTAGTTTGTGCCTTGCAGAAACTTGATCGTTTCATCAGAGTTATCAAATTTATTGGCACCAAGTTCATAATATTCTCTTATTATCCTTTTATATTCCGTAGGATTTGTAGTGATGTTACATCTCTCATTTTTGATATTGGTAATTTGTGTCTTCTCTTTTTTCCTAATCAGGCTGGCTAGAGATTTGAAAATCAATGCCATTGATTTTCACAAAGAACCAGTCCATTGATTTTTCCCATTTAATTCTATTGATTTCCATTCTTATGTTTATTGTTTCCTTTTGCCTTCCTACTTTGGATTTAATTTGCTCTAATTTTTCTAACATCTTAAAGTGGAAGCTGATGTCATTGATTTGAACATTTCTTTAATAAGATATTCATTTTGGTGCTATAAATTCCCCCTAACTACTCATGTTGTGTTTTCATTTCCATTAGGTTAAAAATACTTTCTAAGTTCCCTTTTTATACCTTCTTTGACCCTTAGGTTATTTAGACGTGTATCATTTAGTTGCAACTATTTAGGAATTTTCCAGAGATCTTTCTGTCATCGATTGCTATTTTAGTTTCATTGCGTCAGAAAACATACAATATATTATTTGAATTCTTTAAAACTTATTGAGGCTTGTTTTATGACTCAGGATATGGTCTATCTTGGCAAATATTCCATGTGCACATGAAAAGAATGTGTATTCCACTCTGTTGGGTGGGATGTTCTACGAATGTCAACCAGATCAAGCTGGTAGTGTTCTCTAAGTCTTCTGTGTCCTTTCTGATCTTCTGTCTACTTGTTCTGTCAATTATTGAGAGAGGGGTGTTGAATTTCACAGTTGAATTGTGGACTTGCCTATTTTTTTCCTTTTAGTTCGATCAGTTTTTGCTGCATGTATTTTGACACTCTGTTGTTAAGTGCATAAATGTTTAGGCTGGATCATCCTCTTGATGAACTGACCTTTTTATTATTATAAAATGACATTCTTTATCCCTGGGTTTCAACACTGTGGCCTAGAAGCTCTCTCAGGGAAGTAAGCTGGGAAGCTGAATGTTCATAGGTGCCTTTCCCTGTTTTTTGTTTGTTTGTTTTGGCCTTGGCTTGCAGGATCTCAGTTCCCCAACCAGGGATTGAACCCAGGCCACAGCAGTGAAAGCCCAGAATCCTAACCACTAGGCCACCAGGGAACTCCCATGCCTTCCCCTCTTTTGTATCCCATCTCTCAGGCGTCACCATCCTTTGTTGCCTGATGTCCAGTGTCTTGAAATCCAGTTTCCTATATTTTGTCTGCTTTTTGGTTGTTTAGGTGAGAAGGTAAATCTGATCCCCAGTACTTCATCTTGGCCAGAACCAGAACCAAATCATCACTCTAAAAAAATAGAACAACTTTGTGTATATACTAAAAAAAAAACACTGACTTGTACACTTTAAAAGGGCAAATATTATGGTATTTGAATTTGATTTAATTTAATTTTAAAAAGCATCCCTTAGGGTTTGTCTGCTGCCCTGGAACTTGGAACCGTTCCACCAGGTTCCAAGCACATTCTCACCTCAGGGATTTGTGTCTGGTGTTCTCTCTGCCCAGCACGTTCTTCCTGCAGAAAGACAGTCTCCTTCATTTAGCTCTCCGTTCAAGTGTCCCTTTGTCTGAGAGGACTTCCCTACACTAGTACTCACCCCACCCCTGTCACTTCTGTCCCCTTGCCCAACTGTTTTTCTTTATTCTGCCTTTTACTGTTGAACATATATTTATATGTGTTCAATATATTTTTCTGTTTGTTTGAGTTTTTGTCACTCCCCACTAAAAAGTAAATTTATGAGAGCAGGGACTTTATTTTATTTACTGCTACATTCTCAACATCTAGAATACTGCCTGGCTCATAGTAGGTCCTCAGTAAATGTCTGTGGAATGAGTGAACGAATGAGTCCTGAGCAATATATGTGCAATCATAGGTTTGATGTGCTAGCTATATTATTTGCCAACTGACATCAAAATAAATATATATAACCATTAAAATTAAAAACATTTATGCACTTTCTAAAATCATCTCATGCATCACCCATTTGAATATATACCACTCTTTGGGATATACTGAGTTAAATAAATGTAAACAGTTTCTTTACTGCAGGACTTGAAAGAACCTTCAATATACAAACATACGTTATAAGTATATTGGAAGAATATATTATCCTTAGGGTTTCCCAAAGGACTGTTTTTTTGCACATCATTCTGGGCTAGTTCCACAGAAGACATTCTGAAAAGCATTGCATAATGCATATGTAAGAGAGTAACGTCATGCCTGGTTCAATAAATATTATTTCTATCTACTGCCATATTCACTTCTCTAACTTTTTTTTTTAATGATGGAGATATTTTTTTAATGTTTATTTATTTATTTATTTATTATATATTTGGCTGCACTGGCTCCTTAGCACATGGCTCCTGAGTTGCTGCAGGCGGGCTCCTTAGTTGCGGCTTATGGGCTTCTTAGTTGTGGCATGCAGGCTCCTTAGTTGTAGCATGCGAACTCTTAGTTGTGGCATGCATGTGGGATCTAGTTCCCTGACCAGGGATTGAACCCAGGCCCCCTGAATTGGGAGCATGGAGTCTTAACCACTGTGCCACCAGGCAAGTCCCTCTAACATTTTTTAAAAGTAACTTTGGATATTAGATTACCCAAGGTTGTTTCTAGAAAAAAATTTTTTTTTCCTCAAGGGCGGTTTTAGGAAGATTCGGGGATGACATTTATAGCAGTGGAGGAAGCATGGCCACAGCATTACTTTATAAGTGTGAATTTGCAGAGCTTGTGTTCTGAAGCTCCTGGGCTCCCCTTAGGTGCTACGCCTCTGATCCTGCCCCCAGAATCAGGCCTGATTTAGGGCATTGCCCACCCAGGCCTGCCTCAGGAGTAGATACTGGATTCCCAGATTAGCACACTTCTCTACTCAATTAGGTCTTGTTTTAAGAAAAGAAAGGCTTAAAGCATTACAGCTAAATACTAATTAGTCTGGCATTTAAAAGGTTGTCCCATATTTGGGGAACTTTAATCAAAAGCTGGTTGTATTAGGCTTGGGTGTAACTCTGACCCCTACTGGGGCTGAACTCTTCTGGGGTTGTTGGCTGCCCTGGGATGGACGGGACTATCCGTGACATCCTTCTTCCCTGGAGCCCACAGCATCCTGGGGGAGGTGCTAAGCCTGGGATGCCTGCCAAGCACTCTGAACTCTGGGGTTTCTCTTCTTCCAAATTCAGAAAGAGAAAAACATGGCAGCTTGATAATGATGATGACCAGGAGGAGACAATAGTGATATCTGTTGGGCAGTTACTGTGTGGAAGGCCCATGCTATGTACTCATCCTTACAAACACTATTGTGGTAGCTACTTTTGTTATCACTATAAAAATAAAGCACGGAGGGAGTCACACAGCCAGCAACGGTTTCAACTTCCCTTTGTCTCCTATACTCTCCGTCAGTGTGGCTGGGTGGGAAAGCCTCTCCCACCTCACACAGTTGGTCCCTGCGCCTCTGGGAATGGAGCTGAAATCCCAGGGAGAAAGGGGCGTGGCCTGGATTATCAGGGTCGGCAGACACACGCACCTGCCCTTCCAGCTCCTTGCCCAAGGTCTTCAGAGGACCAGGGGCTCCAGTTCTGATCTGAATCTCAGAGCAGAGATGCTCAAGCTTGCTCAGGGGGCCTTCTCTGTGGTTTCCATATTGAAGAGTCTCAGTCTTCCCACTTACAAACCTATTTCTTATTGTCTTTCAAGGAGTCTCATTGCCCTGGTGCTCGCAGAATCTAAAAGACAGGAGATGGCCGACCTCAGGGGCCAGCAGCCAGGCTCCCCAGTGTCTGTGGGGCCCCCCAACATTGGAGCAAGCCTGCTCTGTGTTCTTTCCCACAAGGGTTCGGGACCTTTGTCTCACCTTCCAGTGTTAAGGGCCCAACTCTGGGGGCATCGCCTCCTCATCATCTGGGTCCCACCTCTGCGCTGTGGGGCTGCATCGGCTCCCCAGCTCCCTCTTCGGGAGTCTGTGACTTTGGACCCCGTCACCCTGTCTGTCAGCTGTATGACTCCCCATACCCCAGTTCTCCGGCTTCATGAATCAGGAAGACCCGAGCCTTAGTCAAAGTCCTGGAGTTTTTGTTGTTGTTGTTGTTGTTGTTTTTTGCGGTACGCGGGCCTCTCACTGTTGTGGCCTCTCCCATTGCGGAGCACAGGCTCCGGGCGCGCAGGCTCAGCGGCCATGGCTCACGGGCCCAGCCGCTCCGCGGCATGTGGGACCTTCCCGGACCGGGGCACGAACCCATGTCCCCTGCATCGGCAGGTGGACTCTCAACCACTGCGCCACCAGGGAAGCCCAAAGTCCTGGAGTTTTGTGTTTGTTTTTGTTTCTGTTTTTATTGTGGTAAAATATACGTAACGTAAAACTGACCATCTTAAGCATGTTTAAGTGGACAGTTCTGTGGCATTCAGTACATTCATATTGTTCTGCGACCATCACCCCCATCCATCTTCAGAACATTTGCATTTCCTCCAGCTGAAACCCTGTACCTGCCAAACAAGAGCTCCCATTTCCCCATCAGCCCCAGCCCCCGGCAACCCCCATTCTACTTTCTGTCTCTATGGTTTTGACTACTCTAGGGACCCCGTATGGGTGGAATCATACAATATCCGTCTGTGACTGTCTTATTTCACTTACCACATGGTTCACCCATGTTATAACATGTGCCAGAATTCCCTTCCTTTTTAAGACTGAATACTTATTCCACTTCATGCATCTACCACATTTTGTTGAGCCTCTCATCTGGCAATGGACATTTGCGTTTTGGCCATCGTGAACAATGCCGCTGTACACGTGGGCGTACAGATATCTGCTCCAGTCCCTGCTCTCACTTCTTTTGTCTTGGAGTGCTTGCCTGCCTGTTCTTCCAGTCCGTTTGGAGCTGGAAGGCTCCTGAGCGCTGTGGTATCAGCCCCCTTTACTTTACACCTGAAGAAACTGCAGTGCAGGTGGAGAAGTGACTGCCGGGTTCAGACCTCCCTAGAGGCAGAGCCAGGCCTAGGGCCTCCTCACTCTGCCAAGTACGTCCCATCCTGTCAGCCTGCCTCCCACTCTGGCCCAAGCCTCAGCCTGCAGGGTAGGATGTTGACCAAATCTTCTGCCCACTTAACAGTCTGGGCCTTCCCACCCACAGGGCTGCCAGCCCCACCCTCTGCCCAGCCAGCCTCTGGAAGCTGGCATCTTTCTTCCATCGACAGAGGACAGTGGCCTTGCGGACACCCCTTCCCACCTAGGGGCTCTTGGGCCCCACTATGCAGCCACTCTGTCCCCGGCAAGGGCTCAGTCTCTGCAAAGAGCGAAAACCCTGGCTCCCCTCCTGCACCCTCAGAAGCTGGGACGTTTCCACCCTGGCTTCTGCCCAAACCGCAGACACAAGTGCTGTTGTCTTCACGGAGGGGCCTGGACCTGGCTTTTCCCCGAACACTTGAATCCACATTCTTTCTGGGGAGGTGGGGGGAGGAGGATGTGGGTAGGGCAGCAAGAGGACAGGAACACTTACTGAGAGTTTTTTCTGAGCTGGGGGCTTTGCATGGTGGGCTCTATGCTCAGCAGCCGTTAGGCCAACTTCAGAGTAGACCCCTCCTTGTGGCCCCCACTAAGAGGGGGGTATGGGCAGAGCTGGCCGTCCTTCCACCCGTCCTCCCACCCGTCCTCCCCTTTCCCTGCCCACAGTGATGTGGGAGGGATTTCCCTCTTTCTTTTCCTTTCTGAGGGAGCATGGCCGCTGGCCTGAGATTATGCAGCTCAGCCCCGCAGGCCTCTCTGCCTGACCCTTTATCTCACCTCCATCAGCCATCACTGCTCGAATGCTTCCAGTGATGCAGAGCTCACTGATCTCCAAGGTGCCTGGGGCGGTGCTTGCTGGTAGAAAGCCCTTCCTGACCCTGACGCCTGGTAGCTGTCGCTCCTTCTGCCCTCAGCAGTGTTAGCAGCTACTGCTGGACAGCTGCGGGAGCAGGAGGTCTGCGTCCCCAGGGGGAGGGCTCTTGGGTGCACAGGGTAGCAGCGGTGGCAGCAATTTTCCGATGGTACCGAAGTATTTCACCATTTCACCCACTGGTGCGGTAGCACTGGTGTGTACTGGCCGAAGAGCAGCTGTGTTCACCTGTAAAGTGAAGACACTAATCTCAATTTAGCAGGATTGCTACAAGGATGAAATAAAGCAGTCCCCGTGAAGCACTTAGCACAGGGTCCGGCCAGTACGCAGCAGTACTACTGCACCAGTGGGTAAAATGGTGAAATACTTTGGTACCACTGTAAGATTGCTGCTAGCGCTGCCACCCTGTGTCCCCAGGAGCCCTCCCGCTGGGAACCCAGACCTCCTGCTTCCGCACCTGTCCAGCAGCCCTGACTGGTAGGTCAGGGCCCTGCAGGGGAAGGAACGAAGACTCAGAGAGGTGAAATAACAAGTCCAAGGTCACACAGCTACTTAGCACCCCATTCCCTCTGACCCTGAAGCCGAGGATATCTTGCTCTATGCTCATCTTAGCCCCACTAGCCAGCCTGGGAGCTGAGGGACCGGCCATCAGCCAGTGACCTAGAGTCAGTTCGGCAGGGCTGAGTGGTGAAGGTCTGAGTGCAGCGTGCACCCCTCCCCCTTCAGAGTCACAGCACAGCCTGGGGGTCATTCCAAGCTTGTCAGCACCCCAAACCCCAGGTTCTCCTCTTACTCACCTCGCTGACAGTCAGGTCCTAGACTCCTGCAGTTAATTTCGGGTTTTGCCCTGATTTCAGAACTTCGAGTTAATCCCTGTTAGAAGTCACGTGACCGGCCTGCACTAAGCACACCAGCCCGGTCAGTAGATTTGAGATCTCACCTGTCTGCCCTTGTGTTGGGTGATGCTGCCAGCTCCAGGCCGGTGGCGCAGCCGCTGTCAGCCCGTTGTCACCAGGCCCCAGGTCCGAGTGACTGGGGGCTCCTCTTTCCCTTGGGCACAGACAGCCTCTGGGCCAAGACCACCTGCCCTCATCGGTGGGGTCTGTGCCCAAATGGGAGAGAGCCTCATAGTTGTTGACTCCCTAACTATCCCTTAGGGAGTTTGGGATTGACGTGTACACACTGCTATATTTAAAATGGATAACCAACAAGGACCTACTGTATAGCACAGGGAACTCTGCTCAGTATCATGTAACAACCTAAAGGGGAAAAGAATTTGGAAAAGAAGAGATACATGTATATGTATAACTGAATCACTTTGCTGGACACCTGAAACTAACACAACAGTGTTAATCGACTGTACTCCAGTATAAAATAAAAAGTTAAAAAAAAAAACATCACAGATTGTAAGCTCCTTCAGGAGAGAGACTTTGCCCACCATCGTATCTCTGGTGCCGGCAGCTCCTATTAGGTGCTTAGTTATTGTTTGTTGAGTGACGGAGGGGATGCAGCACCTTGTGAAGCTCAGCACATAGAAAGCCTCGGTAATGCTTTTGTTGCTAGGGCTGTTCTAATATGATTTATATTCAGAGAGTGGCTTGGTGCTTTCAAGAATAGGTCCTATCACATGTGCAGATGAGGGGTCACTGACCCATCTGCCTGCATCTGGGGAGGTCCAGAGTGAGGCTTAAGCCCCTGACTTGGAGCTTCCACCTCTCCCCTCCAGTGCTGTGTGGATCGGTCCCCGAGACTTATGTATGTGGGACTGTTCACTAGTTCATTCTAGAAATACTTCTGGGTACCTGTTGCTGTCTTTGGGGCACTTTGCGTGCAGCAGTTGGCAAAGCCAGGGCCCTGCCCTCATGAAGCTTCTGGTAGAATGGGGGAGACAGGGCATAAACAAATATGTACTGTGTCAGGTGGTGATGAATGCTGTGAAGGAGAATGAGGCAAGGTAGAAGGGAATAGACAGTGAGGATGGAGTTGCTATCTTATCTGTGCCCATTAGGGAAGGCCTTCCTGATGAGGTGGTGTTGGAACAGAGACCTGAAGGGGAAAGCTGTGCCTGCACCTCGGGGGAGAGAATCTTGGACAGAGAATCAGGTGCAAAGGCCCTGAGGCGGGGATGTGTTTGGGGAATAGCTAGGAGGCTAGAGTGCAGAGGAAGTGAGAGAGAAGCTAATAGGAGACAGCAGGGAGATAGCTAGGGGGCAGTGATCTTCTAGGGCCTTGTAGGGAAATAAGCCACTGGAGGGTTTTGAGCAGAGGACGGGCATGGTCTGACTGATGTTTAAAAGGCTCACTCTGGCCATGGTGTGGACAATAGACGAGAGAGGAGCCAGGGCAGAACTAGGGAGACCAGTTAAGAGGCTCCTGATGGTAGACTAGGGCATCGATAAAGGAGGTGGTGAGAAAGAGAGTCTGGATGTATTTTAAGGAGGAAGTAACAGAATTTCTCGATGGAGTATGTGGGATGGGGTAGGAGTATGGAGGGAAGAGCCTTTGACCTGGACAACGGGTAGAATAGAGTTACGTTTATCAAGATTAGGAAGACTGATAAATCAACTATACTTGAATGAAATAAATTTTTAAAAATATTTTTAAATAAATTTTTTAAAAAAGGTTAGAAAGACTGGTAAAAGCAAGTTTGAGGGAAAAATTAAGAGTCTAATTCTGGATGTGTGAAATCTGAGATGCCTTTCACACATACAAATAAAAGTCAAACCAGCACCTGGGGTCTGAGTCTGGAGTAAGGGGAGGTGTGCAGGCTGGAGATGGAAACTTGGGAGTTGCCCCATAAAGCCATGAGACAGGAGACCTCTGAGAAAGTGAGCGTGTTTAGAGACGGGGTCCCGGGATTGAGCGCAGCGACCCACTGATGCTCAGGGAGTGATTAGGGTCAGAGAAGAAGCAAGATAGAGTGACATACCAAGGCCAAGTGCAGAAGGCTCTTCAAAAAGGAGGGAACCATCAAGTGCATCAGATGCTGGTGAGTGACCCAGTGGGATGAGGACCACGAAGTGTCCACTGGATTTAGTGACACGGAGGTCATGGTGACTTGACAAGCTCAGCTTTGATAGAGTGGCCTGATAACGGTGGGTTCAAGAGAGTGGAGAGGGGGAAGGAGGGAGACGCAAGAGGGAGAGATATGGGAACATATGCATATGTATAACTGATTCACTTTGTTATAAAGCAGAAACTAACACACCATTGTAAAGCAATTATACTCCAATAAAGATGTAAAAAAAAAAAATAGAGAGAGTGGAGGAGAGGAAGGGCAGGCAGTAAAAACAGATCAGTCAAGGAGTGTGGCTGTAAAGAGGACGAGAGAAATGCACAGTAGCTGTAAGGTGTGAGGTCAAGGGGAGGGGTTTTTTATTTTTAATTTTTTCTTCTTTATCTTTGTTCATTTTTTTTAAGGTGAAAGAAATTATACCATGTTTACATACTGATGGAAATGAACCAATAAGGAAACGGATGTTGCAGGACGGGGAGGAGACAAAATAGTAGCAATGTGCTTCCATGGGTGACAGGGGACAGGATCCAGTGGGCAGCTGGAGGGATGATGGTCTTGGACAGGAGTAGGCCGGGGCGTCCACCGCAGAGAGGGGAAGGCGGAGCACGCATTTCAGAGAAGGGAGGTGGGTTTTTTCCCTCAAAATTTAGATATAATTCACATGTAAAATCCCCCGCTTTTAAAATGTACAGTTCAGTGCCTGATAGTATATACACAAAGGTGTGCAATCACAAACTGCTGATAGATTTCACAGATCAGCGAGCCCTGGAATCACCACTGTCTCATCCTCGACATTTTCATCCCCCTCCAGAAAACTCACACCCATTATCCGTCATTCCCCCCACCCTCCCCTCTCCCCAGTCCCCAAGCCACTCATCTCCTTTCTGTCTTTATGGGTTTGCCTATTCTGGACATTTCACATATGTGGAATCATATAACATGTGACCTTTGTGTCTGGTTTCTGTCCCCTAGCACAGTGCTTTCAAGGTTCATCCATGTTGTAGCATGTCTCAGGATTTCATTCCTTTTTACATGTGAATAATATTCTAGTACAGTTGATCCTCGAACAACGTGGTGGTTAGGGGTACCGACCTCCCTCGCAGTTGAAAATCTGCTTATAACTTTTGACTCCCCCAAAACTTAACTACTAATAGCCTGCTACTGATCAAAGCCTTTACCAATAACATAAACTGTCGATTAGCGTGTATTTTATATGTTACATGTATTATATACTGTATTTTCACAATAAAGGAAGCTAAAGAAAATGTTATTAAGCAAATCATAAGGAAGAGAAAATACATTTACAGTACTGTATTTATCGATACCATAAGTTTATGTCATCTGTTTATATCTGTCTGTCAGTACCTACATCACTTCTGTCTTATAGGATACAAAGCACTGTAGATATTATATGTGTTACTAACACTAAACATCAAGAATGAAAGGATAATATGAAAAAGAAGTTCATATTCATACACAGGTATAATGATTCATGCACTGATAACAAAGAAGCAGCGACATGAGCACTTTATGGTAGCCTAGTGTAACCGATACAGCTGTTTCCCAGTAGCCTAGCTTTAACACGAATGAATGAATCGTTATACAGTTTTTACAGCATACAGTATTACAGTCATATTCATAATACCGTACTGGAAACACTGTTACTTTTTTTTAGAAACCACTTACTTGTGATGATAGACTGATATGCAGTTTCTCTAATTACAAGCTGAGGAGGGGAAGAGACATACTGTGCAGTTATGTAATTCTTTGAAAGCGAAGTTATAAAACGATAAGAAAACTAACAGATTAGTAATTTTAAATATCACTCACCTTATGCCTAGTGTAAGGGTAGGCCATCCACTTCAATACAAGTCTTGCACACGATGTTCTACACATATATTTTTGTATATTTATTGAAAAGAATCCCCGTATAAATGGTATAAATAGACCTGCTCAGTTCAAACCCATGCTGTTCAAGGGTCAGCTGTACATGGAGGGATGACATTTCGTTTATCCATTCATCAGTTGATGGACACTTGGGTTGTTTCCGCTTTGGGTCTATGATGAATAATGCGCTGTGGGCATTGGTGTGCAAGTTTTTGTGCAGACATGTGTTTTCAGTTCTCTTGGGTACACCCCTGGGAGCAGAATTGCTGGGTCCTGTGGTAACTCTGTTTAACATTTTGAGGAACTGCCAAACTGTTTTCTAAAGTGACTGCATCATTTTACTTTCCTCACCTGCAGTGTATGAGGCTTCTGCTGTCTCCAAGGCGGGTTGGTTTGGAAACGTGTGGAGTTTAGCTCCTGATAATCTGTTTCTGATCCTCAGCTGGGGGTGGAGGCTTGAGGAGAGAGGAAGCGGTGGGAAATGGTGGCCTGAGAATGGAGGGACTGGATGGGGATGTGTTTAGATTTACTGGGTGTTCTAAGGGTGCCCTGCGAGCTGCTCTAAGGGAACCAGGCCAGCTCAGCCAAGCTCTCTCCTCCTGGCTCCACATGGCTGCCCAGGGGCAGATGTGGAGTAGGTGAACGGTTTGGGGTGACCAGGTGGGGGTGGGGGGAGGAGGCATAGCCTCCAGGACTTTGTCTTCCATCCCCACAAACCTCAGGTGTTCCGTCCTCACCCCTCCTTTTAGGCCTGCCCCTCTTCACAGGCCTTGGGGACACTGCTGCCAGCTCCTCACTCAGGGACTGGCAGAGCCAGGCCAGGACCCCGGCCCCCACCTGTCTCTGGGATGCTCCTGGGTCCCTGGTTATACAGGTGAGCCCCGCTGCTGCTCTTTCCCCTCTTTCTTCTCTTCCCTCCCTGAGAGCGACATGGAGGTGGGGTGCGGGGAGGTCCAGGCTCCTCTAAGAATCCCACAAAGCCATGGATCCCCTCCCTGAAAGGGTGTGCACCCACACATGCAATGTGCCCACCAAGTCCATGAATCTGTGGGCCTCATGGAAACGTCTCCCAAGACCTCCCCCACTTTACCCCACTCCTGCAGCTGCAGCGGTATGGTCATGAGAACAAGTGTCCCCTGGGGCCGGTGGCCAGCACTTTTCCCCTGGGGTCAGCTAGTCAAGGTTGGGGCCACTGCCAGAGGAAATCTTCCCCCATCGCCAGGGAGCCAGCTGGCGCCTGCCACGGGATTTTAGCTCCCTCCCCTTGGAGCGGCCTGGCTCCCACACTGGGCCAGCACTTTGGAGAAGGAGAAAGCGGCCCTTTTTCTGGGAACAGTGCCTGGTCGATGCATCCAGCCCTCTGCCCAGCACCCAGCCTACCCCATACACACCCTCTCCCAGAAAGGGGAGGCTTCATCACTATTGATCCTCAACTAGGTGGCATTTCTTAATGGGAGTCTTTTCTTAGGAAGAGCACAGGCTTCGCTGCCTGACTGCCCTGTAAAATGGGCACATCCCTCCTGCCTTGCACAGTGGGCCTGTGCATGAGAGGGGTATAGAAAACACCACACACGGTCCTTGGGGGCATATTATCTCCAGAAATTGTCATCTGTGTTGCTTCATATTCCAGAACCCTTACTTCACCCTGAAGGGTGAGTTATAGGACTTCAAAAGTCTGTTTTTAGTGGTTTCCCTTACAGTTGGCGTGGGCTGCTTGAACACAATAACTGCATTTCCTGTAGCGTGCGTGCGATTTGTCCAGTCATTCTTTAAATATTTTTTGAGCCCTTCATTGGGTGCTAAAGCTTTTGGGGGACCCAGGGAAATGAAAGCCAGACTCCCACGCTCTGGGGCTCCACCACCTGGTGGGGAGCTGAGCCCAGCCTAGAGGCACAGTCTGGGAGGAACCAGAGCCACACACACCAGCAAGGGTTCAAAGACGGAGGTCGGAGGTCAGAGGCTGGCGGGGCCCTCAGGAGAGGAGGAGGGCTGTAGCCCTTCTGGAGGGCAGCAGGGGAGAGCCCCGAGAGGGCATTCTGTTTGAAGTCATGGCTGGGCAAAGGCCTGGAGTTGAGACACAGCCCGGCCAGATCCACACCCTCTGGTTGAAGCAAACAGCCTGGATGAGCTGAGGCAGCTGGGCCTTGGGGAGTTACAGCACCCTCCTCCCCAGCGTGTGGCCTTAAGCAGATCCCTTTAACTCCCTGGGCCTCAGTTTTCTCATCTGTGCAAGGGGGACGGTAATACCTTCTTTCCAGGGCCATGAAAAGGACTGCAAGGACGTGTGTGTATAAAGCCCCAGCACGGCGCTTGCCGCCAGTCGGAACAGTGAGTGGGACTACGCTTAGCCAAAGAGCTTGGACTGTACCCTGAGCTGTGGGCCAACGTCAGAGCCACCAGACCCCTTGCCAGGGTTTGCCTCCCTCTGGGAGCCCTGGAGGAGAAGGAGGAAGGAGAGGGAGAGACCTAGGGAGGGGGATGGGGGGAGGGTTCAGCAGGGACCCAAGCAGGTGCTGCCTCCGTGCTGGCTGCCCGCCTGCCTGGGGCCCCATCCCCGCCAGCGTGTGGGCTCGGCTTCTGAATCCACCAGATCCAAGAACGGCTCCAGGGTTTCCACTTAAATCCCCCTCAGCAGCACTGCAGGGCCCGTCCACCACCGGGTGGGAAGACTGGGGCAGGGCGGATGGAGACGCACAGCACTGGCCCCCTCTGTCTCTCTCCTCCCTCTTTCTCCAGTCTGGCTGCCTCTGTCTGTCCCTGTCTCTGTCTGTCTGCCCATCTGTCTCACTCACACATGCACACATTGGCAGAACACCTTTCACAGTGACTAATACTTCCTGTCTCAGGAGTCCTCCTACCTTCATGACATCAGGCATGGGGGATGCAGGCAGAATCATGATTTTTTTTTTTTTAAAGCATAGCTGCCCGTTTTCTGCAGCCCCCTCCAGAAGTCTTGGAGGCAGAGCTGCTGACCAGGGGCCTGTGACCAGGCTTTTGCAGGATATGTGGAGGGGAGAGGTGGGCAAGGGGTGGACCCCAAACCAGACAAGGCCCAGCTCGGCCCCCACTCCTCCCTGGTTGAACCTGCCTTCCTGGGGCCCAAGGTTTGGAATTTCCAAGGCGCCCTCAACTCTGCTCTCTCCCCTTGGCCCCCATTCCCTGTGTTCCATGTCCTCGGGGTACCTCTGTTCATTCTTTCCCCTCCCTCTGAAGCACACTGCCTTTGCTTACACCCTGGCAGCCTCTTCTCGGGGTCCTCCTCCACCTCTTCACAAGCACCCTCCTTCAGCCCCCTCCCTCTTTGGATGCCAAACTCTCTGTCCTCTGACTACATCTCTTTCCTTTCTGGACCTTCAGTTGCTCCCCAGTGCCCCCCAAGTTCTAACATTTTAGTTTAGGATCCAAGGTCCCAGCCTCTGATCTCCCTGTCTCCTCTTTCTCTTTCTCGCTCCTCTTCCCAACACAGACCTTTTGCCCCAGCACACCAGACTCCTCACTGCTCTCTCCTTTCCAGCCCCCGGGCCCTTGCCCATGCTGTTCCTCTGCCTATGAGGCCCTTCCCCAGGCTCTGTCTTTTTTTGTGTGTGTGTGGTACGCGGGCCTCTCACTGTTGTGGCCTCTCCTCTTGTGGAGCACAGGCTCCGGATGCGCAGGCTCAGCGGCCATGGCTCACGGGCCCAGCCGCTCCGTGGCATGTGGGATCTTCCTGGACTGGGGCACGAACCCGCGTCCCTTGCATCGGCAGGCGGACTCTCAACCACTGCGCCACCAGGGAAGCCCACTATACCTTTTTAGATTTTCAAGTGGATAGTTTCTTTTATACTCATGTTTCTGTTCATTTCTGATGACCCATATGACTTACGCTTTCTGGAATTCGTTGAAAATTTTATTTATGGCCTAATATATGGCCAATTTTTATGACAATTTCACGTGTGTTTGAAAATACTATTTATGGTTTTGAATGTAAAGTTCATTCTTTCAGTCTCTCAGATTACATTTGTGAATTGTATTATTTAATGATAAATCATTATTTTGGGAGTCACTTGTTCTATCTCTAAGGGAGGACTGTTCAATTCTCCCACAATGATTGTGGGATTTGTCATTTCCTACTGTTCTAAAAAATTAGTTTTTTATACATATATATATATATTTTAGGCAACATTCTTATATGCTTATGACTCATGACTGTGGCATTTCTTGATGCTGTACTTTTTCCTATTATAAATACCCTGGTTTGTTCTGTTTAATTCCTTAGCCTTGAATTCTGTTTTGTGGATGCATGTGGCTAGCATATCCTTTTTTATCTTTTCATTTTTCACTCTTTCTGTGTCATTTTGTTTTAGACGTGTCTTTTATAGTAGCAGACAAGTGGATTTTGTACTGAGTATCTGCTTTTAATGGGTGAATTTAACCCATTTGCATTTACTGTCATTCATCATAGATTTATTTCTGCCATCTTATTTCATGTCTACTTTTTTTTTTTCTTTTTTTTGGTACGTGGGCCCCTCACTGCTGTGGCCTCTCCCGTTGCGGAGCACAGGCCCCGGACGCGCAGGCTCAGCGGCCATGGCTCACGGGCCCAGCCGCTCCACGGCATGTGGGATCTTCCCGGACCGGGGCACGAACACGTGTCCCCCGCATCGGCAGGCAGACTCTCAACCACTGCGCCACCAGGGAAGCCCTCATGTCTACTTTTTAAACTTTCTTATTTTTGTATAGTTTCATTGGATTGGTCCCGTTTACTCAGTCCTGTTTTTCTTTCCTCTAATGATTAGGAAGGTTTGAGTTTTATTTCAGGTGGTTATTCTATATACATATGTGTGTATATACTCATGTTTTTCTATCAACATCTGGATGTAATCAATATCTTTAAACTCTTCCCAGATAAGGCAAGCACTTTAGTAATGACTTACTTTTTCCCAGCCCATACCCTCACATATAGATCAGCATAGATTTTAGTTCTAAATTGCCATTCATTTTCTCCAAGTTGTGTTATATTTATTTAAATTTAACTCTTAGGTTTTGCTGTTTCCTTTGCATACCATTGGTACCATTGTTTATAATACCACTCGTCTTTCTTTCGTGGATCTGTTTTTCACTTTGCTGGTGTATATCCTCCAAGAATTCTCTTAGAAACTGTGGGTAATGTAATTTCTAAGGCCATCAATGTCTGAATGTTTCTCCGTTCTAGAGGGTCCATTTTGATTTTCAACTCCCTGTTGAATTGTTTTTTTTAAGTTCTGAATGATCAGATTTTTAAATACCTTAGACCTCTAGTTTTTGTTTTGGATAATATACACCCTCAAAATCTATGAGCATATTAATTACAATATTACCTGAATGTCTTTTGCTATTCAGTTCAGGCCTCCCCATCCCCACTTCAGCCAAATCCATGCCATTTTCATCTGTTTTCTTGATTGCATTTCTGAGTGGGATTTACTTAGGACCAAAGGCTCCACTCCCTCTGGGTGAAGGTGCAGTCTTCGTTCCCCACCCCTTCCCTAGGAAATTGGGGAAACTGCCTCAGTCACCCCACTGGTCCTCAGCTGTAGATCTTATTTTCTTAGCCCCTTCATTTGATATCCAGACCAAAGAATTCTAGGATATCAGAACTCAATCCTGAAGACCCAGGAGCCCTGCTCCGCCTTTCATCCATGAGGAGACCGAGACTCTTGTGCGTGGGGCACAGCCTGGGTCCGTGTGTCCGCCGAGCCTTGCCCCTCGGCCATGCTGAGTGACTCAGGAGGATGTGCAGGGGCGACAGGCTATGGGGACGAGGTCACTTTCTCAGGCACGGGCTCAAGATGTCTCCTGAGGAGACGTGGCTTCCTGGGGGTCCTGGAGAGCCCATCCTGTGGCTTTCCTTGCCATCCACACACATGTAGATGGATATATCCTACATCTGTATCTCTTGCCCCTCTTCTCAGTTTCTGACTGAAGTCTGCAAATGCCTATTTGAAACCCACATAGGTGTCTGAGAGGTTCTGAAGTGTGTGTCAAAAACTCAGCCCTGGGCTTCCCTGGTGGCGCAGTGGTTGAGAGTCCGCCTGCCGATGCAGGGGACGCGGGTTCGTGCCCCGGTCCGGGAGGATCCCACATGCCGTGGAGCAGCTGGGCCCGTGAGCCATGGCCGCTGAGCCTGCGCGTCCGGAGCCTGTGCTCCGCAACGGGAGACGCCACAACAGTGAGAGGCCCGTGTATCGCAAAAAAAAACAACTCAGCCCTCCCAACCCTTTTTTCACCGTCTTCCCCACCTCGGGATATGACACCACCATTCACTTGGCCCAGGCCCCAGACAGCCACTGTCATCAACACTCTTCTCTCCCACTCCCACGTCTGCGTATTTCCACCCAGAACGCCCCGCTCCTGTTGGCTCTGTCTTAGAAAGTGGCCTAAACCTGGTCACTTCTCACAGCATCCACCCCATCCCACCGTTGGTCCAGCCCTCCATCCTGTCTTGTTGGTTATGGCATAACCTCCTACCTAGTGCCGCTGCTTCTACTCTTGGTCTGGGTTTTCCCAACAGCCAGGATAAACTTTTCAAATGTCCTATAGATCATTTCGCTCGTTGGCCCAGTCTCTGCGGTGGCCTGTTTCTTGCTTAGAATGAAGTCAGCCTTACCCCGGTGCAGCAGCCCACCCCACCCCCATCACCTGCCCCCACCTCCTATCCAACACTCACCAGTCCCTCCGCTTCCCCAAGCCAGCGGGCCTGCCCTTGCACACCTCCACGCACTGTGTTCCCTCTGCTGGGAATGCTCTTGCCCTCGGCCACGTGGCTCCCCCTCCCCCATCATTTAGTCACTGTTCAAAAGCTTCTCCTAGAGACGCCATCCTTCCCTATCCAAAACGACACCAACTTCTTCCAGTTTCCTTCAGCTGGTGCCATTGTTCTTCATAGTATGTACTCATCTTTACTAGACATAATATTATCCATTCATTTATCTGCCTTCCTATTAGAGTATATGTAAGTCCTATGGGAGCAAGGATTTTGCCCCATTCCCCCTGTATCCATAGTGCCTAGAACACTGCCTGACACACAGTAGGCTCTCAAATATTTCCTGAATGAATGAATGGATGCATGAAACCAAATAGACTTCACATTCATTTATTCATTCAACTACAATTTGAGTACTGTTTGTGCCAGGCTCTGAGTAGATGAGTGACACGCAAACCAGGTCCCTGCCTCTGGGAACTGACAGTCCAGCTGGGGGCCTTTTCATGGGCAGTGAGAACAGCGTCATGAAGGGTCTGTATGGGGGTGGTGAGAGTCATGGGGGCTCAGGAGCAGAATCCTGTGAGTCAGAGCCTGCTCACCAAGCTAGGGGAGCAGAGAGGAGGGGTGGCTGGGGGAAGGAGTCCCAGGCCCCGAGGTGGGAGAGGACACAGGCTCACAGCAGACGCTCCTATAGGGCTTCTTTGTGCCAGCACTGCTCCGAGGGCCTGAGTACATTCACTCAGAACAGCCCCGACAAGCCCCATTTTAGGAAGAGGAGGCACAGAGAAGTGAGCTTGCCCAGGGTCACACTCTAGGGATATGAGGAGCCGGACTCAGCCCCGAACCTGGCTTCGAAATCGGTAACCAGCCGCTCCGCTGCATGCAGGAGAGAGGAAGGGAGTCTGGGGCAGGGGCTTGCGGGCCGCTGAGGGGTTCAGATTTCACAACGCCCACAGGGCTGGAGCCGGCCAGGCTTGCAGGTCTAAAGGGAGACACCCCCGCCCCCTACGCCGCTGAGGCTGTGACCTCTCTCTGAAACAGTCAGGGAGAGCATTTTATCTCTGGAGAATAGCAGTGCGGGTAGTGGAAGAGATGGATGGGTTGGGGGGAAGAGCCTTTGTGGAGAGGTTCCCCCCACAGCCTCCGTCTCCTCAGCTGCCTCAGCTCCCACATCCCACCACCCTGTAGCAGCCGCATCCTAGGTGGCGAGGGCCCCGGCTCTCAGGGGGCTGCTTCTTCTCCTCGCCCTGCCTGGCGTCTGTCCGCACAGGGACTGAGGACCCTTCCTGACCCGGGGATGGCCTCTTGGGGCTTCCCTCAGGCTTGTCCCAGGGCTCTCCTCCAAAGGAGCTGCAAGGTAGAGGCATTGTGTCCATTTTTTTTTTTTTAGTTTATTTATTTTTATGTTTGGCTGCGTTGGGTCTTCGTTGCTGCGTGCGGGCTTTCTCTAGTTGCGGCGAGCAGGGGCTACTCTTGGTTGTGGTGCACAGTCTTCTCATTACGGTGGCTTCTCTTGTTGCGGAGCACGGGCTCTAGAGCGCAGGCTCAGTAATTGTGGCTCACGGGCTCTAGAGCGCAGGCTCAGTAGTTGTGGCACACGGGCTCAGTAGTTGTGGCTCGCGGGCTCTAGAGCACAGGCTCAGTAGTTGTGGCTCGCGGGCTCTAGAGTGCAGGCTCAGTAGTTGTGGCACACGGGCTTAGTTGCTCCGCGGCACGTGGGATCTTCCCGGACCAGGGCTCGAACCCGTGTCCCCTGCACAGGCAGGAGGATTCTTAACCACTGTCCCACCAGGGAAACCCCATTGTGTCCATTTTACAAAGGGGAAAATGGAGGCTCAGACAGTCAGGTGACTTTCCCAAGAATCAGCTTGTAAGGGCTGCAGCAGGGCTCCAAGCCTAGGTCTGGGGACTCCAGAGGGGTTTTGTGGCAGAGTTGATCACTGGCTTTATGAGGCTTTTCTGTAGGCAGAGAATTAAGGCCCAGGGAGCACCGTGGGCTGGAGTCAGTGGGTCCACAAGTGAGTCAGTTAGAGCCGCACACTGAGGTGTCTGAGGCCCCGCTGAACCCTTACCAAGCACAGCCTGGAACCTCTTGGGGGGAGCTCGATGGAGCCACCCCAGGGGCCGCAGCAGCAGCCTCGGGGTCCACAGGCCCCAGGGGCTCCAGGGTGGGTGGTGACAGCCCCTGAGCATCCTCATCCCACCCCAGTTCTGGACACAGCCGGACAGGAGGAGTTCAGCGCCATGCGGGAGCAGTACATGCGCACGGGGGACGGCTTCCTTATCGTCTTCTCGGTCACGGACAAGGCCAGCTTCGAGCACGTGGACCGCTTCCACCAGCTCATCCTGCGCGTCAAGGACAGGTGAGGGCGGCCAGGCTGGGACCTCCCCATGCCTGGCTCAGGGTGGGCTCTGTCTGTCTGTCTGTCTGTCTTTCTCAGATCTTCAGGTGAAAGCTGAGGTTCGAGGGGCAGAGCTGAATTCAGACCTTTCCACCCAGCCAGAGGAGTCTACACGCAGCCAAGGCCTCGAGGCGTCGGCCCCCCCATCTCTCCTAAACTGTCCCCACCGATGAGTCAAGGAATCATAAATAACATCTGTTTTTCAGCTCCAATGTAACCAAATTTTATTACAGTCAAAGAAAAAGTGAATTTTCTCTCTGGCGTACATCGTAACCGGTTACATCACATTTGACTCTGAGATTTCTAAGCCCCTATTAAAGGCTCATGTTTTCCTTAGCATAATATGGCATAGCTAAATAATTTGGAGTCTGTTTTAAGCCCAACTGGTCTTTTCAGTTAATTGGCTCTTAAAGAGGCAATGTAAAAGTAAAAGGACAAACTAATAGGAAAACAGCAAGCTTTGAGCAAATCTCGAAAATTCAAAATTTTCAAAAATTTCAAAATTCGAAAAATCCAGTTAACACTTATCTCAAAGGCAAAGTGTTAATAACTTTTCAAGGTAAAGGGCTATACACTCACACACATATACACACGTATACACATAGAGCTCCAAGAGACAAATGTGGGTTAAGCCGCTGACTATAGGAATCTATAAAGAGAAAACATACATGACACAGATACGGGAAAATATTCAACCTTCTTGCTAATCAAAGAAGTGCAAGGAAGAAGGGTAAAGTACCATTTTTCACCCATGAAATTATAATTTCTTTATGAAAATACTCAACGCTGACAAAGACTGGCATTTCATTCACGTTGGGACAGCAGTTTGGCCCCATGTGTCCACGGGAATCTTTAAGGCAGACATGCCTCTTGATCCCCGCCTTCCACTCTTGGGAGCCATCCTGATTTTGCGGCTGCCATTTATTGAGTGGCAACTGTGTGCCAGCCCCTGGCCCTGGTGCTCTTCACAAGTCACTGCCAATGGCCACAGCATGATGGCCTGCATGGGTGGTGTGTCAGGGTGACTGGGAGATGAGAGGAAGCAGGTCTGGGAACCTGGCCGCTGGTCCAGTCAGTGCAGAGCCAGGGGATTCCCAGGAGGGCCTGCACTCACCTTGCAACAGGCCTGAGGCTTCAAACCAAGGCAGCCAGCAGCCCCCGGGTCCCTCTTCCATTCCAGGAGACGTGGAGGGAAAGACTCTGAAGTTAACCCAGCCCCATAGGGAGGTGCTGTGTGCTGTGTCAGGTCTGAGGCGTGGGTGCCCCGCCTTCACCAAGGGAAGCTCACAAGCTGCTGTTCCTTTTTTTCCCAGGGAGTCATTCCCAATGATCCTCGTGGCCAACAAGGTCGATTTGATGCATTTGAGGAAAATCACCAGGGAGCAAGGAAAAGAAATGGCCACCAAACACAATGTAGGTGGTGTGTGTGTGTGTGCGCGCCTGTGTGTGTGTGTGTGTGCACGCACGCGTGTGCGCGTGTGGGTGTGTGTGGGTGCGTGTGTGTGTGGGTGTCGGGGTGAGGGCTCAGGGGATGTCAGTGCCCCCTCACTCCTGCAGTCCTAGTCTATTGGAATGAAACACAGGCCTCCTAGGTAGTGGGCTAGATCCACATAGAGGCACATGTGATGTGGGATATTTTGTGAAACAAGACAACAGGCCAGAGAGAAAGCACCTTCTTGGCAGTCATTAGAGGCCCTGCTGTCGAGAGCAGGTACCTTCACCTCCTGGCCCTGACGCAGCAGGTTCCTCGCTGGGCTGTGCAGAGGCTTGGCTTCGTCCCTGTCTCTGAGCCAGTGCCTGACTATGTTCAGAATCATCAGGTCAGCCACCTTCACTGAGCCCTGCTCTGTGCCAGGCATTGTGCTGGGGGAGCATCTACTCCCCGCAGCCACACATTGAGGTAGGCACCACTGTCTTCATCAAGTGATCAAACCGAGGTTTGCCCAGGCCACACTGTGCATGTCAGCAGACACCTTTGGGTTGCTTTTTTTTTTTTTTTTTTTTTCAGTTCACTGTGATGCCCCTTTGCCCACTGGATGGTGGGGTCACTGGGCTTCTTCCCACCCCTCCCCCCGCATTAGCACAACCATGCCCCAGCCTCAATGGTCAGTTATGTAGAAGTTCACCCAGCCTCCTGGAAAGTCTGCAGGGTTGCCCCTTCCCTCTGCCCGGTGGGCCCAGCTCCGTAAGTAGAGGGAGGGGCCCACTGCGAGTTCATTTTGCTTGTCTCTGCCTTCTGTGTTTATTCACGTATTCATTCAACAGTCCTAGGCCCTGGCAAACAAAACTCCTTCCCTCAGGGTGCTTGCTTCTAGAGACGGCAGCAAATTAGAGCATGTCTGAAGGTGACATGCGCTCTGGGGGAAAGTAAATCAGGGAAGGGGGTAGGGAACGTGGAGTGGGGGGCTGTTTTTACACATAGGTGGTCAGGGAAAGCCTTACTGGAAAGGTGCATATCAGTGAGGACTGACAGGAGGTGAGGGAGTGAGTCCTCTGGATATCTGGGGAAAGCATGTTCCAGCAGAGGAATAATCAGTGCAAAGGCCCTGAGGTGGGAGTTTGAGGAACAGCAAGGAGGTGAAAGGAGGCCGGAGCGGCCAGAGCAGGAGGAGTAGGAGGGGTGAGTAGCAGGAAGTGAGGTCAGAGCGGGGGGGTTAAGACCTTATGGGCTTTTGCTCAGAGTGGAGGGGAAACCACTGGAGGGTTTTTGTTTAAGAAGATGTTGGGGGTAGGAGTTTATTAATTTATTTATTAATTTTTGCTGTGTTGGGCCTTCGTTTCTGTGCGAGGGCTTTCTCTAGTTGTGGCAAGCGGGGGCCACTCTTCATCGCGGTGCGTGGGCCTCTCACTATCACGGCCTCTCTTGTGGCGGAGCACAGGCTCCAGACGCGCAGGCTCAGTAGTTGTGGCTCACGGGCCCAGTTGCTCCGCGGCATGTGGGATCCTCCCAGACCAGGGCTCGAACCCGTGTCCCCTGCATTAGCAGGCAGATTCTCAACCACTGCACCACCAGGGAAGCCCCACTGGAGGGTTTTGAGTGAGGAATGACACGGCCCGACTCATGACTGAACAGCTTCCCTCTGGCGCCCGTGTGGAGAAAGGTCTTTGGGGGCTGCACCGTAAGCCGGGTGCCGGCTGACGTGCACCCGCGTGGTGCCCGTGGAGGTGGCAAGGAGCGGGCGGATTCTGGTGTCTTTCTGAAAGCCGACAGGATTTGTCCACAGACCGGATGTGGGGTGACAGAGAAAGGATTTGAGGAGGATGCCAAGGTTTGGGGCATGAGGAACTTTCAGAAGACTGGAGTTCCACTAGCCGGGCAGGGGGACTAGAGCACCGAGGACGTGGGGAACACCAGGAGCTTTGTTTTAGATGCTTAGTTTGAGGAGCTGAGGGGATAGTCAAGTGGAGGTGCCTAGACCGCTGTCAGATATACCATCTGGAGGTAAATATTGGAAATCAGCAGCATGTGGGTAGAATCTAAAGCCATGAAACCAGAGTAAATCTTCAAAGTTCTCATCACAAGAAAAAACAGTTCTGTAACTATATATGATGGATGTAACTAGACTCATTGTGGTGATCATTTTGCAGCATATACAAATATCGAATCATTATGTTATACACCTGAAATTAGTGTTATTTCAGTTCTACCTCAATTTTGTGTGTATATATAATTATGTATTTATGTATACACACACACAGAGATAGAGATAGAGATATATACACACAAAAAGAAAAAAGCCATGAAGCCCAGGCGAATGGGTGTAGTTAGGGCCGGGGTCCCAGGCTTGAGGCTGGTGACACTTCGGTGCTGTGGGTATGGGGAAATGAGAGGAAGCAGCAAAAGGGACAGAGTGGTCAGTGATGTGTGAGGACCAGAGTGGGGCCTTGGGAGCCAAGGAAAGAAGATGCCTCGAGGAGGAGGAAGTCATCAACCAAGACAGGTGTGCTCAGAAGTCTCCAGGTGAGCACTTGGAACTAACCTCTGGGTTTGGCATTAGACGCAGGCCTCAGACAGTAGCGTGCCCGTGCCCTCCACCGGCCAACCTCCTGCACAGAGAGAGGCCAGGAGCCATTGCATCCCACAGCCTCGGGCTCCGCACGGTGAACTCATGCTAAGAGCCTTCACAGACCCCTGGGTGGGTGCGTGGCTGGCTGGGGACGGGGGAAGGGCGCTGCACGGGGGTAGCAGCAGCCCCATTCTGCAGGTAAAAGGGAATGAGACACAGGGGGCTGAGGGAATTCTGGGGGCTTCACGGCTGGCGAGGAGTACCCACCCATCCCCACTAGAACCCAGGTCTCCAGTCTCTCAGCTGACCTTGCTCCTACAGCGAACGCTGCTGCCTCATTTATCATTCGACCAGATGACCCTGTGAGCTACTGTCCTAATTTTAGAGCTCATAAGGCAAGTTCTTCTTTAGCTGACCAAGGTAGGTCGCCCCCATCCAATGCAGGAAGGTGGCATTTCCTGGCCCTTCGGTGGAGTCATATAGTACTACCATTTATTGCAGGGTTTCCCTTAGTTTAAGTCTTGTTACTACGACACCCTAGAATTCTAAGAACCCAGATAATGCACATCAGTGTTTCTTCAGAAGCAGGATCCCTAGAAAGAAAGCAGAGGCGTCTGGGGACCTGGGCGTACTACAGCGGTGTGCCTGTGAGCAGGCAGCGGAGGTCCGAGGCCCCAGGAGCCTGGGACTTACGAGCTGGCAGGATTATAGGATGTGAAGAGCCTCCGGGGAGGTCCCAGTCCCAGCTGCCCTCCCGCTTCCCCGCTGGGTGAGTGTGCACAGGGAAGAACGCTGTCCTGCCCTCACGAGCTTGCACAGGACTCTGGCTCCCAAGAGCTATTGGGGCACCTGCCACGCCTAGAAGAGGCTCCGCAGCAGACCTCAGCACCTCTACCTGTCCGTGCCAGGCCATGTGGGAAGTGCAGTGTGCACTTGGTCCAGATCTTGATTCTCTGCTGGCCACCGTGCGGCCTTGGGCAAGTACGTCACCACTCTGAGCTCAGTCTCCCCAGCTGTGAAACGGAGATAACCGCTTACCTCAGAGGGTTAACGTGAGGATTCGTGAGGTCAGGGACGTTGAGACCTGGGAGGCCAAACAGCCCACGGTCACCTCAGTGAGCAGCCTACAGCCCAACAGCCTACAGTGGAAGGCAGTTTCCTCTCGGGGTTATCAGAGGCTCAAATATTTGTCAAATGAAAATTTCCAAGGTCTGAGACATGTCCTTTGTACTCTGCCCTTTGTGTCTGGGTCGGCTAGAGCAAGCCCCTGCTTGAAGCCACAGCAGTGGGTGAACATCTGATCTCCCGCGATGATGGGAAGATACTTTATGATGTGTTCTGGGCAATCAGTTACGACATGCTCCTCTAAGATAACGACTTACCCTGTTACCCCGGACCACCATGCATTTAAAGTGTTGATTGTTTTTATTTTCTTCGCTGTGCTTTTCCTTTTCAAGTGTGTTATAATGAAATGCCTTAATTTTGTAATCAGGAGAAGGTTGCGAAAAATACCAAAGTTCTTCAGTCTAATCATGATTGGCTCACCTACATCTCATCTAGGGGGCCTATGCGTGTTGTCCGGAGTCCACACGCTCGCCTCTTGTTGGGGGAGTGGGCATGAGCCTCCTGACTTTGTGGGGTCCCTGTTAAAGGAGACGACCATGTCCTGACCTCATGGAGCCTTTGTTTTCCTCCCTGTGCCAGTCCGAGGCTTGGGGTAGACATGGCCCTATAGGGTCCCCTCAGCCACATCTCGCAGTTACTGCTGCCTTCCAGCCGGGTAACGATCCTCAGCCTTAAACATGCAGACATAAGCCTTCTGCAAACATGGCTGAGCTCCGGGCTCATAGATGCAGACCAAGCAAGAGCTGGGCCAGGCAGACGGTTGAGGTCGGGGTGGGGTGCATAGACCAGCGGGGTCGCCAGGGTGCAGAGTCCTGCCCAGGGCCAGCCTCGCCTCAGCCTTTCCCACTGGCGTCCTCTCTGGAGGACCTGCGAAGAGGGGCAGAATCCTCTAAGGTAGAGAAATAGACCTCAGAGAGAAAACTGAATAGAATCAGAACATACATCAGTTTGATAAATGAAACAGTCTTTAGTCTTCAGGTGTCTAAAAAGATCATTTTTATTCTGTTGTTAGGGGGCTCTTAAATATCTCTGTGACCAGAGAGCACGAGAGAATCAGGAAAGCTGTCAGTAAAACTTCTGACTTTATAGAGTGAGAAACCACTGAGGGCTTGAGGTTGTAGGAGCCGGGGTTCCATGGGGGCTTCGCAGGGTTCCTTGGGACCTCTGAGAATTTGCGTTTTTAGGGAACAGGACTTTGTAACGCTGTTACAGGAACTCCGTAACGCTGCTTTGCCTTCCAGATTCCGTACATAGAAACCAGTGCCAAGGACCCACCTCTCAACGTCGACAGAGCCTTCCATGACCTGGTTAGAGTAATAAGGTGAGTGAGGCTCGCCTGCCTGGAAGCAGGGCCTCTGTGGCCAGACAGACACCGGGAAGGCTGGAGGAGCGTGGCGCCGTGTCTGAGGCCCAGGCTGGGCGGTTCTGGGCCTGGTTTTGGATTTCTTTTTTTTCTTTTTTTTTTTAAATTTATTTTATTTATTAATTTTTTGGCCACATTGGGTCTTAGTTGCGGCACGCAGGATCTCTGTTGCAGCATGCGGGCTCTTCGTTGCAGTGCATGGGCTTCTCTTTAGTTGTGGAGTGCGGGCTCAGCAGTTGCAGCACGCGGGCCTAGTTGCCCTGCGGCATGTGGGATCTTAGTTCCCCGACCAGGGATCGAACCTGCGTCCCCTGCATTGGAAGGCGGATTCTTAACCACTGGACTGCCGGGGAAGTCCCTAGTTTTGGATTTCTTACACTTCTGTCCACCTCTGTCCTTCCCACCTACGTTTGCTCTCCCCGACTCCCTATGCATGAAGCCACAAGCTAAACAAAGTGCTTTCCTACGCGAGGTGCCTCCCTGGCCTCCCCTCCATCCTGCAGCTCAGGCTCCCCGAGGGCAGCGCCTCCATCCTGCCCCCGCTGTTCTCCCAACACCAAAGCTGCCAACACGGTAAAAAGTAGGCCATTCTCCTCTTCCCTGATGTCAGAGCACCCCTTGACATTTCACCTGAACAACCAGCATTCTGATCCCCAGGCTCCAATCACAGAGGCTTTGTACATGTGTCTCCTTTCCAGCCCCTACCCACTGTCGGTCTCCAGGGAGTGTCAGAAATCCCAGGCTGTAGTCTCTTGTGGATTCCTTTGCATGGTCAGGTCCAAACCTTAATCATCTCATGCCTAGACGACGGAGACAGTGTCCTGGCTGGTCTCACTGTCCCCCCACCTTTGCTGTTGCCAAAATCTTCAACGTACAGAGCGGCCTAACCAGTGGTTCTCAGACAGCATGCATTTGGTGTGTTGTCTCATGCCGACCTGTAGGGCTGTTGCTTAGTCATGGAATCACCGTGCACTTCCCAACCTGCCGCCTCTCAGCCCCCCCAGTGCGTGCACACACTCACACCCATACACACACACCCAACAACCCCCTTTTCTCATCATTCCCCAGCGTGGACTGTGGTTTGCAGCCTTCACCTTATGCTTTAGCTGGCAGTCCTGCACTCGGGAAGCGATTTTCTCATGGGCCTTTGCCTGGAGTTAGGAGATGCTACCACACCAGGAGGGGGTGATGTCTTGGTTATGGACCTCGAGTTCCAAGGGCAGGTTTTAGATGTAGGAAAAATGAACAGGAAACACGTAAAAAGCTTTTGTGCTCAGTTGACCTGTCATTTTATTTAAAATATGAAACACAGACATAGAAGCCAACCTTGTATAACATATAACATCGCTTGTGATTGAAACAAACATAGCCACAGCATGGTATCAGGAAGTCTCACCAGTAGCACGACAGGTTTTGCTCTGCCCTCTCTCCCTTCCCACTTCCTCGCCTTAGAGACACCGTCCAGGACAGGCTCTCCTCCTCCAGCATCCAGGACAGAGGCCCCTTCTCCCCCTCCCGAGCCAGAACTGGCCTCCCAGCCGCAGACCCAGGGGCAAGGGAGGAGAAGGCAGGGAGAAGCAAAGCCCTTTCTAACGTTGTTATTCTGCCCTTCCTTGTCTCAAAAGGCAACAGATTCCGGAAAAAAGCCAGAAGAAGAAGAAGAAAACCAAATGGCGGGGAGACCGGGCCACTGGCACCCACAAACTGCAGTGCGCGATATTGTGACGGCCCGAGGCCCTGGGCACAGTGACCGGGAACTGGCCAGCCCTTGGGACCCCTCCACTGCCTAACCGCACTGAAGACCATTCTAACCATGACCCTTGGCCCAAGGACTTGACACAGGAAGGGAGAGAGGGAGGGTGGGCAGGGAGGAGATAGAGTCTGGCTTTGCTGGAAGGGCACGGGCTGCCCTGTGTCTCAGCAGCAACGAAGAGGCAACAGTAAACAAAGCAGCATCCAAGTCCCTGTGTTGATGCAACCCGGTCCCTCCCCGCTCCTGGTGACTGTGTTGTTTCTTTGAACTACGTAGTGTGGGTTTGATGTGGAAGTGTTTCTCCACGTACAAAAACAAGCCATGATCACGCTTCCCCCACCCCAACCCCGGTCCACAGTGTCTGAGCTTGGGTGTCTTTTGTAGATTTTTAAATTATTTTAGGGATTATTATTTTATTAAAGGGGTCTGTGCCCACTGCCTGGTGAAGTTTCAAGTCTTCAGCAGACCTCTTCTATAACATGTCTGGAATATGGTTGTTTTTTAACTGAAATTTCCCAGCCGTGCCAAAACTCAACTCAACGTGAAAGCAGAGTGACCGAGAGACCAGAAGTTCACGGGGACCGTGGCTGGAGGCCTCGGGAGAAACAGACCCTACTCATGGCCTCCTATAAACTGGAGAGAAGAGAGATGTGTGTACCCAGAAGGTTTTACTGTGCTTGAAGATGCAGATATTAGGGAAAAAAATTTTGTTTTGCTGAGGGGAGAGACGGGCACGTCAGTTTTAAAAGGGCTTCTCATTACCCTGGAAATATATAAATTTTAAGTAAGCTTATTGGAGTCGCAAAAGCGTTCGTGTATTTTTCGGGTGGTGTGGGTTAAGTTCTGTGTCCTTCGCAGCCGTGGGAGAGGGCTTTCTCCCATCACCTGTGCTGTCTGGTGCCTCTGATACAAACACTGAACAGGTGTGTACGGTCTCTGCGTCGAAGTCAGCTAACATGGACACCATCTGGAAAACTCTGGTTCGTGCTAAATCTTAACCAAAAATGATCCAGTACTGTTCTTACTGAAACAGCACCAAGACCTGAAGCCATTTTCCCTTTGAGTCAACTGACTCACTTCTTAAGCCCAGTAAATGAGCAAAACCCCTTGAAACATTTGCAAACTTAGTATTACAGGTTGCCTTTCTGGCAGGAACTTTTATTAACCTCTTGGATCTTAACTATGCTATATAAGTGGAGGAGAAAGTAAGGTTGGGGTGCCGACATGGCTCCCATACACCTGTTTCGACAAGGGGCCAGCCCCCTAGCTTCCTGACCACGCCCACCTGCCTCTCAGGTGCTGCTGGTGTGAGCCAGACTGGCGCGGGATGGATGGACAGCGCACCCTCGAGAGAGAGTCAAAAGATGAGGTGGCTGGCTAGTGACCTTAGTTTCCATCTGTTACAAATCAGGCCACCAAGCAAACTAGAATATCCCTAGTGAGTGGCCTGGTCACCATTTGGAGAGAGAAACCCGGGTAAAGTAAGCACTCAGCCAGACATTGAGACCCCTGGATTCTTCCCTAGTTTTGAAAATGCGCTGAGTTCCTAATTCAGCAAGATCACCAGCAACGTGGTGGAAGGGGAGCGCAGCCAAAGAATGATTCTGATGCCGGAAAAAACAGTTGGGACTTCTGTTTGTTGGAAAATCAAACTTCTTTGTCTAAACGGCCCTTTTTTTCTGACCCTAAAAGGAAGGATAACAAAGAATATTCCAGATCAGGCACTTCAGAGCTTCCCAAGATCCTGTAATGTTAATGGGCCTTCTAAACACTAACAGGACAAGGCTCTTTCCAACCAATACGCTCCTCTGAGCCACACCCTAGCAGCCTGGGTGCAGTTGGGTGGCAGCTGCAAACTGGAGATGAGGAAGAGGCAAGACAGCGGGAAGAAGGAAGGATGGAGATGCGGTGATGGAGCGAGTTGGAAGAGCAGGACAGGAAGCCCAGCACACGGGGCAGCGTCCGCTTCAGAAAGGTCCCGGGCACGGACCACCACCAGCACCCCTGCCCACTGTGGAGCCTGCAGCTCCCTGACGGCACCGGATGGGGGAGCCTTGTTGGAAACAGATCAGTTGACTGAGAACGAAGCCCTTAGCTGTGAATGTAACCAGACGAAGAGATTCCAGCTGCTTCTAGGCCCTCCGCCCAACAGGGCAGTACATCTGCCCCACCCCCGGCCCCATCTTCCATCTCTCTTGCACTCAGCCCACAGTGCCGGAGGGAGAAACTGGGTGAGGGATGGCCTCCTGCAGCCTCCCTGTTGAGCTAATGGTCGGCCTTCGTCTCCCGTGACCTCATTTTCCCCATAGGTGAGATGGGTAAATAACACTTTTAAAAGGCGGTTCTTTGCGTTTTAGAGAACTGTGGACGCTTGTGGCAGTGGGGGCTTCTGCACAGGCCTGAGTGGAGCATACCCAAGGGCATTCCCAGTACACGGTCACCTGGCGGGGTCAGTCTGGAAAACCAGTTGGCCATGCTACTTCCTGACCGTGGTGCCCAATGGGACTTGTGTCTTTCGTGGCATTCTGGTGTTCCCACTGGTTTTCCATCTGAATTAGTGCTCCCTTCATGCCCGCTGGAGCACACCCTTCCTGAAATCCTCTCACCCCATGCCTTTGCCACTGTGTGCTCTCAGATTTCCTTCTAACATTCTTCCGCCCCTCCCCCACTTAGAGGGCTCTTTTCTCCCCAGCAAGTAATGCTAGCCATCCTCTCCACCCCCAGCCTGGGGCGATGGCCACTGACTTTCCCTCACAGGGGACATTTGGATGGCTTCTGTTAGGACTTTGCCCCCCATCTTCTTGTGGAGAATGCCTGTCAGCCTGGTGCGGCCTGCCTCGTGTTCCTAGGAAGAGTGACCCACTAACACGTGGCAGCTCTAACCCAAAGGCCCCTCGGACGTGTTACAGAAAATCCGGAGCCAGAGACAGTTTCCCTCCATTCGCAGCCCATTGGATTAGAAAGTCCATGTCGGGTTTACTTAGAATGAAAGATACTTGAATTACTGAGCGCCCGTGAGCGCCCAGCTTCTGTTACACAGTGTTAGCAGTTGTCTACACAGGTGGCCATTGTCGTGAAATGAGAGTGATGCCTGAAGATCTCAATGATGCTTGAGCCTTTTATGTAACTTTTATTAAGTCTTTGTGTATTCCAACTCATTAATAAAGAAAAGAAGAGGAACACTTGTCTGTCTGCTTTCCTCTTACTCAAATATTCCTGACGTTTTGCTGAGAACATTAAACGTTGTCAGCGTCTGACCCAGAACACTGCCCTCTTGCGGAGAAGACAGCTGGTGACTCTGAGGGTTGTCCCCGTCCTGCCAGCCTCCTGATGTCCAGCAGCCCTGGATATGGGCTCTGCCTCTGACTTTTATGTGCCTTTGAGCAAGTTACCTGCTTTAATCTTCAGCTGCCCCACCTGTGAATGGGACAATGGTGTGCGCTTCCTAAGCAGACGAGGGCTAAAGCTAAGTGTGGGCGTTCGTGGTACAGATCCCAGAAATGATGCTCTTTGTAAAGGACACCGATTGGATTGTCTGATGTTGCTTTTCATGAAAACTGCCCCCTGACCCCATCTGCAAGATCACAGTCTTTCATATAATGTGATTACATTTCTCTTTTGATTGAAACTGATGGGTAGTTGGCCAAGCTGAGCCTCTTTGGGTCTTTTTCCCAGGGAATAGAGGGCCAAAGCCCTCTTTTGGTACTTCTTTGGGTGATGAGAGCTGAAGCATGTAAACTTGGAGGCTAGGGGTGCTTCTCACACCCTCCGCGCTGGGGCCAGAGAAGGCCGGACTGCAGACTAGAGCAGGGAGGGGTGGTGTGGCTGCCTGCCCATTCATCCCTCCCATGCAGACTTCCTGGGCACCACCACGTGCCAGGCATTGGGCTGGGTGCTGGGTGGTGGTGAGCGGAGCAAAGGGTCTTCTGATAGATCTCCTTTAGTCCTGTCTCCTTTAGTCCCGTCCTGACCTACTCAATCAAAACCTGCATTTTAACAAGATGCCCAGGTAATTCACATGTGCAGTAAAATCTGGGTATCACTGCCCTACGACATCAACCCCAGCATTGGAATGAAATCTAGCCTGGACCTGAGGCAGGAGATGGATGGGCCCCAGGCTGAGCCGCTGGAGTTGGTCCCCTGTGGACAGACACTCCACGATGAAGACAATAGCAGGAGGGGAGAGGACCTGAGCTCTGCCCAGATAAGAGACAAAGAGACCACGTGTCCCTCATTCTGAGGTCAAGGAGAACTTCCTGACTACACATGCGCAGAAAGGCTCCTTGGGGACCAAAAGGGGAGGGGCATCATCCCGTAGTAGGTGATGTCAACCTACCCATAGGCCTCTTCACTAGACTCCATCTTGGCTAAGAGATACACACGCACACAGGCGAGGACGCTGAGTTACACCAGATATACCAGATACGGACTCAGAGCCAGGCAAAGCAAGATGATTGGCCAGAGGAAACCCGGAAGAAATGCCCCATACAGGTGATTCAAACTACCACGAGGGCACGACTCTCCCTCTGAGCCCACCCATGTGAGTCTATTCACACGTACTCTTTTTTTTTTTTTTGTGGTACGTGGGCCTCTCACTGTTGTGGCCTCTCCCGTTGCGGAGCACAGGCTCCGGACGCGCAGGCTCAGCGGCCATGGCTCACGGGCCCAGCCGCTCCGCGGCATGTGGGATCTTCCCGGACCGGGTCACGAACCCGTGTCCCCTACATCGGCAAGCGGACTCTCAACCACTGTGCCACCAGAGAAGCCCCCTCACACGTGCTCTTTTTACTCCTAATAAACACTTCATTTGTTTCACTACTTTCCATCTCTTTGTGGAAATTCATTTCTGTCTCTGATGGTCTAGTGGCTAGGATTCAGCGCTCTCACTGCTGTTACCTGACTTGAATCTCTGGCCGGGGAACTGAAATCCCGCTTCAAGCCACTGCAGGCCGAGGCCGCCCGAGATCAGACTCACTGTGCCTCAAGACCCAGTTCAACCCCGTTCACCCAGGGGCAGCCTCGTCTGCTTTCAACTCAGCAATTAGAGTTTGCTCCTCTGCCTGGAACAGCCGCAAGGTTCTGCCCGGAACAGCCGCAAGGTTCTGCCTGGCCAGGCAGCGAACTCAGAAGTATCCCCACAGCCAGCAAGTGGTTTCAAGTGTTTACACAAAGGCAAATTGGATCCCAGTTTGCTTCTCAAACTCTCTAGCATTTTTCTGAAAATGTGGACAACCACATTCAATGCACAGAGCTCCAAATCCGAGCTGAGAACACATAAAGGCTCTGTGTTCTTGGAGCTCTCTCTAAAGGTGGGTGTTCTGTGCCAGCTAGGGATACTCTCATCCCCCAAGACTTTCACTTTGCGGAGCTCCACCACCGTGCCAAATAGCACACTATCGTGCTAATGTGAGATTTTAAACCTAAGAAAAGAAAACTGAGTTCCTACCAGCCAAGAACTGATGGATGCTTTCAGTAGAACTTACACCCTGGCGATGATGTGGGAAACCAAACTCTGACTCAAACCAGCTTCCTACTCAGTCATGGGACCCGCACCTGGGGTGATAAAATAATCGGGCAGGTGGTTCTCAAAGTTGGGTCCCCAGACCGGCAGCTTCAGCATCACCTGGGAACTTGTTATAAATGCAAATGATCCGGGCCCATCTCAGACCCACTGAGTCAGAAATTCTGAAGTGAGGCTCAGCCCTGTGTGCTTTAACAAGCTCACCCGTGGTTCTGGTGCTCCCTAAAGTTTGAGAACCACTGAATTAATACCTGTAGGTAAAAATGAAAATTCCTACCACGTGGAGGTAAACGGCGGCTTGTTTTGTTCTCGTCTGCAAGACAGCAGCCGGCTCTCTGGGCGAAGTTGCCCAGATCCTTTCCCTCTCCTTCCTGTGTCTGATTAACAAGGGTCCCTTAAGGTCTGGAGCCCAGGGACACTAGTACAGAGGTTATTAACCTTGGCTCCGTGAGGTGACAGGTGGGGTAGCTGACCCCCTCTCGACCCCTCCTCAAAATCATATGCAAAATTGTATGTACGCATGCATTCTTCTGGGGAGACAATCGTTTTTATCAGATTCCCACTGTACCACCATGTTACCCAGTGAGAAAATGAACTGGCCCCTTGAACCTCTTTTTCTGTCTGCGGGCCCTTCTGGTAGTTTCAAGGCCACTGAGAGTGGGGAGAGGAAATGAAATGAGCAAAGGTCCATCTTCTAAGCAGCTCTGACAGCATCCTTCACACGTCCCTGCATTGCTCCCACAACATCCTGAGGGAGGGGGCGGCCTCAGCCCTTCTCCCCGTCCCCCACATGACTAAGTGTGTGACCCACACACGATTCTCCCACCTCCTCCCCCCGGGGTTACCACCACCTGCCGCTCAGGCCCCAGCACCCTGGGCCAGAATTGGCAAAGGCGAGAGGAAATTCAGGATGCAGTGATGGCCTGGGAGCACTTAGCCACCCACCCCAGGCGGGAGTGGGGGCTGGGAGCCAGCTGCAGAGGAGGGATGTGAGGCGTGCAGCAAAGGCACTTGGTGTCCGATGCCATCATCTCAAATTTGTAACCAGTGGTTTGCAAAGGGCTGTGTATCAGTGTTAGCATCACTTTGGGAGTTTTTGAAGGAATCTCGCTGCCCAGGCCACACCCCCAGAGGATCTGGTGCAGTTGGCTTGGGTCAGAGCTCCCCAGGGGATTCGGCTGTATGGCCAGAGCTGAGACAACCAGCTGGGTTACACTGTATGATGGTCCCTTGAATCCTATGGTTTCTCAGTGAAACCTGGTTAATAAAAGAAACAACTGCATGGAGAGCCCAGCCCTTTGTAAATGAACGCTTGACTACAAGCCTCTGGGAGCCTGGCTTAACTTGTTGACTGGTCTGGTCCAATCTACAATGATGTGCATGTCCCCAGGTCCAGGGGAGGACCTGGTGCTCCAGTGTTAATGCTGAATGTTTATTAAATGGATTAATAGTTATTACAGATATCAGCAGATATCCATGTCTTCAAACCTAAGTCAGATAGGTTCCTACTTCCCTCCTTCGCCCCCAGTCCCTGGCCTATGGCAGCCCCAGGGCAGCTGCAGACTCAGTTCCTGAGGGTCAGGGTCCCACAGAGGCTTCTGCCTCTGACTCCGTCCCACAGACTCCCCACTCTGAAGTTCAGCCTCTGCCTCAGTTTCCACAAAGGAAGCCCACTCTCAGTAGGCCTTCAACCCATACCTCGCCAGACCCCCTCCCACCCACGCTTCCCCCAGCAGCGGCCTCCCCAGTCAGCTGAACACCCACCCCTCAGGTTATCTCCCCCCTCACCTGTTTCGCTTTCTTTCGTCACAATCCCATAACCCCTTCCTAGGGTACAATGTGGTTCCAACTGGGGGACCAAGGTTCCCGTTTGCCTGTGACAGAGGAGTTTCCTGGGATGTGAGACTTGCAGTACTAAACCCAGGACAGACCAGGGCAAACCGTGACAGTTTGTTCCCCCTATTAGTAAGAATGAAAAATTTCACCTTGTTCTATAACAGCAATACTAATAATTATCAATTAGGTGGCCGTTCTCAAACGTTAGCATCCATCAGAGTCACCTGGGAGGCTGGGTAAGACACAGGATTTTCTGATTCAGCAGGTCTGGGATAGGGCCTGAGCATTTGAGCTTCTCCCAAGTCCCTGGGGAGTGATGCTGAGAAACCTGAGAATCAGCTAATCCATGTTACTTGGTCTGCACAGCGTACTTAGACCTCACACGCTAGTTACCAGCGAACATTTCGTGGAGCTTACGGTAAGCCAGGCGCTGAGTTACTTGTGCATATTATCTCACCCCGTGAGGTAGGTGGTAGGGCACTTGTTCACAGAAAGGGAAACCAAGGTCCAGGGACAGCCAGGGCTGACAGGGCCTGGCCTTGCACGCAGATCTGTCTGGCTCCCAAGACTGTGCTCCGTCTACAACCACCCCAGCCTCGCTGAGGCTGAGCGGGTCCCACCAGCCACCCCACCCTTTTAAAATTTTAACCTGTTTGAGGCAAATCTTTCACTGCATCTCCCACATCCCCGCCTTCTTCCAAGTGAGCTGAATGCAGATCAGCTTCCCCCGAGTGACTCAGCAGAGGCATTTTGAACCTAGAGCACTGTCATTTTCCAGAGCTTCTGCAGTGGGCCCCCTCCCAGGGGCACCGCCTAGCCCATCTGCTGCCTTTTTCCAGCCTAGTTTTTCTGAGCAAGGCCAGCCAGCCAGCCAGCACTTAGCAGAGTGGGTGAAACCCCAGCGGCCTCAAGTGTAGTCTGGGACCTCTGGCCTCCAGCCCGTGGGAGCAGCCTGCAGCCAGGGGCCCCCTGGGACCCCTCCTCAGCCCTACTTGAAGGCAGCCTGGAGGAGCCCTTGATGCAGGGCACCAGAACAACTCCTCCCCTGCCCCCACAAGCCCCCCAAGAGTTCAGACTTTTGTTCCTTCTCTGCGGTTGGCATTATTGGTGTGCAGAGCTGCGTGAGGTGGTGCCCAGAGCACGGCTGCCCAGGTCTAGCCCGGCTGTGCCACAGGCTGGTGACTTGGGCAAGGTGCCTGACCGCTCTATGCCTCGACTTCCTCATTTGTCAAATTTTTAGGTTTGAATTAGAAATATACACTTTTCAGAATAATGGCTGGCACGTAGAATCTCTTATTTAAATGTTAGCCAAGATCCCAGAATCAAATCAGTAAATGCCTTTGGAATGCCTACTAGTAACAATAGCCACCATTTATCGACCACCTAGCAGTCATTGTGCTTTGCCTGGGTCACCTCACTTAAGACTCAGAGGGGCTGGGTGACAGCCCCAGTAAGTGAGGTGCCAGAATCCAGGCCCACCTGTCCCATGGGGCCCCACTGCCTCACTCGTGGGGCAGGTCCAGGGCTGGGAATCAGCCGTCCTCCCTTGGAGGGCCAGCCTAGAAGGCTCTGTCCTACACCCCCATCCTCTGGCCTCAGCTCCTGCCCTCCCACTTCTCCCCAGTCTGCCTCCCTCCCCCAGCCCGAAGCTCTTCACCACCTGAAGGGCAGCTTCCAGACTCCAATCACTGCCTGTTATCTTCTCCTCTCCTGGTCCAGGGCTACTCTGAGTTCTGCTCTTACCCAGCTCCCCTTGTCAAGCAAAACATAGTCTACCTTCATGGGAAGCAATTTGGCATCCAGCATCAAGAGGTTTAAAACACCCCACCCTAAAAATTCCACTCCTGGAATCCTTTCCTAAAGAAATCATCGAAGTTGCAATGAATGATGAACAAAGATGATCTTTGCGTTCATACAACAAAAAAATTGGAAATGATCTAAGTGAACAATAATTGGGAATGATTAAATAAATAATGCTATACCCACATAATGGAGTATTACCCAGCTATTAAAGAGAAAATGTGTGAACCAGCATAAGAAATGTACATTTCCTTTATTTTCACCATCCCTGGATGTTATCATCTTTTTTGAAATCTTTGCTTAATGGAAACGTGAAGAAAATGGCATCTGGTCTCTCTTTTATTTTCATTTCTTTGACCACCAGTAAGACTGGACGTTTTAAAGCTTGTCAGGTTTTATTCCTTATAAATTGCCTATTTATGCCATCTCTTCGATTTTCTATTGGAAATTTCATTTTTCTTATTTATTAGTTTTTATGTATTATTGACCACTTCTATGTCATATTTATTGCGGAAATTTTCCTAGCATCGAATTAATCTTTTAATCTTATTTATGATTTGTTTATACACTATAGATACTTTTAATTTTAAATGTTTAAAACTATCATTTTCTCCTTTATGGTTTTTTGCCTTTGGTGTGAGACTAACAGGGTCCTTTCTCATCCAAATATTATTTTCTTCTAATACCTTTATATTTACACCTTTTTTCCAGATGACTTCCTATCCATTAAATAATAAAATGGAATCACCCATACCTCATACCATTGTAGTGAAGATCAAATGAGCAAATTCATGCAAAGCTCTAGAATCGATAACTGGCACATAGTACGTGCTCTGTCATCTTTAGCTATCATTAACTTAAACTTTATTTCATTGGAAATGTATTCTGGGGTTACATGTAAAATAGGTTTCAGCTTTGTGTTAAGCCAGTTGTCCCAACAAAAAGCCTGTGTCTGAAAGGTAATCTTTTTGTTGACCCCAGAGTTCCAGAGGGAATTTCCTTTACAGGGCAGTGAGCTGGGAGGGCATGAGGCTGCTCCGAAGCTCCCTGTGCCCGCTCTCACTCAGGACTTTCCTTCGTGCTAAGTTCAAGACCTCTGCCACAACAGGTTTCCTAAGGATAGGGGACAGAGCCAAGACACGCTCAGCCTGACTGCCATCTCCTTTCCCAGCCCAGCTTCAGGGCCTCCTAGCCTCAGTCGTTCCACAAACCCTCCCTTCACTAGGGCCAATGAGATCCATGTTTTCTCTGACCACACCCCCTCCTACAGCCCATTCAGTCGGTTCGGCCAAGGTCACCAGTGGCCCCCAACCTAGACATCAAGTCTGGGCAGGAGCCAGGGGAAGGACAGGCCCTTTGTCCTGCACTGGGTGGCAGTGAGGGGGTGAGGGATGCTCTACCCCTGGGCGAGGGAGGGGGTGTCACCCGGCTAGGCTCTCTGGCCACTGCTGGTTCCTGGGTCCAATAAGGGCCAGATTTCCTCTGTCTGAAGCTGAAACAGGGTTAATCCCTCTCCCTTGTCATTCACCTCTGCAAGGAAGTTCTTCAGAAGGGACACACATTTTCGCTGGGGCGCAGGGGAGAGGTGGGGTAGGTGTAAATAGCATCAAAGTTTGGGGAAGGAGATGGGATTTATTGACAGAGATGCCACTTTCTTCAGGCAAAGAGCTGAAAGGCCACTTGTTGAAGGCTTGCTCTGTGCTGGGCGGGGCCGGGGCTACCCAGTGTGAGGCACCACTGCCATGGCATTTGTGTGAATGGTGCCCCCGGGCCTCACAGAGCTGAGCGCTTTCACCACACCACCCCTCACTGCATGCCCAGGAGGAGGACACGCAACTCCCCTCAGGAGAGGAACCTGAGCTTCAGCGATGTGAAACAACTCTCTCCAGTTCTCACAGGCCTGAGTGGCAAAGCCAGGACCTCAAGTGCGTCCTCCATGTGAACTCCAAACTGGGATCAGAGGACACTGCCTCACTAACGACGTGGCCTCGGCAAGTTATTCCAGCTCTCTGGGACCGGGTTCCGTCATCTGAAAAACAGGCTCATATGAGTGTTTACCTCTATTGTCGTGAGGATTAAATGAGTCAATGCATTCTAAGAGCTTAGAATGCTGTCTGGCATATACAGAGAATGTTCTCGATACTTCATAGCTGCTTTTCTTGGCATTACCAGCATTGTTTTCGTAATAGTAGCAGCACTGCTACTAAGTGGGTATGTGTTGTCTGCATTTGAGGTTCCCCTGGCCTGCTCCAAGAACGCCAGGGAAGCCGGGCCAGTGTCCCTCTTGTCCACCAGGTGGCACCATCGCAGAGAAGATGGGTCTCTTTCCAGCCTCACGGGGTTTGTACCAGAAGGCCTCCGGCTCAGCTCCCCATAGGAGTCCTGGGATATCAAAAGTCAGACCCCTCTACCGCCTGCTCCAGCTCTCACCCTGCCCTCTGGGACTTCCCACTCTCTAGAAGGCCTGCTTGTATGTAGCTTAACGTACACCCTGGGGACCCCGGGACTGGCGTGTAGCAAGTGAACACACAGGTCTAGGCTGGAGGACCCTCTTAGGAACTGTTAGATGAGCCCCTCTGGGTCTAAACACCCACCACCTTGGGAGACCCCAAGTCCCTGGCCTCTGGCCTGTTTACTCTGCAACCAGCACTTACCAAAACGTTGTGTGAGGGTCTCTGCCTCAGTCACAGCTGGAGCTTATTAACAGGGCAGATTCCAAAGCCCCACTTGGGCCAGTGGTTCTCAACAACTACACATCACCTGGGAACTTATAAGAAATGCAAATTCTCCCCGCTCCAGACCCACTGAATCAGAGACTCTGGGGTGGGGTCAGCAACCCGTGGTTATCAAGCCCTCCAGGTGATTCTGCTGCATTGGGAAATTTGAGACACGCTGGCCGGCATTCTCCCCTCTTCTACTGCAGCAGGAACCCCTCTCTCCAGAGCTCCGGTGGGTCTATGTTATGATTGCCAAGGGGCTGAAGTGTTTTGTCAGTGGTGTGGCTAGCGGTTTGTGCGCTGTGCCACCTGACAGGGTTGTGATAGGTACTTTCCCGTATGATGGTGCTCAAAGCTATCATGGTTTTCATTTTTAATCTTGATGAAAATGTGTAATGTTTTCATGACAGTTGCTTAGCAAATAGAACCTGACTTGTGACAGCCGACTTCACAGATTATCAGATTTCATGATCTCTCTTGTTCCTAGCAACTACACTGCTTTTCGGCTCTGAGGCAACGGGAGGTTGCACTGAGACATTGACAGAGCGAAGGGGGAAGAGATGCTGGCCCTTCTCTTACCCGTCCCCTCCCCCCATGATGTTATGAGAGCTCCGACCCTCGGCAAGTGCCAGGCCTGGGACGGAACAGCGTGGTACCCGGCGGAACGGGTCTGTACCTCTCATTCCCCCATTCTTTAGGAAGCTCACAAACTCAAATAGACAAACTTTTCCCAGAAAGTGTGAACAGTTCATTCCTTTCCCTCTTGGTCGCCTCTAAGAGAGGAATTTCACAGTACTCAGCGTTGCCTTCCAAATCCCCCACGTGTATGGTGAGAGAGAAGAGAGAGACTTATTTCCTGTGAAAATGGACCTGGTGGCATCGTGTAAACAAGGCTCTCTTACTGATGCTGGAAGGCAACGGAAAATAAAGATTTTTACATTTTAATTACAAATAAATGTGTTAGTTTCTCAGAAACCCTCAACCCAGTTCTCATGATTCTATAAATAGAAGAGTAGTGGGTTGAATAGTGGCCCAAAAAAGATATGCCCAAGTCTTAAACCCCAGTACCCGTGAATGTGACTTTATTTGAAATTAGGGTCTTTGCAGATGTAATTAAGTGAAAGCTATAGTGATGAGATTATCCTGGGTTTAGGGTGACCCCTAAATTCAATATCTGGTGTCCTCATAAGGAAAAGGAGAAAAGATCAGAGACACACAGGGGAGGCCATGTTAAGACGAAGGCCGAGTTTGGAGGGATGCAGCTACAAGCCTAGGAATGCCATGGATTTCTGAGAGCCTCCAGAAGCTAGGAGAAGGCATGGAACGGACTCTCCCTCAGAGACTCCAGAGGAACCAATCCCCGTCAACACCTTAATTTCAGACTTCTGGCCTCCAGAACTAGGAGAGAATGAATTTCTGTTGTTTTAAGCCACCCCGTTTGTGGTAATTTGTTAGCGCAGCCCTAGGAAACTAACGCAAGAACATTATGTGCTACTTTATGGCAATAAATGTGGAAGCCTACAAAGAAAAGGAATGATTTTCTAACACAGAGTATATTGCCAGATATGACCCAGAGAGAGGAAGAAAATGTGAAGAAAAGAGTAACAACAGAAAAACTTGGAAGCATTGTTAAAGATTTATCACTTTTTAATAGGCACCATGGGACTTCCCTGGCGGTCCAGTGGTTAACACGCCACACTTCCATTGCACGGGGCGTGGGTTCGATCCCTGGTCGGGGAACTAAGATCACGCATGCCTCATGGCACGGCCAAAAAAACAAAAAAGCAAAAAAACCCGGCACCTGGGACTTCCCTGGTGGCACAGTGGTTAAGAATCCGCCTGCTAATGCAGGGGACATGGGTTCGAGCCCTGGTCCGGGAAGATCCCGCATACCGTGGAGCAACAAAGCCCGTGCGCCACAAATACTGAGCCTGAGCTCTAGAGCCTGCGAGTCACAACTACTGAGCCCACGCGCCACAACTACTGAAACCCGCGTGCCTAGAGCCTGTGCTCCGCAACAAGAGAAGCCACCGTGATGAGAAGCCAACGCATCACAACGAAGAGTACCCCCCGCTCACCTCAACTAAAGAAAGCCCACGTGCAGCAACGAAGACCCAATGCAGCCAAATATAAATAAATAAATTAATTAATTAATTTAAAAAAAAAGTCACCATGCCAAGACTGTTTTACAGCTAAATTTACTTAACCAAAAGAAACAATTTCCTTGTTACTCAAACTATGCAAAACTATACGGAAAAGCCCCTGAGTAATTTCGTAAAGCTAGAAATACCTTCATGTCCAAGTCTGGTAAAGCACGTAGGAAACAATAAATGAGAAATTTCGTGTATGAAATAAGGGCAGACGTTAAAGTATACTAGTAAATCAGGCCATGTATGAAAAGCACACTGTGTCGTGATCAGGAGGCTTTAGTCCAGTGTGCGGGGCTGTAAAGGCAGCGCTTCCTGATGTCTGAGTTTGGGCAGAACCCGGCAGGCCAAGAGCAAGAGCAGAGCTGGCAAGCACCTCCCTTTCTTGAGGGAGTCACCTGACCTCTGCCAGCCCATGAGAACCTCCATGAGGTTAACTGAGGGGCTGAGGAGGAGGCGGAGTGAGGAAGTATTCGGAAAGCAAGTGTTGCCAATGAGCGTACCCTCCATCACCCTGGCCTTCCACCTCAAGTCAAAGGAGAGGCTCCTGAAACCTGAGGGACACAGGACCCAATAAAGACTCAAGGTCAGAGACTGGCTGGGGCTGCCCTTGTCTGATAGCAGATTATGGGTGAGGACTGTCTTAAGAAAGACAAATGGATAAAGATGATGTGGTACATATATACAATGGAATATTACTCAGCCATAAAAAGGAACAAAATTGGGTCATTTGTAGAGACGTGGGTGGATCTAGAGACTGTCGTACAGAGTGAAGTAAGTCAGAAAGAGAAAAACAAATATCGTATATTAACGCATATATGTGGAATCTAGAAAAATGGTACAGATGAACTGGTTTGCAGGGCAGAAATAGACACACAGATGTAGAGATCAAACGTATGGACACCAAGGGGGCAAAGTGGAGGGGGAGTGGTGCTGGTGTGATGAATTGGGAGATTAGGATTGACATATATACACCAATATGTATAAAATGGATAACAAATAAGAGCCTGCTGTATAAAAAAATAAATAAAATAAAATTCAAAAAAGAAACGCAAAAAAAAAAAGGCCTGCACTTCAGACCTTCAGGCCTTCAGCAGTAGCATGTGCATATTTCCTGTGGGCCAGAGGTGGACCCTAGGGAAAGAGGGGTACTTAGTAGAGATTCCCCACACTGGGCAAAAGGACAGCCAGGGGACTGAGGGAAGAGGTTGACACTACCAACTCGAAGAGGCATCGCCTGGATCAAAGTCTCCACGGGAGAGAGCCTCAGCGTTGGGGAAGCAAAGCCCTCCTCAGTAACTGCAAGAGCAACACACCCCAAGGGCACCAACACCAGGTGACAAAGTACCAAACTAGTAGGACCTTCTCACTCCTCAACTCTGCTCTATCCCAGAGGGCCTCTGTGATGGTTAACTCTACATGTCAGTTTGACTGGACCATGGGATACCCAGATATTTGGTTCAACATGATTCTGGGTGTGTACGTGAGCATGTTTGTGGATGAGATCAGCACTTGGGTCGGTGTACTGAGTAAAGAGGATGGTCCTCCCCAGTGTGGGTGGGCATCAGCTGATCTGCTGAGGACCTGAATAGAAAAAGATAGAGGAAAGGAGAATTCACTCTCTCTGCCTGATTGCTGAGCTGAGATAATGTCTTCTCCTGGCCTCAGATTAGGAATTACACCATCGGTTCCCCTGCTTCTCAGGTCTTTGGACCCAGACTGAGTCATGCCACCAGCTCTCCTGAGTTTCCAGCTTACAGACCCAGATGCGGGGACTTCTCAGCTTCCAGAATCATGTGAGCCAATTCCTTATAAAAATTTATTTCGATATAGATGTAGATATCCTATTGGTTCCATTTCTCTGAAGAACCCGGAGTAATACAGCTCCCAAAACAGCACTTAGCAAAGAGGTGAAACCCCTGTCCCCATCTCAGATTTCCCAGTCAGAGGCAGAGCTAAAGGAGAGGAGAAATTTAAATTAGTTAAAAGGTTGGAGTTTTAAATATTGGATTGAATAGGCCTTTTTTATTACTAAAATGAAACTGTTCTTAGACTAAAAATAATTAGAAAAGCTGGAAGCTGTCCAAGATTTCGTCCAGAGCAAGGAGGAGCACACCCAGCGAGCGGGCTTGAAGGATGGTAGAAAAGGTTTGCTTTCTGCTTGTACCTTACTAAGTAGACATTTATACAATAAGCTGGTTCCACACTGCAAGTGTGGCTCAGTAAGAGGATAATTCAAAAATCATGTGGTCATATCTGTAGATGCCAGGAAGACATTTGATAAAATTCAGTGCACTTTCCCAACAGAAAACACTGGATAAGTTAGGAATAGAAAGAAACCACCTAAAATTTTAAAAACTGTGTACTGAAAACCAAAAACTAGTATCTATTTTTATTTTAAAAATTCAGAAAAGTACAAAGAAAACCACAAATCATTCATATTCCCATAACCTGAACTAATAATAGAACATATTTGCTTATTGTTTTTTAAAAAGAATAATTATTTCACTGCATAATCATGTTTGTTAAAACAAATTCACACAATGCAGAAAAGCACAACCACACAATTTTTCTTTAACCACCAACCAGAAACAATCATCATTAATAATAGGTAAACATCATCCCAAGTATCTTTCAATACATATTTACAGTTAGAAGGTTAGAGATACATACATACGTACATGAGTATTAAATTTAATTTTACTTAAATTTGCATCTATATTCATGAGGAATATTGGCCTTTTCTTATAATATCTTCATCTGGTTTTGGAATTAAGGTAATACTGGCTTTGTAAAATGAATTGGGAAGTATTCCATACTTCCCTTTTTTTTTTTTTTTTTTTTTTTGTGGTACGCGGGCCTCTCACTGTTGTGGCCTCTCCCGTTGCGGAGCACAGGCTCTGGACGCGCAGGCTCGGTGGCCATGGCTCACGGGCCTAGCCGCTCCGTGGCATGTGGGATCTTCCCGGACCAGGGTACGAACCCATGTCCCCTGCATCGGCAGGCGGACTCTCAACCACTTGCACCACCAGGGAAGCCCCGTACTTCCCTATTTTTTTAAAGGAGTTTGTATAGGATTGGTTTTTATTTGTAAAATGTTTCATAGAATCCATAAGTGAAGCCTTCTAGGTCTGGAGTTTCCTTTGTGGCAAATTTTAAATTACAAATTCAATTTTTGAAATTAATATGGGGCTATCCAAACTTCCTGTTTCTTTTTGTACCAGTTTAGGTAGTTTTTGTCTTTGAGAGAACGGGTCCATTTCATCTAGATTGTCCAATTTTTTGGCATAAGGTTGTTCATAATATTCTATTCCCTTACTATTGTTTTAATATCTGTACAGACTATTGTGATGTCCCCTTTTTCATTCCTAATATTAATATTTTATGTCTTCTTTCTTTTTTTTACCTTTGTCAGTTTAGCTAAAAGCTTATCAATTTTACTGACATTTTAAAAAAACCAGTTTTTGGTTTCACTGATTTTTCACTATTGTTGGTCTATGTTCTATTTCATTAAGTACTACACTTGTCTTTATGATTTCCTTCCTTCTACTTACTTTATGTTCCACTTTGTACTTCGCTATACAATTTCTTGAGGTAGGGACACAGATCATTGGCTTTAGGTTTTTCTTCTTTCTAATATAAGCATTTAAAGCTATGAATTTTTCTCTTATTTAGCTGCACCTCACAAAATTTTATGTTTTATTTTCTTTATCATTAGATTAAAATATTTTCCAATTTCCTTTGTGATTTTTTTCTTTGACTCATGGATTATATAGAAGTGTTTTTGAATTTCCAAATATTACAGGTTTTTCTAGTTGTTGTTATTTAGCTCTGATTTAATTCCACTGTGGCCAGAGGATATACTCTGTATAATTTCAATCCTTTTAATTGTAGTGCTTAGCATCTGGTGTACCACATACACTTGAAAGTAGTCAGCTATTTTGTGGTGCAGCGTCTTGCAAATATCAGTTAAGTCAAAGTGTCATAGTGTTGTTCAAATTTTCTATATCTTTGTTGATTTTATGTCTAGTTCTATCAATTGGTGAGGGAGGAATGTTAAACCTCCAATTATGGTTGAAGCATTGTCAGTTCTCCCTTTGCTTAATTTTTTTAATGGTGGAAAAGGAGGAAAAGGGAATAAACACCAGATGGAACAAATTGAAAGCAAAAGGCAATTCAACAGACTTAAACCCGAACTTGTCAGTTATCACCTAAATACAAAAGGACTGAACACTACAGTAAAAACAGAGATTTCTGATTAGTTTGTTTAAATGACCTAACTTTATGTATATAAGAGACACACTTTATTTATTTATTTATTTATTTATTTATCTATCTATCTATCGATTTATTGGCTGCGTTGGGTCTTCGTTGCTGCATGCGGGCTTTCTCTAGTTGCGGCGATCGGGGGCTACTCCGTTGCGGTGCACGGGCTTCTCATTGCGGTGGCTTCTCTTGTTGCGGAGGCATGTGGGCTTCAGTAGTTGTGGCACGTGGGCTCAGTACTTGTGGTTTGCAGGCTCTAGAGCACAGGCTCAGTAGTTGTGGCACACGGGCTTAGTTGCTCCGTGGCATGTGGCCTCTTCCCGGACCAGGACTCGAACCCGTGTCCCCTGCATTAGCAGGCAGATTCTTAAACATTGCGCCACCAGGGAAGCCCAAGAGACACACTTTAAATATAAGAGCACAGATAAGTTGAAAGTAAAAGGATGAAAAGAGATATATCACACAAACAGTAAGAAACAGTAAGGACAGAAAGCTGGACAGGTTATATTCATATTCAAGACAAGGAGAACTATCAGAGATAAACAGTGACATTTTATTATAATGGTGAATTCATTAAGAGACAATTATAAATGTGTATGTACCTAATATCAGAGCTTTAAAATCCATGAAACAATATTTGACAGAACTAAAAGAAGAAAGAGACACACCAACAACAACAATTGGAGATTTTAACACTCCTCTCAATAACTTAAGAATAGAAAGACAAAAAATTAGTAAGGATATGGAAGTTCTGATCTATACTATTAATCCTTTTGATCTAAATGCTGTATACAGAATATGATACTTAACAACTGCAGAATACAACTTCCTTGAAAGCACACATGGAACTAAGATAGAGCATATGCTGGACCATAAAACAAAACAAGCATATTTCTGAGGATTGAAATCATACAAAAGATGTTCTGTAACCACAATGGAATTGAATTAAAAAATCAATAATGAAAAAAGTAAAAATTTCCAACTATTTAAAAATTAAATAGGAACTTCTAAATAATCAATGGATCAAAGAGGAAATTACAGTGGAAAATAGAATAGTTTTTAACTGAACAAATAAAATACTATATCATATTGAACCTAAACCTGACATAAGAGTCAATAAAATACCTGAATAGTCATAGGTGTTAGTGAAATTAAATTAATAATTAAGAACCTTCCCACAAAGAAAATTCTAGGCCCAGATGATTTCATTGGTAAACTCTACCACACATCAAAGGAAGATATAATATAAACCACATACAAACTCTTTCAAAAATAAAGGAAAAAGGAAACTTCTCACCTCATTGAAGAGGCCAGCATAATCCTGATATCAATAACTGACAAGGAAAGAAAATTACAAGAATGGAACATTTCAGACCTATATCCTTCATGAATACAGATGCCAACATTCTATTAGGAAAATATTTGCAAAGCAAATACACTAATAAATTAAAAGGATAATACCTTTTATGGGTTTTTTTCTAGGCATGCAGGCATTCTAGGCATTCTAACCCATGTTAGCAGGGTCAAATGTATACATCCATTTAATTTAATACCCATAAATCAATCACCATAATTTGCTGTGTTAACAGAATAAGGGGGGAAAACTGTATGAACATCTCCACGATTCAGAAGAAGCATTTAATCAAATTCAACATCAAATTCAGCAAACTAATATAAAAGGGGAAGTTTCTTAATCTGATGAAGGGCATCCTTAAAGAATTACAGTTAAATCATGCATAACGATAAAATATTGAATGCTTTCCCTCTAACAACAGGAACAAAACAAGGATTTTTCTCTCATTCTATTCAGCATTGTACTGGAGGTCCTAGCTGTTCCAAAAAGGCAATGGAAAGAAATTAAAGATATAAAGATTGAAAAGGAAGACGTAAAAATGTGCTAATTGGCAGATAACATGATCGTGTTTTTGATTGTATTTTTAGAATATCTAAAAGAATCTACAAGCAAACTAGTAGGTTTAGTGAACACAGAGTCAATATACAAAAATCAATTGTATTTCTATATGCTAGCCACTAGAACTAGAAAATAAAATTTAAAAATCAACACCATTTACCATAGCATCAAAAATGTTTAAAACCTAGGAGTAACTCTTACAGAAATTGTGCAAGTCTTCTATTCTGAAAGCTACAAACGTTGTCCTAAACGAATGAACAAATAAAACCAAGCCTCAAACTACAGAAGTCCTTACTAAATGAATGTATATAACATGTTCATATGTTCACGGTTGAAAAATTCAATATTGTTAAGATGTTATAGGCAAGATTCTAAAGTGGGCCCATGATCGCTGTCCTCTGGTATTAAGTCTTGTATAATCTGATCTGTCCCCCTTGCGTGAGAGCAAGACCAGTGGCTTGCTTCTAGCCAACAGGACATGGCAAAGGTAACAGGCTATCACTCTTGTGGTTATGTTATGATAAATACCGGCAGTCTTCACTTTGCACCGTAGTGTAGGACAAGCTGAAACCGTTTGAAGTGAGCTTAATAATCTTAATTTGATTAGTTTAAGAGAAAACTTAATGGGAAAAATTCTGATTAGTTCCTGACCTTTAAAAATGCTTGACAAAACATTAAAATCTCCCAAACTGTTAATTATAAATATGTCGGGAAATGAGAAAAATAGTAAAGCTAATATTTATTTAGGACACTGTAATTTAAAATATTGGAAACATTGGCAGTAACTATTAAGACTAAAAATTCACATATCCTATTACCAAGCAATTCCACAGAAGCCCAAGAGAGTATATGTCCACCTAAAAATATGTGCAAGAATTTTCATAGCAGTTTTATTTATTATAGCCAATAACTTTTTTAGAACCCGCTAAATTTCTGTCTTCAGGAAAATGAATCAATAAATTGTAATATATCCATACAATGGAATATTACATGGCATTTTCCAAAAAAATCATACATACAACAACACAGATTAATGTCTAAAACATTGAGTTGAGCAAAAAAGCCAGACACAAAGGTATACATACTCTTGGGCTACTGTTGGATTTGATTTATATTAAGGTCAAGAACGGGCACATCTAATCAATGGTAATAGAAATCAGAAGAGTGTTTACCTTTGGACATGGGTAATAACTGGGAAGAAGCAAGAGGAAAATTTCTGAAGTGATAAAGGTGATCCATATCTGGATCTGGTAATAATACTGATGTATAATTGGTAAAGATTTGTTAAACTATACCTTTAAGATCTGTGAATTTTACTATATGTAAATTATGTTCAATAAAAATATATAAAATTTAAAGAGAATGTTTGTAAAGCTTTCAATACAGTGCTTTGTACACAGTATGACCTGAATAAATGTTAGCAATTTGTTATTTTAAAAACTTGTAGGATGCAGTTGTAGCAGCGCTTAGAGGGAAATCTATAGCTCTAAATGCACATACTATAAGAGAAAACAGGTTGAGATTATCTTAATTTATATCTTAAGAAGCTAGCTAAAAGAAAAAAATACAAGCAAAGTAAATGCAGAGAAAGTAGAACAGAAATAATTAAGAAAGAAGCAGAATCATTGAAATAAGAAGCAGACATAAAATAAAGAAATTAATTGAAGCCAAAAGTTGGTTATTAGAAAAGATTAATAAAATCAATAAACCCCTAACAAGACTGATTAAGGGGGCAAAAAGAGAAAACACAAAGTACCTATAACAAAAATTTAAGAGGAACATTACTACAGATCCTACAGATATTTAAAAAAATAATATTATAAACACTTCTATGCCAGTACATTTTAAAATTTAAGTTAGATTGAAAAATTCCTTGAAACTACCTCACAATTAGTTTCGAAAACACAACTGATTAAGAAAAGAAAGAAAAATTTAAGGTCCTATAATTATTAAGGCAATTTAACATGAAATATAGAATCACTGGGTTGAAGCTGAGGGGCTGGAGGTAGAACTGCTGCCAGTGTGGATTTGTGCAATTGGACAGCCCGCTAGTTTTCAAGAAGGGCAGTGAGGACAGAGGGGACTGCCCATCTCTCACTTGGTCCCTGTTCCTGCAGAGCCAGGTTTGCACCTTGGCCAGCACTGGCATCCATTACATAGTAATGATTGCAGCAGCCGTGGCAGACCTCCAAGTGGGGTTGAGCTGCAGGGTCAGTGTGGATTACCTGAGAGACCAGTGACCTTCCACAGCGGGCACTCCTGTCACTCCTGCACTTCCGCCACTCCTGTATCTGCCAGTCCTGGGAGGATCTGTGGGGCACGATCTTCTTTCGTAGGTGTCACCCAGGCAGGAACATGAGGAGCAATCTCCGGGTGAGTAACAGGACTGTAACTGACAACAGATCCCAGATCAAAGAAACACAAACCATGTATGAAACAGAATAATTGGTTTCTGACAACACTGTGTGGGAGAAGATGCTAGACAGAGATTCTCTGCTGAAAACTAGGACTGCTGTCTGAGGTCAGGGGAGTGATTTTGCCTGCTTCTAGTCACAGGAAGAAGAAGCTCAAAATTATATCAGGTCCCTAAAGAGTAGAGTGGAGTACGTTAGTAAAAAATATATATTAGCTAGCCAATCAAGCCAGAAGAATAAAATTAGGGGCTTCCCTGGTGGCGCAGTGGTTGGGAGTCCGCCTGCCGATTCAGGAGACACGGGTTCGTGCCCTGGTCCGGGAAGATCCCACATGCCGCGGAGCAGGTGGGCCCATGAGCCATGGCCGCTGAGGCTGCGCGTCCAGAGCCTGTGCTCCGCAACGGGAGAGGCCACAGAAGTGAGAGGCCCGCGAACTGCAAAAAAAAAAAAAGAATAAAATTAGAACATAAGCTTCCCAAGGCAAGAGTCTTATCTGTTTTATTCATTGCTTTATCTCCTGTGCTCTATACAATGTCTGGCACATAGAAGACCCTCAGTGAATACTTAATGAGTGAATGAAAGAGCCAAAGATGAAGGTGGAATTAAACACCAGATTGGAGGATCTAAGCCTGTTTTTGGAAAATGAGAGGAAATCAATTTTTCACAGGTTACAAGATAAAGGAAAGGATATTGGGCAAAAATCAAATAAAAATACTAATATCAAAACTTTCAGATCATGTTTCCACACTAAAAACATCCACTAATAGATTATAAGTACAGTCAGAATTTGAATTATTGACAGATATTAAATGATTATCTACCACAACAGGTATAAACATCTAATATAACCCAGCAGCCTACGCTTTTCAATTGAGGAATGATAGTTGCAGGTTTCCTTCATAATGGTAGGGCCTAAAGAAACATTACTAACACACTTAAGGCAGATCTAATAATTCTAAAATATGTATATATGCTTCTGGAAAGATAAAACTTTTTTGTAATCAAAAAGACTTACTTATTCCACAAGTGACAACATTCATGGATTTATTTCAGCCAGGTGCTGTTAGTGGGAAGTAGGAGTGGGAGACAAGTGTGAATAGAATAAGGGGCTGGGGGTCTTGGACACTCTTCCTGGAGATGGGGAGAGGCCATCCACACAATAGGCTGGATGCTGGTGAATTCAAACAAGAGATCAAGAAAGCCTCACTGCAGTGGTCACTGTACCATACTTCTTTTGCTAAAAGCAAGTCTTATTCTCACATTTCCTGGCATTTTTCATTTCATAATTTGAGTGGCAGATCTCATGTCTACTTTTACTTTTGCAGAAAAAAACCTGAGAACTTTGTTTTCTGCTGGCCTCATTTAAAATGCATTTACCATCTGCAGAGTAACATACTATGAATGATGAGCTACCTGGAAAACTATTTTGGGTTCTGACTTTTTTTCCTGATTTTTCTCTGATTTTTTTTTTTTTGGCCTTGTCTGGCTCCAACAATTCTAGTGGTTGTTTCCTCCCCCACCTATTGCTACCACCTTAATGAGCATATGGATGTTATTTTGATCTCTTTGTTTTATAACCAACTATAAAATAATTTCCATGTTTAATACAGACCTCATAGAGATTTTGTGGGAGTGATACTGGAGAGCTTTTGAGTTTATATTATCCCCATTTTGGAGGAAAGAAAGAAAAAAAAGAACCACAATCAAAACTAGCTCTGCTTGGGCTTCCCTGGTGGCGCAGTGGTTGAGAGTCCGCCTGCCGATGCAGGGGACACGGGTTCGTGCCCCGGTCCGGGAAGATCCCACATGCCGCGGAGCGGCTGGGCCCGTGAGCCATGGCCGCTGAGTCTGCGCGTCCGGAGCCTGTGCTCCGCAATGGGAGAGGCCACAACAGTGAGAGGCCCGCGTACCACAAAAAAAAAAAACAAAAAAAAAACTAGCTCTGCATATATGTCTTTGTACAAATAGAGAAAGAGAAGTGAGGAAAGATATAAACCAAACAGAAGCATTGATCACACATGGAGTGCATGATTTTAAACTTCTTTATATACCTTTGTATTATTTGTTAAAGCAAGCATGAATTACTTTTGTAATTTCCTGAACGTGAATAAACTAAATTTGACAAATTTAGAAACATTATGATGTTTCCTAAAAGAATTGAACATGGAATTACCACATGATTCAGCAATTCCACTTCTGGGTATGAACCCCAAAGAATTGAAATCAGGGCCTCAAACAGATATTTGTACACCAAAGTTCATAGCAGCATTATTCATAAAAAGCAAAAGATGGAAACAACCCAAGTGTCTATGAATGGAGGAGAGGATAAAAAAAATGTGGTATATACACACAGTGGAATGTTATTCGGCCTTAAAAAGGAAGGAAATTCTGACACATGATACAATATGAATGAACCTTGAAGACATTGTGTTAAGGGAAATAAGTCGGTCATAAAAAGATAAATATTCCACTTATATGAGGTATGAAGAGCAGTCAAGTTCATAGAGACAAAAAATAAAATGGTGGGTGCCAGAGGCTGGAGGTGGGGGAGAACAGGGAGTTATTGCTTAATGGGTACAGAGTTTCAGTTTGGGGTGATGAAAAAGTTATGGAGATGGATGCTGTGATAGTTGCATAATGATGTGAATGTACTTAATACCACTGAACTGTGCACTCAAAATGGCTAAGACATTAAATATCACGTGTATTTTATCATAATAAAAATTTTCTTCATTATACAGGAACTTCCCTGGTGGTCCAGTGGTTAAGACTCCGTGCTTCCATTGCAGGGGGCACGGGTTCAATCCCTGGTTGGGGAACTAAGATCCCAAATTCCGCGTGTAGCTCGGCCCAAAAAAAAAAAAAAAAAAAGAAAGAAAATTATATAGATAGTACACAAAAACATTCTTGCTATAAGTCAAACAATACAGACAAAACTAAAGTCTTTCTTGACAACTTTCCTATCCAGATACATAGCTTTAAAGACATTGGGTCTTACTTAATCCTCATCACCAGCCCATGATTTAAATATTACTATGATCTCCATTTTACAGATGAAGAAACTGCTCTGCAGAGAAGTGAAGGACCTTCCCTGTAGTCAGAAAGTCCTCCAGTCTAGATTAAACTCAGGTAAACGAATTACAGACTGTGCTCTTGCCTCTCTCTTTGTGTCAAACTCTGGCTGGGCACCGAGGACATAAGATCTATTGGACACAGCCACTGCCCTCATGGAATTCTCAGGCTGATGGAGAGGGTAGACAAAATTAGTCCAGCCCCACGTGCAAATGTAACAGTTAAACTACTGACATCTACAGAGCAGAGGCACTTTATCTTTCTGTTCCAAAAGAGATGCTTTTACTAGATATTATTTCTTTTAAAGATGAAGTTGTATGGGCTTCCCTGGTGGCACAGTGGTTAAGAACCCACCTGCCAATGCAGGGGACACAAGTTCAAGCCCTGGTCCGGGAAGATCCCACATGTGGTGGAGCAACTAAGCCCGTGAGCCACAACTACTGAGCCCGTGTGCCACAACTAGTGAAGCCCACGTGCCTAGAGCCTGTGCTCTGCAACAAGAGAAGCCACCACGAGAAGCCCACGCACTGCGACAGAGTAGCCCCCACTCGCCACAACTAGAGAAAGCCCGTGTGCAGCAGTGAAGACCCAATGCAACCAAAAATAAATAAACAGATAAATTTAAAAAGAAAAGATGAAGTTGTATGTAGACTTTTTAAAAAGTTGGGTCTCAACTCAAATGTCACCTCCTCAGAGAGCCCTTTCCAAATTACTTGGGTTAAAACAGCCCTCTACCCCTTGCCAGTCACTCTCTCTCATACAACTGACTGCCTTTCCTCACAGCATTTTCCCTTACCTGCTATTTTCTGTTCTTTATTCACTTGTTTGTTGTCTGTGTTCCCCACTAGAATGGCAGCTCTGTGAGAGCAGGGATCTTGTCCATTCTGTTTACACTGAATCTTCTGTGGCTAGAACAGTGCCTGGCTCTTAGTCAGTGGCTGTATTAGTTTCCAAGGGCTGCCATATCAAAGTACCACAAACTGGGTGGCTTAAAACAACAGAAATGTATTCTTTCACTGTCCTGGAGACTAGCAGTCCGAAATCAAGGTGTTGGCACGACCAAGCTCTCTCCGAAGGCTCTCGGGAAGAATCCTTCCTTGTCTCTTCCTAGCCCTAGTGGTTGCCAGCGATCTTTGGCCCTTGGTTTTGTACTGCATCACTCCAGTTTCTGCATCTTTCTTCACATGGCCTTCCTCCCTTTGTATATCTCCTCTGTGTCTCTGTTTCCAAATCTCTCTCTTTATCAGGACACCAGTCGTTGGATTTAGGACCCACCCTAAGCCAGAATGATCGCATCTTAACTTGATTACATCTACCAAGACTCTATTTCCAAATAAGATCCCATTCACAGGTACCAGGGGTTAGGACTTCAACATATTTTTTGGGGGGGGGAGACACAATTCAACCCACAATAGCAGCCAGTAAATATACTGAACAAATGAGCTAGCGTTCTCTGGAAAAGTGGTATAATATGATGAATTCTCAAATGGGTTCAGGCAAAGGGTCTGGAAGTCATCATTTCCCCCAGGTTTTGCTATGATCAAACAGAACATAAAATGTCTTTTGTTGGCTGTAGTAACCAAAGTAGCATGTCCAGGTCAAGGAAAATAATGGCTCCAATGTTCTAGGCACAGATTTGACCTCAGGTGGGATATCGAGTTTTAGATGCCATATTCTCAATGTTCTTATATATTTAATTTATGAGAGTAACGTAATGACATTATAAATAAATTTAGAAAAGAGAGAAAAGAAAATCAACCATAATCCCACTTCCCTAATGTACCTTAGAGGAAATTTATGTGGGGATCATTCCGGTTAGAGGGAACAGCAAGTACACAAGCCTTGAGGCATAAATGAGCTTGGTGTGTTCAAGGAGCAGAGAAGGCAGTGCAGCTCGGGTAGCCATGTCCCGCCAGGTGTTCCAGGTCTCATTCTGGACATCAGCTCCCAAATCAACAACCTTCCTTCTCTGGTAATCCTCCCCAAACACACTAACCCAGGAGGGGGCTGTGGTGTAGACCTGGTGTGTGTTAAGAGGGAAGGGGATAATAGATACAGTTGGGTCCTCTCTCCAAGGCATTTAGAATTGGGAAGGATAAGGGTCAAGCAGTCTCTCTGTGAAGCTCTGTGACCCTGGAAGCGGTGAGGAAGATGCTGTGTTCTCCACTTCAGCCAAAGGCAAAGGAGGCAGGTCAGTGAGGAGAGCAGCAGGGCTGCTGAGCCGAGTCCAGCCAGTTAACTTCCGGGTCCATCCATCATGGGAGTCAGCTGCATTCCTGCCTCAGGTTCCAGGGGCCTTCCCTAGAATCCCTATCATACTTTCTCATTCCTTTAGCTCAAGTTGACCTGGGTCAACCACTAGAGGAGTATTTTGAGAATGGAGTTCTGTGGTCAAATAATTTGGGAAACAGTGGGTTAAATCAAATATAATAGCTTTTTATCTGCAGGACTTCTCAGAGCCTTTAATAGGATTAGGTACATTCAAAAAGGAACTCTCCAAAAAGGAACGCAAGTGAGATGCATTTCCTACATTGACTTCCTAGGTTACCCTGGGAAATGTAGTGTAACAGAATGTTAAGCTGGGAGGTTTCAGCTTCTGCTTTGGCCAGTCCTGGAAGACCAAGAACAACAGAGGAGGGTCCAGCTATTATGACCACTAGGAACACACGTGTTGCTGAAAAAACTCATCACAGCCAGTAATTTTATCCAGGAAAGAGGAAGGAAAAAGCCAGAAAGACAGACAGAGAGATACCTGAAGGACAGAGGAAAAGAGAATTCAGTTACATTGTGCTTGCTGTCTGTTGGGTCTGGTCCTTCAGTAAAACTACTGAAAGAGTGTAGAATAATTCCAAATCATTTGTCAACTCCAAAATCACATTCCAGTAATCGACGTGCTCACTCAGGTGAGCCGCCTAAAATGTATGTCACCCACAAGACCTTCACCTGCTCTGATCATTCAGGAAGGATTAGGTAGAAACCTTGGGCTTCACAACTGGCCGCCAAGCACCCCAGGGCTTGCTCATTATTTCTCTTGTTAGTCACCATCGCTTGCGGTACCGGGTGCCCCCAAATGAGGAGGACTGGCCCGGCCCGGGAAACTCCCGATCTGATTGATGCAGAGAATGATGTTCCAAACTGACACCCAGCACAGAGGGTGGGAGTGCAGGGTAGAGAGTGCTGTGGGGCAGAGGAAGGACCCTGAGCTCGACCAGGTGGGGCGGGGTGCTAGGTCTAAGCTTTATAGGTGCAAGAGGAGGGGGCAGCGATACAGGGCTCTAAGGTCCACCCAGGGAGCTCAGACACAGGGCGGGGCCCACCCTGGGGCTGGGAGGCCCTCGAATGCCCAGGTAAGAGCCTACTACACTCGCCTGCACATTGCAGACTGGGTGTAGGAAACAGGTTTTAGGTGATGTTTATCCATGACAACCCATTTGTCCACATGCCTCGGTGAGTCATCAGCTGCCTGGGGTAGGACATGGGTGTGGCAACTGCAACCTCTTCGGATGCCTGCGCGGGACATTGCGTCTGAAGGCTGCCTCAGCACAAGGTTGCTTTTTTACACCTCCTTGGCGCCCGCTGAGCAGCCTGACCCCGCCCCCTTCCTCCTGGGCCCGCCCCCGGGGGCGGAGACATCCGGAGCTGCGGGCTGGGCGAGGAAGGGAGCGCTGCGGCGGCTCAGCGCATTCCCAGTTTAGAACTCGGAGTTTTGGGCGCGGAAACTGCGCGGGCGAGTCAGCCAGGGAGTCAGCCAGCCTCCCCCTTGGAGGACAGATGTGACCGGGCGTCGCGGCTCGCGGACCTGACCTCAGGTGAAGCTCTCGGAAAGGGCAGACGGAGACGAAGAGATGCCAGCGGAGGAGCCCTGCGCCCCCGGCGCCCCTGGTGCCCGGGGGACCGAGCGCGCGCCGGGCCCCGAGCCGCGCCTGTCCAGCCAGCTGCTGCCCGAGCTCTGCACCTTCGCGGCGCGCCTGCTGTTCTATCTGGCGCCCGTCTATCTCGCCGGCTACCTGGGGATCAGCTTCACCTGGCTGCTGCTCGGCACCCTAGGGTGGATGTGGTGGCGCAGGAACCGCCTCGGGAAGCTCGGGCGCCTGGCGGCCGCCTTCGAATTCCTAAACAACGAACGCCAGTTCATCAGCCGCGAGCTGCGGGGCCAGCACCTACCCGCCTGGGTGAGCCGGGCCGAGCCGGGCGGGGGTCGGAGGTGGGGCGGATGCCCTTGAAGGTTCGGAAAGGAACCTGCGGTCTTCCGGGGAGCTGGGGCGCGCAGACCCGAGGGAGGGAGGGAGCCTGGAGACCCGCACACCTGGTCCCCCACGGATCGCGGCGCAGAGACCCTGGGGGCGGTGGCCGTGTCCCTCGCCGTGGCGCCCCTCGGCCTCATTGCCACTTCTGGTCCGGCTGTGCTGGCAGCTGGAACCTGGGTTTCACCTGAGGGCCCAGAACCTGGGAGAAAAATTACGGGCGGGCCACACCCAGGAGAAAAACAAGGGCGTCTGGGACTCTGCAAAGTTAACTCGTGAGGGAAGCAGTAGACACTGCTTCCACCCGCCTGTTGAGTGAAAGAAGAAACGCAGGGCACAGCACTGACAAATACAGCTGTGACAGAAGCTGGCAGACTGGTTGCCTTTGGCAGAGGCCCTGTCAGAGGGAGGGGCTAGAGATGGGAGTGCCGGGATGGGGTTGCCAGTGGGGAGGGGAGAGGCCGGTGGCCGCCGCGCTGGCTCGCGGGCTTCTCTTGCTCCCTCGCCTGGTAGAGATGCTCAGACGCACCGAGACACACCCACACACACACTCACACTCTACAGCTACAAAACCATCTCCTGGTGTGGAATGGCCTGGACTATGGCTTCTCAAAGGCTTCTGGGTCCTGAGAATCACTTGGCCCACTTAATAAAAACAAGTTTTAGGCCTCACCTCACAACCCCCAGGTGGGACTGAGGAACCTCAGTGAGTCTTATGATCAGGTGAGTCTGGGCCACCAACTGCAAGAGGGGCATTCAGTCTAAGACTTGGTCTGCAGCAAACCCCCTTCTCTGGGTGATGAACTGGTGTTGGTTGTCTCTGATTTCTTCCAGAAACATTCAGGCACACAGGGAGAGGTGTCCAGAGGCCACCAGACCCCTCATTTCCCCTGGCTTGAGGCCTGTACTCTAAAATCCAGCCAGGCTATAGGTTCCTCACACTTGCCCATGACAGTAACATCTGAAGTAGGATGAGAAGATATTAGAAAGGCCTATGTATACTTATTTTATGTTAAAAGAGAAATTAAGCCTTATTGCATTAGTTTTCCAGGGTTGCCATAAAGTACTACGGAGTGGGTGGCTTAAACAACAGAAATGTATCAAGATCAAGGCGGTCAGCAGGGTTGGTTTCTTCTGAGGCCTCTCCTTGGCTTGTAGTTGGCTATCTTCCCTTGTGTCTTCACATGGTCTTCCCTCTATACTTACCTGTGTCTGAATTTCCTCTTCTTATAAGGTCATCATTCAGGTTAGATTAGGGCCCACCCTAATGGCCTCATTTTAACTTAATCACCTCTATAAAGACCCTATTTCTAAATACAGTCACATTGTAAGAGACTGGGGGTTAGGACTTCAACATATAAATTTTGGGAAACAGAATTTAGCCCATAATACTAATATATGGATTGACAGTAAAGCTTTGTAAATAGGTTTACATATATATTGGGTAGCAGCCATGGAGACAGTGTTTGGGGCCTGTCTCGCCCAGACCTTGGTTTTCTTGCATGAAAGGGGATTGATGGCTTGTGATCGTGGAAAATGTGGACACAGAGAGCAGGCTTGGACCTGTTCACACTCCTTGTTCACTGTTGAGGGAGCCCAGGCTGCCTGTCAGACCTCTGTCATGACCCCCATGGCAGCCTCAGCCCACGAGGGTGGGCCCGTGATACCTCACCAAGTGACATCCCTTTCTTTCTGCCCCTCCCGGTGTTAGGGAGGCCTCCAGACACTTAGCTGTATGCAAAGGCAACGTTTCTGAAATTGGGGTAAGAATCAGATTCTGTAGGGGCCTTGACACCCCCAATCCCCCAACACCCCCCACCCACAAATGCCATAGAAACCGTTCTGGCTCCTCTTGGGGGAGGGGTCCCTGGAACTACGTGGACGTAGCCAACAGGGAGCTCAGCCTGATGGATGAGACAGAGCACAAGACAGTATCTCCTGGTTCTCACCCCATAAACCACACCCCAGGCCTGACCCAGCTGGGTGCAGGGGCACACAGAGGAAGGTGATGGTGTCTCACCTCCCAAGAGGGCAGTCTGGGGCGGGAGGCAGATGTGTAAACAGGTAGTTCCATAGAGGTCTCAGGGAAGCTGGAAACAGGAGTCTGAACAGGGTCCAGTCCAGGGTCAAAGGCCTGGAGGGAAGGGCACCCTGCCTGGTTTCCACATCAGATTGTCCCCAGACCACAGCCTCCTGCCTCCTTGACAGGGTCCTGGGAAGGGCCTGGCCTCCGCCTATGTTCTCCAGGCCCTTCTGGCAGGCTTGGCTGGCCAGTTTGCAGGGCCAGGGCCTGGATAACCTTTCAGATTGAGGCAGTGGTACCACAAAGGGCAGTCCAAGCAGAAGGGGGCTTGCGAGCACAGCATGGAGGCGCCGTGTGGCTGGTATCTGAGGGCTACTGTGTGGTTCGGCCTGGCTGGCGTGTGCGGTGTAGGCTGAGGGACAGGGGCCAAATTGAGGCAGGTCGGATGGAGGTTGGGGCTGATTCTGAAGGCTGAAAGGAGTCAGGGCAAGGTTTAGGAAAGGCCCTGGAACAAGCAGCATGCAGGGAGGAGTGAAGCTGGAGGAAAGAGACCAGTTGAGAAAGTGATTTGAGCCAAGATGGCCATAGTGGAGACTGAGAGCTGAGGGTGAGAGCTGTGCGGAGGGGACTCCAGGTGCTTGGCGGCCTCTAGAGTGCAGTGAGGGAGGGATCAGGGTCTTCTGCTTTCTGATTTGGGGAGCTGGGTGCCCATTACTGGGACTGGGAATCCAGAATGTGAAGCAGGTCTGGGGAAGTTGGTTGTCTGTGTGAACACCTGTGAAGAGCACGCACATAGACGTAAATGTGGGCTTTTGGACCCGCCTCGTGAAGGTTTCCAAGCCCAAGGATGATGTGGAAAATCTGGAACCTACTTGTTTGAATATCCTTCTTCTGGCCTCTCCCTGCCTCCTGAGGACACCCACTGTTTATGAAGACGGAGGGACGTGGCTCCCGTGTGGTAGGGACAGAGTGATCCTTGTCCACAATTTCAGAGCATGGTGTCTCTATCTTACACGTGGACCTTTCAGCACACCTTTTACCTGTTTTGAGAACTGGTGTTCTTGCATGAATGGGGATTGATGGCTTCTGACCTCCTTTGAGAAGTACTTTTACTAATTAACCAGTAGTCAGGGGGTTGAAGAAAAGGTCTTGAGGGCCTCGCAGACATGCAAGTCATCACCCAGCACCCAGTGAGTGAGGGTGGATCCCAGCGCCCCTGCTGCTTACCCGGCTGTGTGTGCACCTTGCTCTAATTTGCACCAAGTCCCTGTGAGGGGATGGAGGCCAAGGCCAGGCTGAGCCAGAGCCCAGAGGCCATCGCTCTCCCCTGCCAGGCCACGGCGGTCCGTTCTCAATGGAGCTGTTCTTTTCAGCCCCATTAGACTCCTCAACACTTCGCTCCAAGCTGCTGCCTCCGGGTGATCAGAGAAGTTGCTTTCCCTCACTGGGTCTCATTGTCCCCACCTGTAAAAACCTGTTAAAGGAGGCTGTTTCTGGTCCAACTTCAGAGAGACCTGCTCCTCCTCTGGTTCCCTTCCATGGAACATACAGCTCAAGGAAGGGATTCTTCTGCTTTAGAAGGGGTCACGAGTGAAGATGCTGGGGAGCCCCTTGGCTTGTGGACGTGGCCCGGCCACATGGAGAGAAGGCAGTTCGTCTTCTGAACAGGGGAGCGGCTGCTGCCTGCTGTTTACATGCGAATGTTCCTCCCACTCAGTTTTTAGACATATTTTTCAAGAAATAAGGAGCCTTGGGCTTCCCTAGTAGCGCAGTGGTTGAGAGTCTGCCTGCCGATGCAGGGGACACGGGTTCGTGCCCCGGTCCGGGAAGATCCCACATGCCGTGGAGCGGCTGGGCCCGTGAGCCATGGCCGCTGAGCCTGCGCGTCCGGAGCCTGTGCTCCACAACGGGAGAGGCCACAGCAGTGAGAGGCCCACATACCGCAAAAAAAAAAAAAAAAAAGAAAGAAATAAGGAGCCTCTTCGATCAGCCCACCTTGCCAGGGCTGGGGGCCGTGGACAGCACAGTGACCAAACTGGAGCCCTTGATCCCACAGAGCTGGTGACACCCCAGCTCCACCACTCACCTAGCTGTCGGCCTCGAAGGCTCAGTTTTTACACGCGTTTGCGATGAGTCTGAAAAGCTGCTTGTTCGAAGCCTGGCACGAGTACGTGCTCAGGGGGCCTGTCACTGTATCCTCCTCAATTTCCCAGGCCTCCTAACTCTCCCTTTTTCTAATATGAAACTCATTACCAAGTGGCCCAGCAGCAAACGTGGCTCCAGGGATGGACGGCTGCTGGGGGCAGCGCCTGTCGGAGACTCCAGCCTGGCCCTCAGCCCTTCCTGGGGTTCCGTTCATGGAATTCCAGCTCTAGTGCTCCAGAAACTTCCCGTCTGGTCTTCAGAGTCAGTCCTTCATGCTCTGGGCTCTTCAAGACCCTTCCTGGGGTAACTTTTGCTGCTTGATGCCTCCCGGCCCCCGAGGCCTGGGCCCTGGCTGGAGTCCAAAGGCTGCCTCCCGGATCTGTACACGATCTGCCCTTCCCTGCCCCATGTTTATGGGTTGCTTGTTGAGCCCGAGACAGCAGGCAGAGCTGGCCCCTCTGTGGGAATGTCCCTGGTGACTTTGGGGGAGCCACTGGGAGGTGTGAGCTGCGCCCCGATGACCCGTGAAGGCCGCCACCCAGCTACACAGAGGAGCAGGGGACTGGGGCCTTGCCTTCCCTTCTGCCTGCTCCCCCCACCCCGCCATTCAGAGTTACTTCTCCTGGCGGAGTCCCAAGGATTTTTCAATCTCAGGAAACCTAGAGCTCATAGCCCAGAAGTGTCCCCATGTGCTGGAGGAAAGTGCTTCCCCACTTCCCTTCCTCTATGGCAAATAGAGAAGAGACAGTTAAGATGTTTTCTGCCCCAGTGGGAACTATTAAAGGGACAAAGCCCCGTTCTCTTTACACACCCTGTCACTTCAAGTCAAGGGGATGAGACTTGCGTCCCTCGGGCCACACTGGGAGTCAGGGCTCAGCTCCGGTGTACCCTCTTTCTGTAGGATGCCAGGTGGGACTGAGAAGTCCCATCCCAGTGTGCCCGGGGTCACTGGTCCTTGAAATGCTCACAGTGAAAAGCCAAGGAACTCCTCCAGGACATGGGGTGTTTCAAGACCCCAGATTCACCCACTCCATTCTTTTGCCCATACTGTGTTTACTTTCTAAGGTAACTGGTTAAAAATCTCATTTTTCCGGTTATAAGAGTGCAAATATTCCCATGTTAGAAAATTTGGAAATGGTTTACAAGTAAATATTAGAGTAAGCATTTACATTCCTGCCACCTGGAGATACACCCTATGTTTGGGTGCACTCCCTTTGTATAAAAGGTCTATGAAAAGTCTTTTGAAAACTTGTACCTTTGAAAAATTTTTTGTTTTTATATCCTTAACATTGTCTTACAAACATTCTTCAAAAACATTCTTAAGGATTCTGATATCCTTAATACGAATAGACCAGAAGTTGCCTGACCATTTCTGTAACATCACTATTTTGGTATGTCCCAGTTTGCCCTGTTTCTGTGGCAGGCCGAGGTGGGTGGTGTTTCCTCTATCTGTCTGGAATTTCTCCCTTGATCTGTCAGTCTGACTCCCTTGACTCCTCCTTCAAGTCCAAGCTCAGGCACCTGTACTGGGACCCTTCTCTCACACCCACTCCACTTCCCGTGTTGATTTGCACTTACCTATTTTTATGTCCAACTTTTCCTCCAGATTGAATGTTCTTTACAGGTGTGTTTCTTGTTCCTGTCTGTACACTCAGCTCCTCGCTCAGTGCCCAGTTCATATGGGCATTCAATAAAAATCTGTGAGGCTTCCCTGGTGGCGCAGTAGTTAAGCATCCGCCTGCCAATGTGAGGGACACGGACTCGAGCCCTGGTCCGGGAAGATCCCACATGCCGCGGAGCAACTAAGCCCGTGCTCCACAACTACTGAGCCTGTGCTCTGGAGCCCACGAGCCACAACTACTGAGCCCACGTGCCACATCTACTGAAGCCCGTGTGCCTAGAGCCTGTGCTCTGCAACAAGGGAAGCCACTGCAATGAGAAGCCCGTGCAGCGCAACGAAGAGTAGCCCCCGCTCGCCGCAACTAGAGGAAGCTCGCGCGCGGCAACGAAGACCCAACGCAGCCAAAAATAATAAATACAAATAAAATAAATTTATTTTAAAAAAAAATCTGTGGCATGAATGCCACAGTGAACGTCTGCAATGTAAATCTCAGTCCCTGTCTCTCCAGTTCTTTACACAGATTACACATTAAACCGACCTGTCAAAACTTAAGGACTTTAAAGATCCTCATTCCCTCCTCACCTTGGCCTTGTCAGCACGGAGGAGGATGGAGCAGATGGTGATGTTTGGCCTTTTACTAGTTTTATAAGTAAGAGGATAAATTTTTTTTTTTTTTTTTGCGGTACGCGGGCCTCTCACTGTTGTGGCCTCTCCCGTTGCGGAGCACAGGCTCCGGACGCGCAGGCTCAGCGGCCATGGCTCACGGGCCCAGCCGCTCCGCGGCATGTGAGATCTTCCCGGACCGGGGCACGAACCCGTGTCCCCTGCGTCGGCAGGCAGACTCTCAACCACTGCGCCACTAGGGTAGCCCAGAGGATAAATTTTTTGCCCTCTAGGCTGTACCAGACCTAACTGGATCACTGAACTCTCTGACGACTTAGGATTCCACTCAGGTCTCCTCAAAACGACTCTGCAGCTAGCTCAGGGCAGTCCGTCTCTGCTCCGAGCCCTTATTCCTCAGCAAGGGTGACAGGCTCCTGGCACCCGCATTCTCCTCACCGATGACTCTCTTTGGAGTTTTATCTGCTCTGTCATCCTGCTGGGTCCAGCCGACTTAGGCCAGTTCTCAGGCTGGGCGTGCTGTTAAGGAATCTGTGGATTCTAGAACAGTGCTAGAGAGAATTCCAAACTGGCAAAGCAATTGTTTCCCTTAAGGCACTTTTAGCAGGGTGATGTTAAGCAGAAGAGTTGGGCAGATTTAAAAGCAGTTTTCATGGTTAAATGTTTACCTCGCAAGAACAGAGAAAAAAAGGGATGAAAGTCAGTGCTTCATCAGGAGAAAAGCGAATGAAATGAGGGGCCGTTTTCTGGTAGAGGAGAAACCACTGCAGAGGCAGCCACAGAGCAGGGCCTGTCTCAGGAGGACGACAGCCCAGCGCGGCCTCCTTGTGTCCCATCCCTGCAGGACACCGGAAAAGGGTCTTCTCTCTTCTTTGCGGGTGGGGAGGGGGTCGGCAACATCAGTTGAGTCGGCAGGAGTGCGTGTATAAGAATGCCCTTTGGGCTTTTTTGCAACGGGTTTGCTGCCAGGACACAGGTGTCGTGAAAGCCACCGCTAAACTTAAGCAAAAATGGGAAAGGAGAAGACCACATCCACGTCGTTGTCATTGGACACGTAGATTCAGAGAAGTCCACCACTACTGGCCATCTGATATACAAATGTGGTGGCATCGACAAGAGAACCACTGAAAAGTTCGAGAAGGAGGCTGCCGAGATGGGAAAGGGCTCCTTCAAGTATGCCTGGGTCTTGGACAAACTGAAAGCTGAACGCGAGCGTGGTATCACCATTGAAATCTCCCTGTGGAAATTCGAGACCAGCAAGTACTATGTGACCATGACTGATGCCCCAGGACACAGAGGCTTCATCAAAAACATGATTACAGGGCTTCCCTGGTGGCGCAGTGGTTGAGAGTCCACCTGCCGATGCAGGGGACATGGGTTCGTGCCCCGGTCTGGGAGGATCTCACATGCCACGGAGCGGCTGGGCCCGTGAGCCGTGGTCGCTGATCCTGCGCGTCCGGAGCCTGTGCTCCGCAACAGGAGAGGCCTGCGTACTGCTAAAACAACAACAACAACAAAAAAAAAACAAAAACAAAAAAACCCATGATTACAGGCACATCCCAGGCTGACTGTGCTGTCCTGATTGTTGCTGCTGGCGTTGGTGAATTTGAAGCAGGTATTTCCAAGAATGGGCAGACCTGTGAGCATGCCCTTGTGGCCTACACTCTGGGTATGAAACAGCTAATTGTTGGAGCTAACAAAATGGATTCCACTGGGCCACCCTACAGCCAGAAGAGATATGAGGAAATTGTAAAGGAAGTCAGCACCTACATTAAGAAAGTTGGCTACAACCCCGACACGGTATTATTTGTGCCAATTTCTGGCTGGAACGGTGAAAACATGCTGGAGCCAAGTGCTAACATGCCGTGGTTCAAGGGGTGGAGAGTCACCCGTAAGGATGGCAATGCCAGTGGAAGCACACTGCTTGAAGCTCTGGATTGCATCCTGCCACCAACTCGCCCAACTGACAAGCCCTTGCGTCTGCCCCTCCAGGACGTCTACAAAATTGGTGGTATTGGCACTGTCCCTGTGGGTTGAGTGGAGACTGGTGTTCTCAAACCTGGCCTGGTGGTCACTTTTGCTCCAGTCAACGTGACAACTGAAGTGAAGTCTGTTGAAATGCACCATGAAGCTTTGAGTGAAGCCCTTCTTGGGGACAATGTGGGCTTCCATGTCAAGAACGTGTCTATCAAAGATGTTCGTCGTGGCAATGCGGCTGGTGACAGCAAAAATGACCCACCGATGGAAGCAGCTGGCTTCTCGGCTCAGGTGATTATCTTGAACCATCCAGGCCAAAGCAGTGCTGGATATGCACCTGTGCTGGATTGTCACACAGCTCACATTGCCCGCAAGTTTGCTGAGCTGAAGGAAAAGATTGATCGTAGTTCCGGGAAAAAGCTGCAAGATGGCCCCAAATTCTTGAAATCTGGTGATGCTGCCATCGTTGATACGGTCCCTGGCAAACCCATGTGTGTTGAGAGCTTCTCTGACTATCCTCCTCCTCTGGGCCTTTTTGCTGTTCATGACATGAGACAGACGGCTGCAGTGGGTGTCATCAAATCAGTGGACAAGAAGGTAGCTGGAGTTGACAAGGTCACCAAGTCTGCACAGAAAGCTCAGAGGGCTAAATGAATGTTTTCCCCAATACCTGCCACCCCAGTCTTAATCAGTGGTGGAAGAACGGCCCCAGAACTGTTTGTCCAATTGGCCATTTAAGTTTAATAGCAAAAGACTGGTTAATGATAACAATGCATTGTAAAACCTTCAGAAGGAAAGGAGAATGTTTTGTGGACCGTTTGTTTTGTGTGTGGCAGTTTAAGTTATTAGTTTTTAAAATCAGTACTTTTTAATTGAAACAACTTGATCAAAAATCTGTCACAGAATTTGAGACCCATTAAAAAAGTTTAATGAGAAAAAAAAAAATGCCCTTTGCGGGACTTCCCTGGTGGTCCAGTGGTTAAGACTCCGTGCTTCCAGTGCAGGAGGTGCGGGTTCGATCCCAGGTCTGGGAGCTAAGATCCCACATGCCTCATGGTCAAAAAACCAAAACATAAAACAGAAGCAATATTGTAACAAATTCAATAAATGGTCCACATCAAAAAAAAATCTTGAAAAAAAAAAAAAAGCCAGGCTTCCCTGGTGGCGCAGTGGTTGAGGGTCCGCCTGCCGGTGCGGGGGACACGGGTTTGTGCCCCGGTCTGGGAGGATCCCACATGCCGCAGAGCGGCTGGGCCCGTGAGCCATGGCCGCTGGGCCTGCGCGTCTGGAGCCTGTGCTCCGCAACGGGAGAGGCCACAACAGTGAGAGGCCCGCATACCGCAAAAAAAAAAAGCCCTTTGGAACAGAGGCGTGAGACTTTCTTTTTTTTTTTTTCCTAGCAAAGAGGGTGTGTACCTGGGTCTTTGTACATCTGTACATGTGATTCTGTGAATGGATCTCTAGTTCTGCATGTGTGTGCGTCTGTGTGTGTACATGTGTCTTTGTGTGTCTGTGTATATCTTGGTGTGTATGTCTGCATGTGTGTGTCCACCCACCTCTGTATGTCTGTGTGTCTCTCTGTGTCCATACACACCTGCTTCCACGGGAGGAGCCACCGTCCCTGTGTGAGGGAGCAAGCAGGGGTCACCTAGTGACAGGCAAGCTCTGTAAGTGAAGCTCTCCAATCCCCCTGCCTCCTGAGAGGGTCTGGTGGCCAGAAGCTCCTGTCCAGGCCTCTCAAACCCCAGCCCATCTGTGGACCCCACCCCCCAACGGGATGCAGCCGTCACTCTGGCTCCATTTCCTCAACTGCTATGGAATCATTTTTCCTAAAGAGTTTAAGAAATAAAGCACGTGACCACCCAAAGGGAAGCACCGATGTGGCCCATGTTGGTGGCCTCTGCTAGTCTGGAATTCTTAGACTCAGTTTGATTTCCAATCTTTCTCTCCTCTCTAAGCTGTCATTACCACCACTCTCTTGACAATGTCTAAAAACGCCGTCATTAAATTATTAGCCCACTTTGCCTGGAAGGCTTTGGCCCAAGTGCACTAAAAGCAGCATGACTGTGTTAGTTTAGGGAGGCCTTCCATGCGGGCTGAGGCCCCTTCTTGCTGAAACTTCCCCGAGGGCTCCTGCAGGCGGAATAGCCAGCATCTGAGATCCTGGTGATTTGACCGCGGCCCGACAACTTTCGAATCTTCCAGGCCTGCTTTGGGGAGCTGCTCATACCTGTACTACGTCAGTCAGAAGAGTGTTCATGTTTCTATGGAGAAGAACCTTCCAGAGCTCTGTCTCCATGTAGAAGTAGATTTTTGTCCATTATCTGCTTGATTGTAGATCCTGCGGGCAGCACAGGAATGAGAAGCCTCACTCCCCTCGGTCAGGAGGAACCTGAGGCTGCAGGAAGGGAGTGAGGACACCTTCTAGGGGCAGGGGCAGTGCCTCAGGCTAGGCAGAATTGTGATGTTGTGTTTCTCACCTGTTAGCTTTTGCCTCCCTTTGCTCTTTGTGGTCCAAAAGATTTGTAAAAGAATTGAGGGCCATAGGCTGCTGGTTGGAATTTGATGTTCTCCTAGGAGTCACAGCTGGAAACACAGGCTGTGACTCTCTAGCCCTGGTCAGGAACCCCAGGGAGCAGAAAAGCCACCTAGTTCCAGGGCTGGAACAGGTCCCCGAGCCTGGGGGGCCCTGTGTGCTCATGCTTCCACATCCTCCACCGCCAGCATCAGGACAAGCTGGCGAGCTTGTTAAAGATGCAAGTTTCCAGGCCCCGACCAAGAATCCACATTTTTGTTTGTTTGTTTGTTTTTTGCGGTACGCAGGCCTCTCACTGTTGTGGCCTCTCCTGTTGCGGAGCACAGGCTCCAGACGCGCAGGCTCAGCGGCCATGGCTCACGGGCCCAGCCGCTCCGCGGCATGTGGGATCTTCCCGGACCGGGGCACGAACCCGTGTCCCCTGCATCGGCAGGCGGACTCTCAACCACTGCGCCACCAGGGAAGCCCAAGAATCCACATTTTCACCAGCTCTCCAGGTGGTGTTTTTATACAGAAAAGTTTGAGAATCGCTCAAACTCAGAGTCTAGCCCTTTGCGTTGCCTGGTGGTTTGAGTATCTCTCTTCCTAGCTGGTCCCAAGGACTCCCGGCTACCCCCAGCCTCATGGGAATTGGTACAAAAGTGACTTTAGGACTCAGTCTGACAGTGAGCCATGTGGCTTCTTTTTCTGCCTTCCCTTTGTTTACCTGGCAAGGGAAAGTCACACACAGAGGCTCTGACCGGGCCGCTTTGCCCCACCTCACTCTGGAGCTCCTGCATTGGTCAGAGTTTCCCGTGGAGCCTCGCAGGCATTGGGCCCAGGCTATCTGTGACTCATTATCTGGGGGCACAGATCTCTCAGCCAATCAGCGGAGGCCAGAGAAACATACTGTATGCTAACACATATACATATGGAATCTAAAAAAAAAAAAAAAGGTTCTGAAGAACCTAGGGGCAGGACAGGAATAAAGACGCAGACATAGAGAATGGACTTGAGGACACAGGGAGGGGGAAGGGTAAGCTGGGACGAAGTGAGAGAGTGGCATGGACATATATACACTACCAAACGTAAAATAGATATCTAGTGGGAAGCAGCCGCATAGCACAGGAAGATCAGCTCAGTGCTTTGTGACTACCTAGAGGGGTGGGATAGGGAGGGTGGGAGGGAGATGCAACAGGGAGGAGATATGGGGATATATGTATATATATAGCTGCTTCACTTTGTTATACAGCAGAAACTAACACAAAATTGTAAAGCAATTATACTCCAATAAAGATGTTAAAAAAATTGCCTTAGTGAGAGTGTGGAGAGAAATTATACGCCTATCTCACCTGCTATAAAAAAAATTCCAGACAGATTTTAAATGCGAAAGCTAAAACACAAAACCAGTAGATAAAAACATAGAATAGGGGCTTCCCTGGTGGCGCAGTGGTTGAGAGTCCACCTGCCGATGCAGGGGACGCGGGTTCGTGCCCCGGTCCGGGAAGATCCCACATGCCACGGAGCGGCTGGTCCCGTGAGCCATGGCCGCTGAGCCTGCGCGTCCGGAGCCTGTGCTCCGCAGCGGGAGAGGCCACAACAGTGAGAGGCCCGTGTACCGCAAAAAACAAAAAACAAAAAAAAAGAAACGTAGAATAACTTTGAGAATTTGGAGTAGGGAAAGGTCCAGATTATAATGGGAGAACAGACTCGCCTGTCTTCATGGAATTGAGGAAGCATGGCATAAGCAGTAGCTCCATGAATGTCAGCCTGCCTCATTTCCTTCCCTGGCCCAGAACCTACTCAGGGGCAGTCACAGAGAAGGCGGCCCGGCCCTTGTGTTGGCTCCCTGGGGAGGGATGACATGGCCGAGATTCGGACCCAGGGAGGCCCTACAGGTGCCTAAGGCAGAATAAGCTGTCTTGATGGTCTCTTATTTTCTTTGTCTGAATCGCTGCTCTGGTCAGGGGTTCAGACTCACTCTCTGGGGGAATCTCTTAGACAGGAGCCTCAAATACAAGCATGGGTGGCCAGGAGAGACCGTGACAACGTCCTCAGAGTGGGCCCTGGGCATTCCATTGCTGTCCTCAATGTCAGAGTGAGTGTGGGTCACTCTAATGCAGGGTTGGGCAGGTCATTGGTACCTCACATCAACCCTGACTGAACATCAGGGTCATGCCAGGAACTTGTTAAAAATAAATTGGAAGGCCCACGCCTACTCATTCAGTAGGCGTGAGGCAGTACAGGAATCTTCGTCTGACTAGATCCCAAGTGTGGGCAAAATCTGGCTCACCTTTCCAGGGTTCAGCAGATCAGAGCTTCTCAGCTTCCCGGGGTGAGAATCACATGCACGGGGGTGCAGGACGTTGGAAGGGGTACGCACATAGGGTGTGTGGGGACGGGATGGGAAGTGCAGTGTTGGGACAGCAGGAAGGGTGTGAGGGGTCCAGCCAGTAGGCTTGGGCACAAGAGGAGCAGAGGCACCAGTGACGGCCCCACTGTAACCAAACTCTCCCCTTTGGGGCGGTCCCCCTCCCCCTGCCTTGGTGCTGATCCTGTACTGGAATAGCCTGTTAATTGCATGCTTCCTTCACCAGGCTGAGAGCTCCTTGAGGACAAGACCTTGCATTCATTCATTCATACATTCATTCATTCCACAAATAGTTATTAAGACATTCATACACCAGGGACAGGCGCTAACAGGAAGCACGGCTGAGTCAGCCCACCAGAGCTTGTGGTCTGGTAGGGAGGCAGGTGGAAGACCAAGCGGCTCTAATAAGGTGTGTTGAAAGCTGTGATGGAGAAGCAGCAACACATACTAGGGACACCTAGCCCCAGCTTGAGCGATCTGGAAAGGCTGCCTGGAAGAAGGGAAGTCTAAGAGGGTGGTGAATGGAGCAATCACCATTGGAGAAAGAGGTCTGTTTGAGATCCACGTGCAGGAGTTTGTACTTCAGTGCTGGGCAGTGAGTGTAATAGAGAGGAATGGAAGGGTCTCACCCTACACTTGGCTGGAACCCAGCTTGGGACCTGACCCAGGGCAGCTGCAGTGCATGTGTGGTGAACTGGCCGGGCTGACCCTGGTTCCTGGCCCCCTACTCCCCCGATGATTCCCTTCTGTTCCTGGGCTGGGCTGGCTCCCCTTCTGGGAACCAGGCAGTATTTTTCTGGCAGCACCTGGGAATATTAGATGCTTCTCCAAGTTGGTATGGGCCACACTGCCCAGGGGTGGGGAAACTGAGGCTGGGAGAATGGCGTGATGTCCCAGGAGTCTCAGAAGCACTGAGCTCCCCTGAACTGTCAAGGCTGTTAAAAACTGCTCCTGAGAGAATGAAATCTCTCTCCGTCTCTTCCTGGGCGAGTGGCCTAGGCCTAGGTCTGCGTTTGGGCCCTCGGGGCATCCCCGGAACTAGCTCAGGGCCTGGCACTTGGCAGGGCTGCACCAGGTGTGTGAACTGCATGGACGCGTTTACTCAGTCCCTGGACGGTGCGCCTTCCGAGCCCCCAGGTGGGAAGGGCAGGCCCTTTCTCCACCTTCAGAGGTCCCAGGCCCACCGTGGATCTGATCCGGAGTTGGCCTCGTCCTCTGGGGACTTGCAGCACGGTGATAGTGATGGCCGTCCCTTCCGTTTTACTGATCCGTGTTCTGTGCCAGGCACCCATACACTCTTACTCTGTGCATCCCAGAAAACCCTGGTGGTGGTGCGGGGCGGCCCTCGTGGGGGGTGGGTAGTGCACTCAGTAGACATATTCCGAGACTGAGACTTGTGGGGAGGGGGTTCAGCACCCTCAGAATCAGGCTACGCGATGGTTAGGCGACAGGATTGTCAATTCCCCTCAGGGACCTCCGCACCCCCCACCACCACCACCCAAGGGATGTGGCGGGACTCACCCAGCAGGCCCTGGAGGGAGCTGTGCTGTGGCAATAGGATCTGGTCCAGGGGCCTCCCTGCCGGGGACGGGGGGGCTTGGGGGGGGGCCGAGAGCCAAGGAGGGGCACATCCACTCCCCAGTTGCCCCTGGAAACAACACGGTGCCCTTTTTGGCCTTTTATATTGGCACCAGTTACCTCTGGAGTCAGCACAATCACAGTATATTAAGTGAAAAAGGCAGCCTGCAGAAAAGCACTGTGACCTCAATTTCTGTGAAAACTGCACATACTTGTTTCTGGAAAAGCCTGGAAGGAAACGTATCAACCTGGTAATGACAGTTATCACTGGGCGGCGTTCTCTCATAAAACATTTTCCCTTTCGTTTAGCTGTATTTGCTAATTTTTTCTACAGGGACTACGATTACTTGTGTCATTAAAGGGAATAAGGGGGACAGAATCTGCAAGAAGCAAACTCGGGTGTCACCCTGGGGAAGGCCCGGGTTGGGGTTCTGCACTTCCACTGGGAAGATGGGCTAGGGGCGAGGGGAGGGCGGAGGGTCGCGGCAGAACTGCCCCTCCGTGCCTCCTGAGCCAGGAGCTGGCGGCCAAGGTCAGGTCAGTGTCAGGCTGCACGTGGGCGCCTTCGGGCTGGTTGCCCCCACCGCCTGGCCGCCTGCTGCACTCCTCCTTGAGGGCAGGCCAGCTTCCAGTTTCCAGGGTAGGTCAGTGCAGCTCTGTGCTTGGGAGTGGGAACCTGCCTGGTTCCGCAGGGCGGGCAGGTCTCAAGTCTAACTTCCCCTCGGGGCTTCTGTTCCCTAGATCCACTTCCCGGACGTGGAGCGGGTCGAGTGGGCCAACAAGGTAAGGCCAGGGTGGGCCTGGGGGCACTGGCCTCACTCCAGGCTTCGTCCTCCCCTGCAGCCCTGGCTGAGTCACCCGAAGCCTGGACAGGGCGGGCAGCGCGTGGACAAGGCGGTCCTGGTGGGAGCCCTGCCTGGGGAGGAGCAGAGATGGCCCTTAGTCGCTGGGGTGGGGGCCTTCTGCCTGTCGCTTGCTCTTCCCACCCTCCGGGTTCTTCTCATCACCAATGACTTTCTTTTCTAAAAAGAAAATATTTTTTATTGTGAAATTAATGCATGGCTACAGCAGAAAACTTAAAAGTACAGAGAAGCACAAAGCAAAATGCAGGGCCACCAGGCCGAGATCAGCGCATCCTGGGGAGAGGAAGGCAGTGATCCGGGATTTGACAGCAGCTCCTAATCACCGAAGCATCCTGGTGATTAGGGAACCAGGGTTTCGCCTGGTTCCCAGGCCGGATCTGGCGGCACTGGCTGTGCAACCTCGAGCAGGTTGCCTAACGTCTCAGAGCTGGTCCCCTCCTTTGTGCGATGGGAATAATGATGGTCCCTGCCTCGTGGGGTTGTTGTGAGTATTAATGAGGTAATTAAAACACCACAATGCCTGGCTCATCGAGGCCTGAGAGGGATAGGGGCGTTAAACCCTGAAACCGCACTTCCTCTGATTAGGGTTTGTAAAGGGGGAGCTGCATCTTTAAACTAAGGCCCAAGTCCCAGAGATGGAAGAGGCCTTTGCCCCAAACAGAACATATGGGCTGCTCTCCCTCCCCACCAACTCCCTCTCCCCACTCCTTACCCCTCTCTGCTCACCGTCTTCTGCCACCAGGTTCCATCTCTCCACCACCTTCCCTCTCCCCAGCTCCTACACTTGGTTCCCAGCACCGTGAGTCATCCTGCTGCAGAACTCAGCTACAGGCAGCCTTTCCCGACTGCTAGAAAAAGAATTAAATCCACAGGAAACAATTTAATTTCTCTTCCGTGGCTTTCTTTTTCTTTTCTTTTCTTCTTAAACCTCTGGCACGTGCTCCTTTTTTTACACCACTGTGTTGTTCAGGTAGCTTATGTTTCAGCACAGAACTAAAGGGCCTTAGTGGGTGACTAAAGCTTAGTGGGTGACTATTTCATGGTGGGCTGTGGTTATCCGATGTCTGATGGACAGATGGACGGATAGGTGGGTAGACGGGATAGGGGGTCAGGCAGGCAGATGGGTGCTGCAGCATAAGGGCCACCCCTGGGCAGCCATGGTTCTGGGGCAGGGGACACAGACCTGACCACCAAAGGCCCCTTCCTGTCCTCCCAGGTCATCTCCCAGATCTGGCCCTACCTAAGCATGATCATGGAAAACAAGTTCCGGGAGAAACTCGAGCCCAAGATCCGGGAGAAGAACGTGCACCTGAGGACCTTCACCTTCTCCAAGCTCTACTTCGGACAGAAGGTCAGTGCTGTCTCGGGCAGGGCAGCCGGACCTACAGTGCAGGCTTTTCTCCAGCCCCTGCCAGGGGTCACTCACAGGGGGCCCATTCCCCACCTGCACTTCCCAGCCTCTCGGCTTCAGGCTAAACCCCTCAGCCCCTAGTCCCATCACCACCATCTCTACAGGTTCCGGGGAAGCCTGGCTCAGAGAAAAGGTAAAGGAGAGGTGGGAAATAATTCCATCCTTCTTAAGCAAAATTTGGAGAACATGCCATGTGGTGGTGGAAGCCAGCCTGACACAGAGACGTACGAGTCACACTTCCTGGCCTCGGCATCAGCTGGGGAGAACTCCACGGTGGAGTGGGACAGTCAGTGCCTCAAAGCAGTGACTAATTCTCTACCAATTGGCTGATGCTGGCTATCCGTGTTATAAGCCCAGGCTAGTTCTGTGAAGATACTTGGTGACCCAGGATAAAAGCGTGTGTATTGAACACACCTAATGTCATGTCCCTATTCTAGGCTGTATTTCCTATTCCAGCCTCTTGCCCCACTCTTTCTGCCCCTCAGTGCCCCACTGATGTAAAAGTGTTATTTTGATCATCAGAAAATGCATACCCCAGGCAGAGCCGCTGTGAGCTCCATCACCCCGTAAATCAGAGGCACTGGTATCTGGTCAGCTCCAGAAGAAGCAGATGCAGAGCGCAGGCCAGCCTGATGAGAGCTGTCGGCCAGCTCCAGGGTGTGTGCCCCGCTGGCCTCCCGAGTGGGGGCGGATTGGGCTTACCTGAGCCCTGGAGGTTCTGGCTGAAGCCACTCAGGCTCTGCCAGGACTCGCTTGTCCCAGCACCTGCTGGCTCATTTGTTCTTTCCCTGTTTCACTCACGTATGGCTTCCCAAGCACGGCCGTGTGCAAGGCACTGTAGACAGAGATGGTGTGGCTGTGCCCCTGCCTTCAGGAGGGTCCCTGTCCTGTCGTGGAGACAGACGTATAAGCTGGTGGGTGACGGACACTCACATGGCAGTGCATGCACGATGTGGAGGAACCCGTGGCTTCAGCAGTGGCAGGGCGTGGCAGTGTGGTAGTCAGGGAGGACTTCTGGGAGGGGTGATGTCTGAGTTGCCATTTGAAGAACTCAGCAGGCGAAGAGGCAGGAAGCTTGCGGACCGCTGTGTTCATAGCAGAGCCTGCCCGGCCAGGCTGCTTGTTGGGTGGTGATGCCTGTGGGACAGTGGGCCCTTGCTGGTGGCGGAAGCAGGCAGGCCTAGTGATGTCAGAAAGACCGCAGTGAGCGGTCCTGAAGCGAGATCTTAGTTCCCTGCCCAGGAATTGGACCTGGGGAGCCTGGATGAAAACCGGGAATCCTAACCGCTAGACCACCGGGGGCTATAGGCTAGAAGCAAAGTGGCCCTGACGCTTGCCCGCATTTGAAAGCAACGTTTCAAGGAGGCAAAAACTGTAAAAACAGGTACAAAGTTTATTATCAGAGACACAGCATAACATGTGAGAGAACACACAGAGAAATTGTTTAAGGCAGAATCAAGGCAGAAATACACACCCAGAGAGAAAGGCGGTGGGCATCCTCCCTAATGAGGAGGAGGGCCATAGAGGCCGTTAAATCGTCGTATGTAGGGCAGTTCTTCCGGGTCTTCGTTTACATTTGGCCAATGGTCTCATTTCTTTTCCCACATCTGACTGGTCCTAGGACCCTCCCCAAGATGCGTGCGCAACTTTTTGCTAAGATGGATCCCACCGCAGAGGACTGTGGTTGCATGTCCACACTTATTATAGGGGGGCGCCCCCTCCCTTTTAGACCCCCAAGGAGCCTTCCTGCGCATGTGAAGACAGAGAAGTTTTCCGTGACCTCAGGACTGGTCATCTTATCTCATTACTTCAGCAGAGCTCAGCTCTTGCCACCAACTTTGTCCTTGGAGTGTCTGGGGAAAAACAAAGCTTCAAATTGACTCCGCTTGACAAACACCAGCTGTCCAGTCAGGGACCCATCCATCTCCCATCTCACTAGGAGTGGCTGATCCTGAGAGATGATTTTCACCCTGTCACGAAAACCTGGCGGGGGGGGGGGCGGGGGGGGGGGGGACCTGCAAGTTGACCAGATGCCCCAGCCCCGCAGGAAAAATAGCCGGCTCCTGGCCCTGGCATTCAAAGCCCTTCGTGTCCTGGCTCCTCCCACCCCTCTTAGCTCTCCCATCCCTCTCCTCTCCACTGCGGGGGAAGGCGGGGCATCACAGAGGCCTTCCTCACCTGACCTTCCTGGGCTTGGCCAGGCTCAGTGTGCTCGCTACACCCACTCCCTTCACGCCCATGAGTGTTTCCTGCTTCCTCTGATTCCCACGTCCATGCCCAACTCTGCTCACTGCTGTGATGACCTTGGGCCAGTGACTTAACCTCTCTGAGCTCCAGTTTCCTCATCTGTAAAAAGAAAGGAATCACTTCTAAGGGTGCTTGTGAAGCATGACTAACAGGCCTGGCGTCAGGGCCACTCTGCGCGGGTGGGTGAGCAGTGCTCCACGTGGGGCACCTGACCAGCCTGATGCCCCACGCTCACTGTGAGCCCTGAGCCAGGGCCGCCCTGCCTGGCACAGAGGAAATGCTCACAGTGGTAATCCCTCCTCTCTGTGGCGGGGCCTCCAGGTAGCCAGCCTTCTCCAGGGCTGGTCTCTCTGCAGATGGGGGTCTTGGGGCTGACTGAGCTTCCACAGGTGCTGCAAACCAGCCCCCAGCCCAGGAGCAGAATTCAGGCTGGGGCAGGTCGGTGACAGGCCCCTTCCTCCTCCCGAGGCTTCTGCTGGTTTTTCTGGGTCTTCTACATCAAGCCAGGTGCTGTGTGGCCTAAAGCTTCTACAATTCTGGGGGCCCTCTTAAAGGAAAAGAATTTTTTTATATCTTTATTGGAGTATAATTGCTTTACAATGGTGTGTTAGTTTCTGCTTTATAACAAAGTGAATCAGTTATACATATACATATGTTCCCATATCTCTTCCCTCTTGCGTCTCCCTCCCTCCCACCCACCCTATCCCAACCCTCTAGGCGATCACAAAGCACCGAGCTGATCTCCCTGTGCTATACGGCTGCTTCCCACTAGCTAGCTATTTTACGTTTGGTAGTGTATATATGTCCATGCCACTCTCTCACTTTGTCACAGCTTACCCTTCCCCCTCCCCATATCCTCAAGTCCATGCTGTATTAGGTCTGTGTCTTTATTCCTGTCTTACCCCTAGGTTCTTCATGACATTTTTTTTTCTTAAATTCCATATATATGTGTTAGCATACGGTATTTGCCTTTCTCTTTCTGACTTACTTCACTCTGTATGACAGACTCTAGGTCCATCCACCTCATTACAAATAGCTCAATTTCGTTTCTTTTTATGGCTGAGTAATATTCCATTGTATATATGTGCCACATCTTTATCCATTCATCCGATGATGGACACTTAGGTTGTTTCCATCTCCTGGCTATTGTAAATAGAGCTGCAATGAACATTTTGGTACATGACCCTTTTTGAATTATGGTTTTCTCAGGGTATATGCCCAGTAGTGGGATTGCTGCGTCATATGGTAGTTCTATTTTTAGTTTTTTAAGGAACCTCCATACTGTTCTCCATAGTGGCTGTATCAATTTACATTCCTACCAACAGTGCAAGAGGGCTCCCTTTTCTCCACACCCTCTCCAGCATTTATTGTTTCTAGATTTTTTGATGATGGCCATGCTGACTGGTGTGAGATGATATCTCATTGTAGTTTTGATTTGCATTTCTCTAATGATTAATGATGTTGAGCATTCTTTCATGTGTTTGTTGGCAATCTGTATACCTTATTTGGAGAAATGTCTATTTAGGTCTTCTGCGCATTTTTGGATTGGGTTGTTTGTTTTTTTGTTATTGACCTGCATGAGCTGCTTATAAATTTTGGAGATTAATCCTTTGTCAGTTGCTTCATTTGCAAATATTTTCTCCCATTCTGAAGGTTGGCTTTTGGTCTTGTTTATGGTTTCCTTTGCTGTGCAAAAGCTTTGAAGTTTCATTAGGTCCCATTTGTTTATTTTTGTTTTTATTTCCCTTTCTCTAGGAGGTGGGTCAGAAAGGACCTTGCTGTGATTTATGTCATAGAGTGTTCTGCCTATGTTTTCCTCTAAGAGTTTGATAGTTTCTGGCCTTACATTTAGGTCTTTAATCCATTTTGATCTTATTTTTGTGTATAGTGTTAGGGAGTGATCTAATCTCATACTTTTGCATGTACCTGTCCAGTTTTCCCAGCACCACTTATTGAAAAGGCTGTCCTTTCTCCACTGTACATTCCTGCCTCCTTTGTCAAAGATAAGGTGACCATATGTACGTGGATTTATCTCTGGGCTTTCTATCCTGTTCCATTGATCTATATTTCTGTTTTTGTGCCAGTACCATACTGTCTTGATTATTGTAGCTTTCTAGTATAATCTGAAGTCAGGGAGCCTGATTCCTCCAGCTGTGTCTTTCGTTCTCAAGATTGCTTTGGCTATTCGGGGTCTTTTGTGTTTCCATACAAATTGTGAAATTTTTTGTTCTAGTTCTGTGAAAAATGCCAGTGGTAGTTTGATAGGGATTGTATTGAATCTGTAGATTGCTTTGGGTAGTAGAGTCATTTTCACAATGTTGATTCTTCCAATCCAAGAACACGGTATATCTCTCCATCTATTTGTATCACCTTTAATTTCTTTCATCAGTGTCTTATAGTCTTCTGCATACCGGTCTTTTGTCTCCTTAGATAGGTTTATTCCTAGATATTTTATTCTTTTTGTTGCAGTGGTAAATGGGAGTGTTTTCTTGATTTCACTTTCAGATTTTTCATCATCAGTGTATAGGAATGCCAGAGATTTCTGTGCATTAATTTTGTATCCTGCTACTTTACCAAATTCATTGATTAGCTCTAGTAGTTTTCTGGTAGCATCTTTAGGATTCTCTATGTATAGTATCATGTCATCTGCAGTGACAGCTTTACTTCTTCTTTTCCGATTTGTATTCCTTTTATTTCCTTTTCTTCTCTGACTGCTGTGGCTAAAACTTCCAAAACTATGTTGAATAAGAGTGGTGAGAGTGGGCAACCTTTTCTTGTTCCTGATCTTAGTGGAAATGCTTTGTTTTTCACCATTGAGGACGATGTTGGCTGTGGGTTTGTCATATATGGCCTTTATAATGTTGATGAAAGTTCCCTCTATGCCTACTTCTTGGAGGGTTTTTATCATAAATGGGTGTTGAATTTTGTCGAAAGCTTTCTCTGCATTTATTGAGATGACCATATGGTTTTTCTCCTTCGGTTTGTTAATATGGTGTATCACTTTGATTGATTTGCGTATATTGAAGAATCCTTGCATTCCTGGAATAAACCCCACTTGATCATGGTGTATGATCCTTTTAATGTGCTGTTGGATTCTGTTTGCTAGTATTTTGTTGAGGATTTTTGCATCTATGTTCATCAGTGATATTGGCCTATAGTTTTCTTTCTTTGTGACATCCTTGTCTGGTTTTGGTATCAGGGTGATGTTGGTCTTGTAGAATGAGTTTGGGAGTGCTCCTCCCTCTGCTATATTTTGGAAGAGTTTGAGAAAGATAGGTGTTAGCTCTTCTCTAAATTTTTGAAAGAATTCGCCTGTGAAACCATCTGGTCCTGGGCTTTTGTTTGTTGGAAGATTTTTTTTTTTTTAAACAGTTACTTTTTTTTTTTAATTTATTTTTGGCTGTGTTGGGTCTTCGTTTCTGTGCGAGGGCTTTCTCTAGTTGTGGCAAGCAGGGGCCACTCTTCATTGTGGTGCGTGGGCCTCTCACTATCGCGGCCTCTCTTGCTGCAGAGCACAGGCTCCAGACGCACAGGCTCAGTAGTTGTGACTCACGGGCTTAGTTGCTCTGTGGCATGTGGGATCTTCCCAGACCAGGGCTCAAACCGGTGTCCCCTGCATTAGCAGGCAGATTCTCAACCACTGCGCCACCAGAGAAGCCCTGTTGGAAGATTTTTAATCATAGTTTCAATTTCAGTGCTTGTGATTGGTCTGTTCATATTTTCTATTCTTGATTCAGTCTTGGCAGGTTGTTCATTTCTATGAATTTGTCCATTTCTTCCAGGTTGTCCATTTTATTGGCATAGAGTTGCTTGTAGTAATCTCTCATGATCTTTTGTATTTCTGCAGTGTCAGTTGTTACTTCTCCTTTTTCATTTCTAATTCTATTGATTTGAGCCTTCTCCCTTTATTTCTTGATGAGTCTGGCTAATGGTTTATCAATTTTGTTTATCTTCTCAAAGAACCAGCGTTTAGTTTTATTGATATTTGCTATCATTTCCTTCATTTCTTTTTCATTTATTTCTGATCTGATCTTTATGATTTCCTTCCTTCTGGTAACTTTGGGGTTTTTTTGTTCTTCTTTCTCTAATTGCTTTAGGTGCAAGGTTAAGTTGTTTATTCGAGATGTTTCCTGTTTCTTAAGGTAGGATTGTATTGCTATAAACTTCCCTCTTAGAACTGCTTTTGCTGCATCCCATAGGTTTTGGGTCATCGTGTCTCCATTGTCATTTGTTTCTAGGTATTTTTTAATTTCCTCTTTGATTTCTTCAGTGATCACTTCGTTATTAAGTAGTGTATTGTTTAGCCTCCATGTGTTTGTATTTTTTACAGATTTCTTCCTGTAATTGATACCTAGCCTCATAGCATTGTGGTCGGAACAGATACTTGATACGATTTCAATATTCTTAAATTTACCAAGGCTTGATTTATGACCCAAGATATGATCTATCCTGGAGAATGTTCCATGAGCACTTGAGAAGAATGTGTATTCTGTTGTTTTTGGATGGAATGTCCTATAAATATCAATTAAGTCCATCTTGTTTAATGTATCATTTAAAGCTTGTGTTTCCTTATTTATTTTCATTTTGGATGATCTGTCCATGGGTGAAAGTGGGGTGTTAAAGTCCCCTACTATGAATGTGTTACTGTCGATTTCCCCTTTTATGGCTGTTAGCACTTGCCTTATGTATTGAGATACTCCTATGTTGGGTGCATAGATATTTACAATTGTTATATCTTCTTCTTGGATGGATCCCTTGATCATTATGTAGTGTCCTTCTTTGTCTCTTCTAATAGTCTTTATTTTAAAGTCATTTTGTCTGATATGAGAATTGCTACTCCAGCTTTCTTTTGGTTTCCATTTGCATGGAATATCTTTTTCCATCCCCTCACTTTCAGCCTGTATGTGTCCCTAGGTCTGAAGTGGGTCTCTTGTAGACAGCATATATATGGGTCTTGTTTTTGTATCCATTCAGCCAGTCTGTGTCTTTTGGTGGAAGCATTTAATCCATTTACATTTAAGGTAATTATCGATATGTATGTTCCTATTCCCATTTTCTTAATTGTTTTTGGTTTGTTATTATAGGTCTTTTCCTTCTCTTGTGTTTCTTGCCTAGAGAAGATCCTTTAGCATTTGTTGTAAAGGTGGTTTGGTGGTGCTGAACTCTCTCAGCTTTTGCTTGTCTGTAAAGGTTTTAATTTCTCCGTCAAATCTGAATGAGATCCTTGCTGGGTAGAGTAATCTTGGTTGTAGTTTTTTCTCCTTCATCACTTTAAATATGTCCTGCCTGTCCCTTCTGGCTTGCAGAGTTTCTGCTGAAAGATCAGCTGTTAACCTTATGGGGATTCCCTTGTGTGTTATTTGTTGTTTTTCCCTTGCTGCTTTTAATATGTTTTCTTTGTATTTAATTTTTGACAGTTTGATTATTACGTGTCTTGGCGTGTTTCTCCTTGGATTTATCCTGTATGGGATTCTCTGTGCTTCCTGGACTTGATTAACTACTTCCTTTCCCATATTAGGGAAGTTTTCAACTATAATCTCTTCAAATATTTTCTCAGTCCCTTTCTTTTTCTCTTCTTCTTCTGGAACCCCTATAATTCGAATGTTGGTGCATTTACTGTTGTCCCAGAGGTCTCTGAGACTGTCCTCAGTTCTTTTCATTCTTTTTTCTTTATTCTGCTCTGCAGTAGTTATTTCCACTATTTTATCTTCCAGGTCACTTATCCGTTCTTCTGCCTCTGTTATTCTGCTATTGATCCCTTCTAGAGTATTTTTAATTTCATTTATTGTGTTGTTCATCATTTCTTGTTTCATCTTTAGTTCTTCTAGGTCCTTGTTAAATGTTTCTTGCATTTTCTCTATTCTGTTTCCAAGATTTTGGATCATCTTTACTATCATTATTCTGAATTCTTTTTCAGGTAGACTGCCTATTTCCTCTTCATTTGTTAGGTCTGGTGGGTTTTTATCTTGCTCCTTCATCTGCTGTGTATTTTTCTGTCTTCTCATTTTGCTTATCTTACTGTGTTTGGGGTCTCCTTTTTGCAGGCTGCAATTTCATAGTTCCCATTGTTTTCGGTGTCTGTCCCCAGTGGCTAAAGTTGGTTCAATGGGTTGTGTAGTCTTCCTGGTGGAGGGGACTAGTGCCTGTGTTCTGGTGGATGAGGTTGGATCTTGTCTTTCTGGTGGGCAGGTCCCCGTCTGATGGTGTGTTTTGGGGTGTCTGTGGACTTATTATGATTTTAAGCAGCCTCTCTGCTAATGGGTGGGGTTGTGTTCCTGTCTTGCTAGTTGTTTGGCATAGGGTGTCCAGCACTGTAGCTTGCTGGTCGTTGAGCGAAGCTGGGTGTTGGTGTTGAGATGGAGGTCTCTGGGAGATTTTCGCCATTTGATATTACGTGGAGCTGGGAGGTCTCTTGTGGACCAGTGTCCTGAAGTTGGTTCTTCCACCTCAGAGGCATAGCACTGACTCCTGGCTGCAGCACCAAGAGCCTTTCATCCACACAGCTCGGGGAGGAGGCGGCCAGGGCAAAGAAAAAGAATTTTAAACTTAAAGTGTAAAACCAGGACAAAAATGAATGTTGAATAAACATGAGAACGTATGAGAAAATAAATCACAACAAGTTGTACTTTTACAAAAGCTGACATATCACACATATCACAAACTCTGGGGAAAGTTACATAATCATTTAAATGAACTGTTCAAGATATCCCTGTAATACTTTTGTTCCTGCATTTTTGGCTCCATACTCTTTGATAACCTTTGCATGTGACAGTGCATTTGTAAGCATCACTTTCCATGGAGAGAATAGAAGGATAATAGAATCTTTCCTCTAGTGTGGTCGATTGAATTTTTTTCTCCAACATTTTATTATGAAAAATTTTTGTTTGTTTGGAGAGGGAGGTATCAGGGTGCCAAGGATGGGCAGGGACTGCAGGGTGGATTTCTGCTTTCATGCCTCATCCCGGGAGTGCAGTGGTCATGCTGGTTGTTGTGGACAAAGCCCAGCTCGGGGCAGGGAGCCAGCAGTACCCCACCCCCTGCCCCCTGCCTGCAAGACCCCTGCTGACCCAGTCCTCTGGCATCTCTTCCAGTGCCCCAGGATCAACGGCATCAAGGTGCACACTAACAAGTGCAACCGGAGACAGGTGGTCCTGGACCTGCAGATCTGGTGAGCCCCCGTGCCCCTGGGGCCAGGTGTGGAGGGCGGGGGAACACTGTGGGAACAGCCAGGTTGAAGATGGAGTCGCAGGGAAACACTCATTTGGGGTGTGAAAGCCCCTCACAGCACATATGCCCCTTCATCCCCCTGGGCTGGAGCACAAGGTCCCTGCTGGGACGGGGAGGAGTGGCAAGAGAATGGATGGTCCCAGGGGAGCCACTACTGTCTGAGCCCTCAGCCCAGGCCTGGCTTCTCCCATAGACCAGGCACCAGGCGTGTTTTGGGTACCAAGTCCTGGGTAACAGAGCTTTCTTGGAGGCCAGGTCACCTGGAGGGTCAGACCAGCTGTCTCAGAGAGGATGTAGCAAGAGAAAGCAAGTGTGACGAGAAAATGTGGGGACTTGTGGTGCAACCCAGGGAGCTCCGAGCACAGGCTGTGAAAGGCCAGCAGGAGAACTGGGCTCTGTGGTACCTCAGAAAAACTAAAGGATGCAAAGACACACAAGTGACTTGTTCAGTGTGTCGGGCAGGGGCATCCCTTTTGAATGAGATTTGTAATAGGCTTGAGTTAGAGACAATGGAGATTCAATCCAGGAAGTCTTCCTGGAAGTGGTGGGATTTGAATTGTGCTTAAAGGACCAAGGATAAACTCCTGAGGTTCCAGAAGGTTGCCATTCACTTCCAGTGCCCCTGTATTTCCTGTCCTTAGCCCAGAGGCTGGCGCTGAGAACACGTTGGGAAGACAGGAGGCAATTCCAGAACACCCATCACTGTATGGGGGCTGGTCTCAAGTGTGTTGAGATGGTAACGGCAATTGGGCCCTCCCGGCCCCAAGGCTCTGCCACAAGATCCTGTGTGAATAGTTGGGGCACGTCAAGGTCATCTAGCCCATGCATCCAGCTTTCCAGTCATCTCAGGGAGCCCCTGGGGTCCCCCTGCCCTTCCAGGGGACACTCAGCATTTCTGTGACGTCTGGCTCCCCTGCCTGTGCCATGCAGATATTTGATGGCCACCCTGTCCCTCTGCATCTCCTTCAGTCTTTTGATGGGGTCTCTGCTCTCTACTTTCAAGGGCACCCATTCTGGGCTTCCTGTGCCCATCACATGGCAGGCGTTGCCAGCTGAACTCAGGCTTCTGAGAACTTGTTACGGTGCCCACCTCACCACCCCCAGCAGCAGCCTGCATGAATGGTGGATGGAGGCTGCGGGGCTGCTCTGTGTCCCTGGGGAAGAGGCCTGGGTAGAGATGGGGCAGAGGCATAGCAGTGTGTGCACCCAGACCCCCTCCTTCGCATCTGCGGGGTGTCGTGGGGCGAAGTGGTGCCCAGAGGTCTCTGCCCTCGTGGGCAGAGGGGGGCATGCACGTGGGACCCCTGGGTACGGGGACCCCGGGGGCTGGCAGTGTCTGCGCAGAGCTGAGAATAGCCGAGGCTGTCAGGGAGTCCACATCCAGGTGATGCAGGGCTCGGGCTTGGCCATCTGGGCTTGGGCTGGGCTGCACTGGGCAAGTCTCCCAACCTCTCCTGAGTCGTGGACCTGCCCCTCCTCTCTACCTTCCTTCTCCCTCCCCACTTTCAGCTACATCGGGGACTGTGAGATCAGCGTGGAGCTGCAGAAGTTACAGGCTGGTGTGAACGGGATCCAGGTGGGTGGAGCCCGGCGTGACTGCCTCCAGGGGAAGCGGGCTTATGCTGGAGGAGGCTACAGCGGGGGTGTTGACACCAAGCACAGAGGCTAGTACCAATCAAGGGACTCCAGGTCTGAGTTGATAGGGCCAGGAAGTGGTGGCTGGGTTTCACCACCCCGCCGCTCAGGACAGCCCCACACCTGCCTCTGTTCATCAAACCCCCCTGCCAGAGAGGCTTCGACTGCCCTGGGAAGTGAGAGGCTCTCTTTATTAAACGGTGCAGAGCCGATGCTGAGAAACTGAGGTGGAAGGAGGAGATAGAGCTATTTTATGGTAGGAGTAGAGGAGCTGAGCTGGAGCTGGAAAGCACTCCTGGGTCCCGGCCATGGTCAAGGCTGCAGCCCCCAGGCAGCAAGGCAGTGGGGGGAAGTGGGGGCCAGCTTGTGGCCCTTGGAAACCGGCAAGGGGGTGGAAGCTGCACGCTGGCTTCTTTTCCCCGGGTGTGGTCCCTGCTGTGATGGCAGGTGGCCCTGACATCTGGGGATGGCTTGGGCATGAAGGAGCAGAGCAGGTGCAGGAGGAAGAGCGGCTGAGGTCCCTCCCGGCCCTCTGTGCCATCCAGCTGCAGGGCACGCTGAGGGTCATCCTGGAGCCCCTCCTGGTGGACAAGCCCTTCGTGGGAGCTGTGACCATGTTCTTCCTTCAAAAGCCGGTGAGTCCCCAGGACGAGGCGGGCTTGCCACTCCCTGTGGGCCGGCGCTCGCCCACTGGGCCCAGGTACTGGGTTTGAGCCCAAGAACGCTGCCGAAGCCCACCTGGACCCCCCATCTCATGTGCTCCCTAAGGCGGCCTGAGGGGCTCGACTCTGCTCTCCCTGAGCCCAGGAAACAGCCTGGAGAAGTGGCTGAGGTCAGCGAGGAGGCTGTAACTCAGAGCCCTCGGATGCCAGGCTGGCCTGTGGCCGTGCCCTCGGGCCGCTCCTGTGGTCCCGGCAGAAGCAGCCCTCCTGACAGCCCTGGTCCTGAGCAGGACTGGGAGGTGCCCTCACCCCCCTTGCCCCCCGCAGAGGGCACCCCCCCCCAGTCGGCTGAATTCTCCATGGGGGCGGGGGTGGGGGCGGGGGCAGGGCCCTTGGCAGAGGGTTCTCAGCCTGGGCTTCTGGTTCCTTCCAGCCTAACGGCCTCCCTCTGCCCCTGCAGCACCTGCAGATCAACTGGACAGGCCTGACCAACCTGCTGGATGCGCCAGGAATCAGGTAAGTGCCTGTGCGAACCGCCAGGCAGGCCCGAGGTGGGGCCCTTCGGGCCGTGCAGCCAGTGATGGGAACCACACCGTGGCTGTGCCCTCCCTCTCCCTCTCTGCACGAGGAGAGGGGTGGGCAGCTGCCCCCTCCAGGGGGATAGCATTGGTGTGTTTGGAGTGACATCATCAGGTGAGATGTCCTAGAGGAGGCCCCGTGGGCTAATGAGGGGCGAGTGCAGGCTCTGGAACCAGGCCAGCCAGACCAGCCTCCTGGCCCCCCCTCAGCCACTGCGTGCCTTTGGACAAGTGACTTCACCTCTCTGGGCTCTTCCTCAGTAAATAGGGAGCCTGGTTCCTCTGTCTTGAGGCCCCTGGGAGAACAGTCAGGTACGTGCGGTGCTGGCACAGTGGGTGTGGATACACACGAGTGTCCTCCTCGTCCACATCCACTCCCTCCCCGACCCAAGTGTGTGTGAGAAGCCCAAGTGGCTCCCGCCCAGACACAGACACTGGCATGGGAGGGGGCAGCTCTCACAGCAGAGGCCAGTGAGGAGGAGCTGGTCTGGGCAACCCACCTTCCTGGGGCCGGTGTGGTGCTGCGCTCAGAGCCTCAGGCCCGTGAGAGGAGCAGAGAAGGGCTCCAGCCCCGTGTGGACACACCTCCCAGGAGGAAGGGACAGTGGACCATCCAGGGTAGCCCCTGGCTGGCTCGCCAGGCCCAGCAGCTGTCCCCACCTGCAGGGAGGACCACTCACTCCCTCACTGGGGACATTCCCACTGATCTTCACCCCCTGGGCGCAGAGAATCCAGTCATGCATTCTTTCACTTAGAAGATATTTCCTGAGCACCTACTGCGTGCCGGCCCACTGCCCCTGTCTCCCTCTACTGGCGAGATAGAGTCAGGCAATAAAGAAGGAGGATTTCAAGGTGATGTCAGAGAGTAGAAGGGCTACAACAGTGAACACGTACCTGGCATTTACTGGGCACTAAGCACTGCCCTCAGCACTTCACAGGTATTAACTCATCCTCATAACAGCCCCAGGAAGTAGGCACAATCATCCCCACTTTAGAGGTGAGGAGACTAAGGTCTGGCGAGATCAGCAACTTTCCAAGGTCACGCAGCTTGTGGGTGACAGAGCCAAGATTCTAACCCAGGATCCATGTCCTCGTTCTTGGCTACCATGCTGTGATGCCTCAGAGAACAAAGCAGGATTGGGGTGGGGGGGCTCAGGGGCGGTCAAAATGTACACCCTACATCCTCCCCCTGACCCCCCATCCAGGCAGGCTGGGGTCAGGGCTGCTCTGTCCCAGGATGGGCCCACCTGGCCCCAAGCTCTGCTCCTGGTTCCAGCTCCAGGGATGGGCGGACAGGCAGGCGGCCTGGGGGAGGTGGTGCCACCCTCCACAGCTCTGCGTGCCCGCTGTCCCCAGTGAGGTGTCAGACAGCATGCTGGAGGACCTCATCGCTGCCCACCTGGTGCTGCCCAACCGTGTGACTGTGCCCGTGAAGAAGGGGCTGGACCTGACCAACCTGCGCTTCCCTCTGCCCTGCGTGAGTACCCGCACGGGCCGCAGAGCACTGGGCCCAGAGCTGAGGGACAGACGGGCCAGGGAGATGCGCCCTCAGATGGCGATGCTCACTTCCGCCCTATGAGGGCCTGGCATCCTATTTTATGGAGCAAAGACTGAGTCTTAGGAAGGTTGAATGACTTGCCCAAAGTCACCCATCTTGGGAGGGAAAAAGCCCAGGGAGCATTCCTTCCTGGATCCTGGTCCCCCCATGCGGCCTGTGTTGGGGACTGTGGGCGGTCACACTCGCTCCCGGGAAACTCCAGGAGCCTCCCATTCTCCCTTCAGGGACAGGAGGCTCCCATTCCATCCTTTGGTGGCAGGAAGAACGCTTACGTCTTCTGGGAAGGAGCCAGGACGTGGGGCTTCCTTGCGTGCTCAGCCCCACTGCCCCCGCCCGTCCTGGGAGCTCAGAAGGCCCCTGAGGAGGGGGCCAGCCCTCAGCGCTGTCCTCAGGAGGACAGCCACATGGCCTCCCTGCAGAAGGTGCCCTGGCCATGGGGCTGGGAGTCAGGGCCTCAGGAGAGGGGAAAGTGCCTATTTTTACCATCAGAGCCAGGTGTGAGGCATCAGGCCACACAGGGGTGACGCATGGCCCTTACCCCACACTGCGCGTTTAGCAGTCTCAGTACGGCACCGTCACCTACATCATAGCTACTGCAGACATTCTGTCCGTAGGGCATATCCCACTAGAGATGTACTGTCAAGTGGCTACAATTTAAACTCACTTGGAATAGTTCCTCTCTGTGTGTCTGTGACAACTGGCCATGAATATTTACATTGATTTCCTTCCATTTTCTGTTTCTAGAGTTTAATTTTTACCTTAACTTTCTTTTACAATCATGTAAAATATTTGCACACGTCTAAGGGCCAGTGTGAAAAACAAATTGTACTTTAAGGAGTCTAGCTTCTACCACCTAGTCCCTCCTCCTCCAGTATTTTTCATGGTTTGTTTTCTAATATGAGCACATACACGTATGATGGCTGTGGGTACATATCTGATTACACGCATAGTCCCCCTTTCTTGGATGGACGGCAGCAGGCCACAGCTCTCCTCACCTTGCTGTTATCATGCATGTGTCGTGAGGGTCACCCCATGACAGTGTGGTACGTGGTACTCCACCACGTGAATGTACCGCATCTATTCAACCAGTTCTCTACTGATGGATGGCTGAGCTGTGTCTGGTCTTCCGTTATTTCCAATTATGCTGTCATGAAGAGCCTTGTCCATATCTTTTCATGTTTGCCAGTATGTCTTTAGGATAGATTTCTAGACGTGGGATTGCTGGGTCAAAGGGCAAATGCATATGTATTTACTGATATTTAAAAGAAATAGTTCTAGGCCAGAGGCCTAGTGGCCCCCTGAACTGTGTTTTTCCTGGTTCTTGTGCTCTGTTCTGACTTGAGACATAGCCTAGGGTGTGGGGAGTGGGGTGACTCAGTGCTGGGGCCTTTACGAGGCCAGGGACCAACTGCCGCAGCAGGCAGAGGCCACAGGGGTGTGTACACCTGGGTAGTGGGAAGAAATGACACCGGGCCTCAGTCTACGTGTAAGCTAGAGAGGGGCTGGAATGCAGGAGGAAAGCCGCTCGGGTGGCGTGGCAGTTGGCACAGGACGAGGACGTGGCCGCGGTGGAATGGGCCCTTCACGGGGCAGGCTGGAGGCACGGAGAGGCGGGAGGGCCGGGAATGTGGCCGGGCATCGTGGTGCAGTGGACAGAGCCCTGGGCCTTGCCGTCCCTTGCTGCGTGGCCCTGGCCAAGAGGCTGTCGTCTCTGGCTTCTGTCTCCCTGTCCAGACATGAGGAGGGTAAGGTGGGGCTGGGGTGATAGCTGATGGCTTGGGCTCTGATGTCGGGGGCTCTGAGGGCCCTAGAAACAGCTGTGAGGCCCGGGCTGGGGCATTTTCCAGGGAGTGATCAGAGCCCACTTGCTGGAGGGAGAAAAGCTGGCCCAGAAGGACCACTTCCTAGGACTCCGAGGCAAGTCAGACCCCTACGCCAAGGTGAGCATCGGCCTGCAGCATTTCCGGAGCAGGACCATCTATAAGAACCTGAACCCCACCTGGAACGAGGTGTTTGAGGTGAGAGTCTCCTTAGCGGCTCCCAGCTGCTCTCCATTCCCTCCAGGGCTCCACTCTGGGTGGTTCTGTCCCAAGCAAGGGAGGGCCCTACCTTCACGGTCCTCACACACCCACGGGCAACACTGGGCCACAGGCATGGCCCTCGGGAACAGGCTTGCAGAGATGGGCTGCTCTGGCCCCTGATGGAGGGCCAGCCTATTGACAGATTCCTACGTCCCTTCCCAACCAGAGCCGACTTTGTTGGAAGTTTTCAGATCAAATCAAAGAACATCAGGGGCAGTTCTGCCCCAGTCCTCTCAGCCTTCCCTCCCAGAGCCAGACACCGGGAGCCTGAAGTTCTGCCTTAAGTTCAGCCACAATCCTTATCGTGTGAAGGGCAGGCCCACAGCCTGTTTGAGTGTTGCAGTTTGGAAGCGGCAAGCCCCGGGCAGAAAACACAGCAGCCAGCATCCCGAGCACCCACCCTGCCCACAGGCTTGCACAAGCTGCCTTTAATCCTCCGCACCCCGCAGGAGAGGGCATCACTCCCCTCTTACAGGTGGGGTTCTCCAGGCACTGAGAAGGGCAGGACCTGCCCGGAGCTCCGAGCTGGCAGGTGGCAGAGCTGGAACTTGGCTCCCCGGGGGTCGTGCTTGAGGTCTGCTTCATCAGCTGTGTGGCCTGCAGGTCAAGTCACCTCTCTTTCCTTCCAGTTCATAGTGCATGAAGTCCCTGGGCAGGACCTGGTGGTGGACCTGTACGATGAGGACCCTGACAAGGATGACTTCTTGGGCAGGTGAGGAGGAAGGCCATGCTGGGCCTGGGGGCGCAGGGCTCTAGGCCTTGAGGCACAGGTACCCCTGCTTCCACCGCCCTCGCTGCACTCTGACGTGGTGACTGTACCAGGCAACCAGTCCCATGGTTCCGCACCGCTGCCACAAACCTCCCCCCAGATGCCTCCCGAGTGCCCAGCCCTGAGCGCCAGCCCTCTGGGGGTACATGGAGGGCCCCGACGTTTGTGTACCGTGGGCTCTGCTTTCTGTGCTCCTCATAATGCACCCAGAGTCCCCGTTTGGAGCAGTGGGCAGGGCCAAGGCTGGCACGGATGGCCAGGCCCCCGGTACCCAGGAACCATCTGCTCACTCTGAGCTGGCACTTGGCTCCCGTGGGGTCGTGCTTGAGGTTTGCTGCATCAGCCGTTGTGGCCTGCAGGTCAAGTCACCTCTCTCTCCTTCCAGTTCAGAGGAACACAGAGCCTCAGGGCTGAGAGAGGATTGAAATGACCGGCGTGGGGCTGGCTATCAAAACTCTAAATTTACATGTGTCTTGGTCCAGCCACCCCAATTCCAGGAATCTCCTATAAAAGCATTATACCTGAAATGTTTATCTGTGGTGACAAACCAAAAAAGCTGGAAACGTGATTGTCCAGAGTCAGAGGACATTGCCTGAATGTTTCAACAAATTTGTCACTGCCAAACTACAGAATATCCCGCAGCTTTTAAAAATGATGAGTAGGATCTATGTATGTTGACCTCGAGGATATTCATTTCTATCTAGGGAAGTAGGGGAAGCAGTTGGGAGTGACCTGAGCAGTTGATACATCTTTCCAGGGAGGATGGACATGTACGTGTGTTCGCATGTGCTCGTGTGGACGCTACACCGCGGCTCATCTCAGAGGCTGGGGTTAGGAGGCAGCGGAAAAGAGAATTTTACCCAAATCTTCTTACTCCTAAAATTTTTAGCTTGTTTCTGTGAACAGGTGATTTAAAAAAATAGAAACAAAACAAAATGGGAGGGGAACAATCTGACCACCCGAGAAATAGCTCACCACCACGTTACTTATCATTTTTAATTTCTCATCTTAATGAAAGCAGTTGTGAGAAAGGAGTTGTGATTTTTGTAATGTTGCAGATTAGAAGTGTGTCTTGTGGTTCGTGGTTTAGGTAACTGATTTCAAGTGTGTTTTGAGCTCAAGCACATTTCTAACAGTTACATGGAATTAATTTCCCCTCTGGCTCTCAGGACGCTCCAGTTGGGCTTGGGTCGGGCGAGGCGGAAGGCACGCCATGAATGTGTACCGCCTCTCACACACATGCCAACTATACGTAGCCCCTGGAGGGCATCTGGGCCAGTTTTGGAAAGGGAGGGGCATTTCTGGTTATTACAGTGACTGCGGGAGGTGGTGCCACTGGCATTTAGAGGACACACGACAGAGAGGCTAAATTCCTGCAATGCATGGGCAGTTCTGCATAGTGACGACTCATCCCAGCCCAAATACCAATAGCACCCTCATTGAGCGATCCAGGGCCAGTGTGTCCAGCAGTGTCTGCTTGTTCCCCTCTGGGATCAGAGCCGCCTGCCTGCCCGGGCAGCATGCCCAGTGGGAGCAGCCCCGATGGTCAGACAGTCCTTCCTTTGCTTGAGCTCAAAGTGGTCTCCCATTCATTCTTGGGATGAATAAGGTCCTCCGTCTTGAGAGTCCCACTCGGACATTTCAAAATTGATTTCAGAGTGGGCCTCCATGCCCGCTGCTTGTTGCTGCCTCTGGGCTGAGCTGACTTTCCGCTCCCTGTGTATTCCAGCCTGCAGATCTGCCTCGGGGACGTCATGACCAACAGAGTGGTGGATGAGGTAGAGTTGGTGCCTGCAAACCCCTCCTTGTGGACAGCATCATTTCCATCCCAAAGTGTAGTACTTCTGTCCTTCCATAACCACCTCTCCTAGTCTAGAGCCTACCCTGTCTGGGCTGGTTCACCTCTTCCCTGAAGCCCCTATTAGGGCCCTACTGGGTCCCAGAACTGAGCTGCCTGGAGTGAGTCAGTAGCGTCCCACTGGCCCTTTCCCCAAGCTCTCCTCCCCCTCCCCCTCCCCCTGCAGTGGTTTGTCCTGAAAGACACAACGAGCGGGCAGCTGCACCTGAGGCTGGAGTGGCTCTCACTGATCACAGACCCGGAAGCTGTGATAGGGGTGAGTGCGGGCTGTCGTGCTCCCTGGCAGAAGGGGGGAGGGGGGAACTTGTGGCAGGTCTGGTCCATGTGAGAGCTGTGCGGGGAGGCAGGGAGGGAGCTAGAGAGCTGAAGCCACAGATCTTGCCCACAGAGTCCTCCAGCCAGCCCCACCTTCTGGGGAGCATGTCCCTCAGCCCTCATCTCCACAAAGGGCGGATGGGATCCTTAAAAGCTCTGTTAGTGCCCATCAGCCCAGTTCATAGGGAAGGCCACTGGTTCTGACTTGAGTCTGTCGTGCTGCAGTTGTATTTTCAGCCTCAGCAAAGAGCTAGGTTGTGAGGGAAGGGAAGGCCAGTCTGGAGGGCAAGGGCTGGCTCTTCAGGCACGAAGAGGCTTCTCCTAAACCAGTCTGTGTCTCCTGATGCTGGCGCCACCTAGTGAGGGTTTGTGTCTGCTTGTAGGACCATGGTAGTTTTTCCACTGCCATTCTCGTGGTCTTCTTGGAGAGCGCCTGCAACCTGCCGGTGAGTGGTGACACAGCCAGAGTGTCACACACACCCTGCCTTGTGCCCATCACTTTCAAATGTCCACGTGTTGCTCATTCACCCTGTTCTTCTCGTGCTGCAGAGAAACCCCTTTGACTACCTAAATGGTGAATATCAAGCCAAAAAGCTCTCCAAATGTGCCAGGGTAAGTGTGGGTGTGAAAGCAAGTCACACAGCTCCTTTTCCCCAGAGTAACCACAGCCCCGCGTCTGCTGGGCGGTGCCATGCACACACAGCCCAGGGCCAATGAGCGCCACCGTTCACTGAGCCTGCAGTGAGCCAGGCACCGGGCTTGGCACCTCATCCCCACATCTGCTATGCCTGAGTCCCATGGTGGCCGTGCATCCATTTTATTGCCGTTTTAAAAATAGGACCCGGAAAGCTAAGTGCTTGTGCCACACAGCTAAGGGGGAGCCAGAACTCAACTGCACCCTGTCTCCACAGCTCTAGGGAACAAGGGCCTGTGCCCAGCCAGGCCTCCCATCTTTAACTTGGAAGCTTCCCCTGGGGTCAACCCCGTCTAGGTGCTGGCACAGTGATGGCAGCCCGGGGCTCCTGGGAGCACCAGGGGAGCCTTCTCTCAAAGGGAAGTGGTTGGGTGGCCTCAGGTCCCACTGATGCTCCTGAGGGTTGAGAGGCAGGGTCTCAAGTTGGCACTGGGGGTGCCACCTCCATTTTGTGGATTTGTCCCCTCACAGAATAAAGTCAACAGAGATCCTTCTTCCTATGTCAAGCTATCTGTAGGCAAGAAGACACACCTGAGCAAGGTAAGACAGCTTGGCGTGCAGCCGAGGACTAAGGAAATGGGCGGGTACCCCAACACTTCCGGGAGAGAAGCAAAAGGGAATTCGCTTACACTGAATGCCTAGTAGGTGCTGGCACACGATAGGCACTTTATATTACTCTGTCTTCAAAATAACCTCACAAGATAGTTTCACAGTTCAAGAATCTGGAGGCCAGAGATCAGTGACTCGCCTAAAGGCTAGAAAGCAGAAGAACTAGCGTTCAAGCTTAGGCATGGCTCTACGCCTATGTCCTTTCCCCCACCCCCAGCAGCAAAAGTCCCCCTGGAAGTGAGCTCTAATGCTGGTAGGATTTCAGCCCCTGTGAGATTTCCTGGCAAACTCTCCTTGCCTTTGAGTCTGACTGCCCTGCCCTAGTGCCTCCCACGAGCCGTAGCTTGTGCCATACCTGGGCGGACACAGAGAAGGCTCCCAATGGCACCAGGGGGCCAGAATGAGAGCAGAGGGTGCTGGTATCCTGCTCTGCCCAACTTGACCCTTCAGTGATCTCTCCCTCTCCTGTCCCCAGACCTGTCGCCACAGCAAGGACCCTGTGTGGAGCCAGGTGTTCTCCTTCTTTGTGCGCAACGTGGCCACTGAACAGCTGCATCTGAAGGTTTGCTTAAAGTTGGGCTCTTGGAACACAGCTAAGAGGCGTCTAAGCTAGGAGGGGTAGGGGGCTTGAGCAGGCTCCCCCGGCAGTAAAGTCAGGAGAGGATACTAAGGGCCCACATCTTCGTGAGCCTGGTGACCAAGGTCATTGGGTAGGAGGTTGTGGAAGGACAAACCCTCAAGTCCCTTGGTGCTCCCTGCCAGTCTCTCCAGTTATTACCTAGCACCCAGCGTGGCCTGGGTTGGAATCTACTCAGGACACTAATGATGATGTACTTCTTTAAAAAGAGATCTGTGGGCGAGAGATCTTATTTACACCTGAGCAAACCAGAGGCTCAAACGATGACTTGTCCAAGATCTCATGACCAACAAGTAGTAGAACTGGGGTCTTTGGGGACCCTCAGACCTGTCTGGAAGTCCCATCATAGAGCAGCACAGCTCATCAGTCCCTAAAGCCCTGATGGTCCCAGGCATTTGACAGACTTGCCTCATACAGATCATGGTTGCCTCTACCCTGAGTCACTCTCTTGCCCTGACTGAAGGCAGGGACCAGGCATGGTCCCATTTCCAGTTTTCAGGAAAGGACCAGAGGCCAAAAGAAACACAGAACATCCTTACTGAAGTGAACTCAGTCTTGGCGGGAGCCCAGAGAGCAGTCTGGTGAGGGTGGGACTTCGTTATCCTCTTGTTTTGTGACTGGCCCACTGCCCAGGTGCTTGATGATGACCGAGAATGTGCTCTAGGAGTGCTGGAGTTCCCCCTGTGCCAGATTCTCCCCTATGCAGACCTTACCCTCGAGCAGCGCTTCCAACTGGACCACTCAGGCCTGGACAGCCTTATCTCCATGAGGCTGGTGCTTCGGGTAAACCTCTCCCCCGTTCCCCCAGGGGAGGCAGGGGGTGGTCTGCCCAGCACTCAGTATCTGCACTGTGTGGGGAAGAAGCTAGGAGATGGATTCCTATTTTTTATCAATTTCAAGAATACTGTCAGCCATTTTCTCTTCAACTATTGCCTCTCCTAATCTTTTAATCCCTCCTTCTACAATTCCTTCTATTATGTTGGACCTTCTCATCATCTCCATGGCTTAACCTGATCTCACCTTCATATTTTCCATCTCTTTATCTCTTGGTGCTACATTCTAATTTCCTCAGACCTGTCTTCCAGACCACTAATTCTTTCTTTGGCTATGCCTAATCTGCTGTTTAACCTGTTCACAGTTTTTGTTTCAAAGGCTATTCTTCATCTTTCACTTTATCTTTTCCAAATCTACAATGTCTTTTCTTTGTTGTGTTTTATTATCTTCTCATGAGTCTATCCCATCTTTAATCATTTGAAAATACTTAAAATGTATGTTAAGTCTATTATCTGAAGATCTTGGTAGATAAATTTTGATGTCTGTTGTGTCTGCTGATGCTGTTTCATGGTGACTCATTTCTACATTTGGTAACTTGGGTTGCAGACATAGGTTCAGTGTTGCCTTTGTGACCTGGATTGAGGTTGTTCACTTCCAAGGAAGTTCTGCTTTGGCTGCAACCAAGCACCTCAGGAACATTACACACCTGAGTCCACTTTTATGTTAATTTTCAAACTTTGGGTTTCAAAACCCCACGGTAGTATAAATATGAACCCAAAATTTATAGGAGACAGGCTATAAGGTGCCATATTCTCATGAAAGACTTTATTTCCCCCAACCAGAGTACAGGCTGAGATAGATATATTTCTTGTCGTCAGTCTTTGCTGGTGGGTGAAATGTTTATTTATCCTAGACTACTTTTTCACTAAAGATATCCCACCTTCATGGGTCCTACTCTGACCCTAGGTCTCTTCTCCAAACCCCTTGGATTCCATGGTTGATAAATGACCCTGGGAAAGTTAACCTTTATTTTTCAGTTTTCTCTCTCTCTCTCTCTTTTTTAACCTAGGGATTTTCCTTACTTTCTTGTGAGTTTGGCTATGCATTTAGAAGTATGTTTGTTTCATTTTTATTGGGCATTCCTAACAGGAGGTTTTTCAGAATATTTTGATCGCCTTATTGCTGGAAATGGAAGTTCCTAGGAAGAGTCTTAATGACTGATGGGAAAAGGGGAAGGAGAGACACAATGGCTGAGGTTTGAAACTTTGGTGCTACAAGCACAGGGGTGTGTCTGGATAGGAAACACATTTTAGGGAAAGCAATGGTAAATAAGGTGACAGCTAGAAATGACCATATCCAGAAGGCAGCTGGTGATCTATATGAAGGTTAAGGTGAGGGAGTCCTCCGTACCGAGGGGAAGTGCATGCTGTGAGAATTGGCCAGGTCTCCAGCATCCAGTACCAGTGGATAGAGAAAAGGGGATCAGAACTGAGTCTTCATGAAGACTGGTGAGGCAGGAGAAAGGGAAAAGACAGAAGGTCTGGTCAGAGTGAGTCAGAGGCAGAGAGGTTAAGGAAGATATGGTCTAGGGGTAAAAAGATATGGTCTGGGGGTAAAAATCCATTGGACTGGGGAGTCAGAAAGGAACTGAGTTTTGAGAAAACTGTTCCTTCCAGGAAAGAGAAGGAACCATTTCCCAGAGGTAGGTGAGAGCAGAGGGGGAGAGAGTGGTACTGGTGTGCCCAGCCCATAAACCACCCTGTCATCTGCTTACAGTTCCTGCACTTGGAAGAACGAGAGCTGGGAAGCCCATACACAGGACCTGAAGCCCTAAAGAAAGGCCCTCTGCTCATTAAGAAGGTTGCCACCAACCAGGGCTCCAGAGCCCCACCGCAGGGAGAGGGCCCTGCAGATTTGCCATGCCCTCCAGACCCTGCTTCTGATATCAAGCAAGCCTCCAAAAGTACCACAGCCACCACCAGTGCCACCATTGCTGCCACCAAGCCCTCACTTCAACAGATGGGCCCAGAGCCCAAAGGCAAGGACAGAGCCAGAGGGTTCTGTGCATCCAAGGAGGAGAAGACGAGTGTGTCTACCATCTTCCTGGCTGTCCCAGGCCCCCACTCTCCAGGGCCCATCAAGTCACCCAGAGCCATGAAATGCCCTTCCTCCCTATTCGCACAGCCGCCCAAGAGGCTGGCTCCCAGCATGTCCTCGCTCAACTCCCTGGCCTCTTCCTGCTTTGACCTGACAGATGTCAGCCTCAACACTGAGTACGCACCTCTCTGCTTAATCTTTTCTAAAATGACCTGCATGAAAAATACCTCCCTGGATGGAAAAGTAGATATGAACTTACTTTTCTGTGCAAGTTCTGGTTTTTCACAAAATGGCTTCATAAGAGGCAGCATGGTGAGATAGAAAGAACACAGGCTGGGGGGAGAGAAAGCACGTGTGCACGTGCCAAAAAGTCTCATGTGGCTCTAGCTACACACCAACTATAAAATAGATGTTGGACTTCAGTTGTTAAGGTTCCTTACAACAGAAGCATACCCTGAATTCTAAAGAGTTATTTATACTGGGATGATATGGAAAGCTTAGAATGTGGAATTATATAAGCAGCGGCTGCCATTTATTAAATGTTGACTCTGGGCTTAGCATGTTATTTAATTTAATCTTCACAATAACCCTACAAGATAGAACTTACTATCATAAAGGTCGAACAACTCACCCAAGGTTCCACAAGAAATCATAGTATAAAGGCAGATTCTGCTCCAGGGTTCTTCCTACTGTGCCATGCTTTTCCTACTGTGAAATAGGATAATTTTACATGAATGCTGGATAGAACTGACTTCCAACTAAAAGGAACCTTACTGAGAATTATTTTATTAACTTACATACTTCTTGGGGGGTGGGGAGAGGTCAGCACTTGTAATGGCAAGAGAAATGACAAAGCCTTTCTTTACAGAGACGGGGATCTCAGGCATCAGGGGCTGGGTGAGATTCAGCTCACGGTGCGCTATGTGTGTCTGCAGCACTGTCTCAGCGTGCTAATCAACGGCTGCAGGTAAAGGGATGCTAGGGCCAGGTGAGAGCATCAGGTGACCAAAATCAGAGTGGGGGCACTTGGAGCAGTGGCAGGGGCAGGCAGCCCCAAGGCAGACAAGGTAGACATTTGGAAGGAATGAGGTCTGAAGGCCTGCATGCTGTGCATGCTGTAACAGATCCTCAGTGGTGCTGATGGGCTCCAGAGCCAAGGGCTTTGCTCAGACACAACCACTGCAACCACTGCAAAATTGTCTGGGGTGGTTTGGAGCCAGGACATTTTCTCAAGTGAGAATCTTCAACTTCCTTTAGATGGAATGGTACTTGGCTCTACACCCAACTTTACAAAATGCATGTTTATGAAACCATGCACCTGATATCCTCTGAATTCTGCAGACTTTTGCTTTTTTTGGTCTAGACTGCAGGGCATTTTTATCCTCAAGGCCATCTAAAGCTGTATGGATAGTACAGCTTTCTCTAAATGAGTATTTTCAGTATTTCAAAACCAGAGGCCTTTTTTCTTTAATGTCTTTGAAACCAAATCAGAAACCTGATGCCCTGTACCAGCAGTGGAGCTGATCCCTACGTCCGTGTCTACTTGTTGCCAGAAAGGAGGTGGGCAAGTCGTAAGAAGACCTCAGTGAAGCGGAAGACCCTGGATCCCCTGTTTGATGAGATGTAAGTGGCCCAGGTGGCCTACCTAGAGTGCCTCAGCCGCTCGAGTATTTGCTGAGGACCTCCCGTGTACCTGGCAGCTGCCAGATTCTGGGAAGGGCTGGGGTTGAACAGGACTACACAGTCTATGCTTTCATAAAGCTTCTATACTTTAGTGAGAGAAAAGGACTGCCAGGGAAGTTTAGCAAAACAGCTACCCACTTTTCTTGTCCATAGAGACTAAAGTGCTCCTGATTATGAAATGTTCCATACTCTTTCTCTTTAAATGAAGCCTCTTTGGCAGTAAAAGGATTTGAATCTGGTCAAATATATTTTCTTTCGATCAAAAATAAACGTGCCTTGAACCTAAGGACCTAAAATTTCCTCCAAAGCTCCAGGCTCTTTGGCCTGTCTTCCCACCCGCAACAAAGCACAGGTGGCAGGTAGAACAGATACCCTCCCCTCGCGTGTCCACCCATGTCCTTGGGGACAAACCAGTAGACAGAGTCTAATCACGTTTCTTGCTTTTGATGGGTCTGTGGTGGCAAGTCTTAACCTTAATATTCTAATTCTTGATTTCAAGTTGATCACAAGGTATGGAAGTCAGAATCTCATCATTGCTTCCTTTTGCTGTGGGATCCTAAGAGAAGACATTGCTAGCCAGCCTAGGAAGATACATCTAATAATGTTGGTTTCCTCTTATCTTGGTCAATAACTACTCATTTTAAAAAGAGTTGTACTGAGTCCTTTATGGGCCATGTCTAACGACTAATATATTCCTTCAAAAGCTACCTTTTGAGTTCACCGATACCATGAAAGAGTGGGGGAGAGAGAATATATTCATTCAGTATTTATTGAACACTCTACATACCAGGCACCATCCTATATTCTACAGCCACATAGGTGAAAGATGTTGCCTTCAGAGAGCTCTGACACAATTATAAAAGGATGTCAAAATTGTTATGTGGGAACACAGGAGATTGACTTTTGTGACAAACCTAATCTGTTAGTAATTCTCTCTCAAAATTGTAACAGCAAGATATGCCTGGATTATCTACGAGGCAGACTTGGCAACCTCCATCTTAAACGTAAACCTAGAAGTAAGGAGTTCAGAGGTCTCTTGTTGAGTACATGTTCATACCATATACATTATAATTAAAATCTCTAAAGTTAACGACAAGGAGAGAATCTTAAAAACAGCAAAAGAAAAACAAGTAGTTACATTACAGGGAGCCCCGCTATAAGACCATCAGCAGAAACTTTGCAGGCCAGAATGGAGTGGCACAATAGTCAAAGTGCTCAAAGGAAAACACTTCCAACCAAAAATACTCTACCAGGGAAAGTTATCATTCAGAATTGAAGGAGAGTTTTCCAGACAAGCAAAAGCTAAAGGAGTTCACCATCACTAAACCAGCTTACAAGAGATTTCTTTAAGCTTCTCTTGTTGTTGAGCACAGGCTCTAGGTGTGCGGGCTTAGTAGTTGTGGCGCACGGGCTTTTAGTTGCTCTGCGGCATGTGGGATCTTCCCGGACCAGGGCTCAAACCTGTGTCCCCTGCATTGGCAGGTGGATTCTTAACTACTGCGCCACCAGGGAAGCCCCTAAAATGCATTCACACTTAAGTTACCAACTTAAAATAGACTGTTGGAAGTTGTCATATGTAAGCATAATGGTAAACACAAAGCAAAAACCTATAGTAGGTACACAAATGATAAAGAAAAAGGAATCTAAGCATACCACTAAAGTCATCAAACACAAAGGGAGCAAGCAAGAGAAGAAAAAAGGAACAGAGAGGATCTACAAAACAGCCAGTAAAAAATTAATAAAATAGCAATAAGTACATACCTGTCAATAATTACTTTAAATGTAAATGGACTAATTCTCCAATCAAAAGAGAGTGGCTAAGTGGATTAAAAAAAAAAAAAACAACAAGACCCATCTACATGCTGCCTACAAGAGACTCACTTCAGATTGAAAGATGCACACAGACAGAAAGGGAAGGATGGAAAAAGATATTCCACGCAAATAAAAACTGAAAGAAAGCCAGGGTGTTGCTATACTTATATTAGATAAAACAGACTTTAAAACAAAGACTGTAATAAAAGACAAGGGCATTACATAATGATAAAGGGGTCAATCCAACAAGAGGATATAGTATTTGTAAATATTTATGTACCCAACATAAGAGCACCTAAATACATAAAGCAAATATTCACAGACCTAAAGGGAGACATAGACAGCAATAAAATAATAATAGTAGGGTACTTTAATACCCTACTTTCATCAAAGGATAGATCATCCAGACAAATTCAGTAAGGAAGCATTAGCTGTATATGACATGTTAGACCAGATGAACTTAACAGATATACAAAGAACAGTCCATCCCAAAGCAGCAGAATACACATTCTTCTCAAGTGCACATAGAACATTCTCCAGGATAGATCATATACTAGGCTGCCACAAACAAGTCTTAATAAATTTAAGAAGATTGAAATCATATCAAGAAATCAAGAGAAATCAAAAAATACCTTCAGACTAAGAAAATGGAAATGTAACATAACAAAATTTATGGGATGCAGCAAAAGCAGTTCTAAGAAGGAATTTCATAGCAATAAATGCATATATCATAAACAAGAAAAGTAAGTAAGAAATAAGAAAAATCTCAAATAAACAATCTAACTTTACGCCTCAAGGAATAAGAAAAAGAAGAATAAAGTCCAAAGTCAGCAGAAGGAAGGAAATAAAGTTCAGAATGGAAATAGAAACTAAAAAGACAATAGAAAAAAAAAATCAATGAAACTTAGAGCTGGTTCTTTGAAAAGATAAACAAAATTGATAAACCTTTAGCTAGACTCACCAAGAAAAAAAGAGGACATAAAAGAGGAAAGAGGAACTGTAAAACTGATACCACAGAAATACAAAGGATAAGAGACTACTATGAATAGTTATATGCCAACAAATTAGACAACCTAGAAGAAAAGGATAAATTCCTAGAAAGATACAACCTACCAAGACTGAATAATGAAGAAACAGAAAATCTGAACAGACTGATTACTAGTAAGAAGTTTGAATCAATAATCAAAAATCTCCCAACAAACAGGTCCAGGACCACATGGCTTCACTAGTGAATTCTACCAAATATTCAAAGAAGAATTAACACCAGCCATCCCCAGACTCTTCCAAAATATAGAAAAGGGAACAGTTGCAAAACTCATTTTACAAGACAAGCACTACCCTCAGACAAGGATGCCCACTCTTACCAGGTTTAAACATAGTATTGGAAGTCCTAGCCACAGCAATCAGACAAGGAAAAAAAAAAAGGAATCCAAAGAGAGAAGTAAAACTGTCACTGTTTAAAGATGACATGATGCTTTATAAAGAAAATGCTAAAGATGTCACCAAAAACCTATTAGAACTAATAAATGAATTCAGTAACATTGCAGGATACAAAATTAATATACAGAAATCTGTTGCATTTCTATACACTAACAACAAACTATCTGAGAAATTAAGAAAATCCATTTATAATTGCATCAAAAATAAAATATCTAGGAGTAAATCTAACTGAGGAGGTAAGAGACCTGTACTCTGAAAACTATAAGACGCTGATGAAAGAAATCAAAGACGACACAAACAGATGGAAAGGTATATCATGCTCATGAAATGGAAGAATTAATAATGTTAAACATTATTATTTCTGAGCTGTCTATTCGGTCCCATTGATCTGTCTCTTTTTATGCCAGAACCATACTGTTTTGATTATTATAACTCTGTAATATAGTTTGATGCCTAGAGGCATCAGGGAGCATGATGCCTCCAGCTTTGTTCATCTTTCTCAAGATTACTTTGGCTCTTTGGTGGTGCCATGCAAATTTTAAGACTGTTTGTTCTATTTCTGTGACAAATGCCATTGGAATTTTGATTGCATTGAATCTGTAGATTGCTTTTGTCCACACATGTATAGCTGATTAACTTATGGCAAAGGAGCCAAGAATGTATAATGGGGGAAAGCACAGTCTCTTCAATAAGTGGTGTTAGGAAAATTGGACAGCCACATGCAACAGAATAAAATTCAACCACTATCTTATACTAGACACAAAAATTAACTCAAAATGGACTAAAGACTTGAAAGTAAGAGCTGAAACTCTGAAACTCTTAGAAGTGGACATAGGTGGGTTAAGCTCATTGACATCAGTCTTGGCAACGGTTTTTTGGATTTGACACCAAAACCAAAGACGACTAAAGCAAAAATAAACAAGTGAGACTACATTAAACTAAAAGTCTTCTGAACAGCAAAGGAAACCATCAACAAAATGAAAAGACAACCTACCGAATGGAAGAACATACTTTCAGATAATATATTGGAAAAGTAGTTAATATCCAAAATCTATAAAGAACTCATAGAACTCAATAGCAAAAAAATCAAACAATCTGATTAAAAAATGGGCAGAGGCTCTGAATAGACATTGTTCCAAAGAAGACATACAATTGGTCAGTAGGTATATGAAAAGATGCTCAACATCATTAATCATCAGGGAAATGCAAATCAAAACCACAATGAAATATCACCTCACACCTGTCAGAATGGCTATTATCAAAAAGAAATAACAAGTGTTGGTGAAGATGTGGAGAAAAGGGAACCCTTGGGCACAGCTGGTGGGAACGTAAATTGGGGAAGCTGCTATGGAAAACAACATGGACGTTCCTCAAAAAATCAAAAATAGAACTACCATACAATGCAGCAATTCCATTTCTGGGTATTTATCCAAATAAAACAACACTAATTCAAAATGATATATGTACCCCCATGTTCACTGTGGCATTATTTACAATAGCCAAGACATGGAAACAACCAAATGTCCACTGATGGATTTTTTAAAATGTGGTGTGTGTGTGTGTGTATATATATATATATATATATATATATACACACACACACACACACACCATAGAATATTATTTAGTCGTGAAAAAGAATGAAATCTTGCCATTTGAAACAACATGGATAGACCTTGAGGGCATTATGCTAAGTTAAATAAGGCAGAAAAAGATAATTACTTATGATCTCACTTATATGTGGAATCTAAAAATGCCAAAAACCAACCAAACAACAAAACCCAAGCTTATGGATATAGAGAACATATTGGTGGTTGCCAGAGTTGGCGGTTGGGGTGTGTGTAAAATAGATGACTGGTCAAAAGATACAAATTTCCAGTTATAAAATGAATATTCATGGAGTTATAATGTACAGCATGGTGACTATAGTTAATAATACTGTATTACATACTTGAAAGCAGCTAGGAGAGTGGATCTTGAAAGTTCTCATCACAAGAAAAAAATGTTTTTGTAACTATGTATGGCGATAGATGTTAATTAGACTGATCATTTCACAACATATCCAAATCACATCATTATGGTAAACATGAAACCAATGATGCTATGTCACTTATATCTCAATTTAAAAAATTAAAAGATATTATGGGATTATATTGAATCATGTGTGTCAAACTTTTCAAAAGTGTGAAGCACTATAGAATTTAAAGAATCTTTCACTCAATTAAAAAAATTTGAAGATTTTTTTTTTTTTAAACCAGAAATGTAAGGAGTCCAGAGGCACCTTATGAGTACACAACAAAGCTGTATACTAAGATTCCTCTGCCTTACTCCACAGGCGTAAGTGGGAAAAGACCACTGTTTTCCATGCAATTCCAGCAAACCTAATTATTCAGCATCCTAGCCCTTAGCTGGCACTGTTCAGAGAGAGAAGGGGCAGCCGAAAGAGTGACAACCAGAGTAGAGTCAGAGAAGGAAAGAAGCAAACCCCAAAGCACAATAGTTCAAGGAACTTCTCAGAGAAGCAAACAGCCTCTTGACACTTCCAGGGTTTGTGAATATAACACAGGACAGTGATTATCTATAATAATGATGCACTGAGTATCTGCTGTAAGCCAGTACTGTTCTAGATGCTCTTCTCTATAGTCTATATCTTCTGTTTTAAAGGTAGGCAAATGGATGAAACACTTGAGATTTTCAGTGAAAATGATTAAAATATATAAATCGCATTTCCTGACTTTTTGCTCCTTAAAGATTTGAATTTTTTGTTCCCTTGGATGAAGTAAAGAAGAGGTCACTAGACATCGCAGTGAAAAACAGTAGGCCACTTGGCTCACACAGAAGGAAGGAGCTAGGAAAAGTAAGTACAAAAGGGACTTTTGTCATTCTTTCCCTCCTGGTGGCTAACTGGAGTTCACTGGTGGAACACACCCTTGCAGAAATTCTGATGGGATCATCTGGCTATTAACCAGAACTGACTTCAAGGAAGGTATAGCCTCATTGGGAGGCTTTTTGTTTTGTGTCTTTTTAAAAAATACTCTTGAAACTGAAGTATGTAAGTTAATATAATAAACCCTATTTTAACAAACTTGAATATCCAAGTTCATCGCTACACAAGTATTTGAACTTCTACTATGGTATTAAGTATTGTTTTGATAAATACAGCATTGTGTGAAGCTTGGATCTCGATCTCATTATGTCAAGATTTTTGTGGTGAATGGGATTTTACTTAAAGTTAGAAGTAAAGGAAATATAATCCTCAGGAAGATGCCAAGGAGAGACAAAAAAGAATATTTGTACACTCTGTAGTTGTTGTATTTTAATAAACACCTCTTATACTCATTTTTAAAAGCCCACTTCTGTGAAGTAGGTGATGATATCCCCATTTTTACTACTGAGGAAACTACGGTGTCTTGCTTAAAATTCTGGATCAGTTCATGAGTAAAGGCAAGCTGTTCTCTCTAAAACATTCATAAATAAATTCCTGAGGTACAACTGCAAACAGCAATTCACCTCCTCCCAGGACACTGAGGTCAGTGTCAGTACTGTCCTTCTGGAGAGGTTCCGTATTGAAATCCAAAGGAAAAAGAGCTCCTGCTCAGAACTCAAGGAGGCCCTTTTTATGATCAATTTCATTTATCCCAATATGTTTCCATTTAATGCAGTTTTGGGGAAGGGAACTGATTATTTGTGTTTGTTTAGGTACTGATTGACTTATCAAAAGAAGATCTGAATAAGGGCTTCTCACAGTGGTAAGTGAGCCCTTTCATTTGATCAAATTAAATTTGCTACTCAAGACATTGTCTCAGACAGTTGCCCATATTCTCTCTCCAAAGTTCTTCCCTTTTCAGTACATATCAGCTCCTTTGTTTATAAAGGAGACGTTATCACCTTAAGGCTTTACTGCCTACAGATTTCACTTACCTAAAGGACCTCTGTAAGCTCTAGTCTTAACCCTGGCCAGCCAACTTACAGAGATGAGTTCTGCTGGTCCCACAGAGGCCCAGGTAGGGTAGATTAGGCCACCTGTCCTGATGTTGCCACAGCACACTCTCAATACTAACACAAGTCCAAACTCAACTATCTTACAGGTATGAGCTGACTCCCGATGGCCAGCCCAGAAGTTGATGATGAACAACAACATCTTTATTTTTTAAATGTGTACACATGTATATTTTGTAACTTAAATCAGAACAGCCATTTGAAAAAAATACATACATATACATACACACACACACACACACACACACATTCTTGTGTGCAGTATAACTGCATGACTGGATAGTATTAGGAAGAGGTAAACACATGTAAAAGCAAGAACTACTCTTTCTTGATTGGATTTAATTGTTTAAATCCATAAACAAGCAGCGTATTTGTGCCTAACAAATTATCAGAACCTCAGTGGTGAATTTTCACTGACATAGGACTCGTGTGAATGTATGCACCAAAAGGGTCCTGTCTCAGACACAGAGGGTGAGGGAGGTCTGTTTGTGAAGCAGCTATCAGTATTCCTGGGCAGTGACTGACCAAGGGAGGAGGCTTCTTTTATGGCACTAAAAAGTGATCCACCAAAAAGTGCCAAGAGCTAACTCTATCTAAGCCCTGCTGGCTGCCACCTCTGGTACTTCTCTACCTGGAGGTTCATTCATGTATCTGATTTGGAACTAAAATGTACTTTCCTGATGGCAACAATGTTAGTGATAGTACTCCAGTGTGGGATGGCCTGGGACCAAACTCTAGCATTTGGCATTATTTCCATAGGAAAATGCAAGAAGAGTTTCAAACCCAGGTCTACGTCTGCACTCCCATAGAGCACTGGAGGCTGCTGCCGAGTGTCAGTGCCAGAGAACAAGGGGCTTTCTGTATCTCTCTCAGATAGGTTTGGGAATTCTGCTCCACTCTTCTAAGAGAGGGCTGGTTCACCTAAACAACATGTTAAAAGCAAAATATGTAAATTGTATATTTAAACAAGTGCCTCTTCTGCATTTCAGACTTTATAAAACCACATATTCTTGTCCTTTCTCACGCTCCTAGAGCTGTTGTCGAGTCACATCCTCTTCACTTATCTACGCAGGCAGTACCCCCTGCCATCAGTTTCCTCTCCCTACCACTGCCTTCACTGCCACTTTTCTGAAGAATGGTAACATCTTAAAGTTTTTGTCATTTTACTCTCACTTATAAATTATTATTTCCTGCTTTCTACAAAATTCAAGCCCACTCCTTGTGTTTCAGACCTAACATAATCAGGTCTCCAGTTTTCTGCTACCTTATTCATGTGCAGATGTTCTGTTCCAGAACAGTCCACATATATCCTGTCTACTAATCCTACTTACCTCTTAGAGGCCTATGTCAAACCCACCTCCTCCATATAGCCATCCCACACTGACAGGGCCTCTCCCCCCCCCACCTAGGGCAGCGGTCCCCAACTTTTTTGGCACCAGGGACCGGTTTCGTAGAAGATAATTTTTCCACAGACTGGGACGGGGAAGGGAATGGTTTGGGGATGAGTCAAGCACATTATATTTATTGTGCACTTTATTTCTATTATTATTACACTGTAATATATAATGAAATAATTATACAACTCACCATAATGCAGAATCAGTGGGGCCCTGAGCTTGTTTTCACTTGCCACTCACTGATAGGGTTTTTTGTTGTTGTTGTTGCAAATGTCAGGTTTATTGTATTCATATTTCTAAATGGATGTTTTTAGACCTTGACCAAAATAGAAAGGGCTGGTTTACATTTAATGCTCCACTTTAAAAAGAAATAGTTAGCAGAAGCACAAATCAGATTGCAGTGGGGTGGAGAATACACCATAGCTTTACAAAAATAAGAGAGACTACTCTTATCCTGGCCAAGTATTTAAAAACTCAGTCATTGGTTAGCAGCAGTCCTTAACATTTTTATACCCTCCTCATTATAATTTCCTCACGTTGTAGAAGCTAAGGGTCACTCTGAAGATATTTTTCACAACAGGCAATTCACAGAAGAGAAATCTGAATGCAGGCTACACATGAAAAGATGCCTTGACTGCACTAAGTAATCAGAGAAATGTACATCTAAACAATAGTGAATTACCATTTTATACCCAACTGATAGGGTTTTGATATGAGTCTGAAAGCAACTGATTTATTATGGTCTCTGTGCAGTCAAAGCTCTCTCTAATGATACTCTGTATTTGCAGCCGCTCCCCAGCACTAGCATCACCGCCTCAGCTCCACTCAGATCATCAGGCATTAGATTTTCATAAGGAGCACGCAACCCACATCCCTCGCATGTGCAGTTCACTGTAGGGTTCGCGCTCCTATGAGAATCTAATGCTGCCGCTGATCTGACAGGAGGCGGAGCTCATGTGGTAATGCGAGCGATGGGGAGCAGCTGTAAATACAGATGAAGCTTCGCTCGCTCACCTGCCGCTTACCTCCTGCTGTGCAGCCCAGTTTCTCACATGCCACGGACCAGTATCAGTCCGTGGCCCGGGGGTTGGGGACCCCTGATCTAGGGCATCTACTATCAACACTGTACATTTTTCATTTTAGCAAATCCCTGCCATGTAACATTTAATTTTTAAAAATGTTTATTAAATATCTACTAAGGTCATATGCTAATCAACTACCTGTACTGTGATTGGTATTTAATGTTTCTGTTTACTCTCCAATTGACCTAGAAGCTACTTGAATTGATTTTCGCCCCCATCATCCAAGGCTATGCTAAGTACATGGCCGACGTGTAATAAAATTTGTTTCTGCTGTTTTGAGTGACAAATTCTCATAATAAAATGGGACAAGTGATGCCTGTCCTATCTACCTCACAGTGGCATTGTAATGTTCACTAAACAGACAAGTTGCTTGAAAATGATAAAGTGCCACAGGAGTAGAAGGGAATGTATCATATATCACGTCCTGAATATCAGCAACCCTAAAACAACTACTGAGCAAGATGGCAGACAAAGCAGACAAGTGAAAACCTATCTGTCCTCTTCCAAACACATAGAAAAACCTTGTTAAACCATGAACAACATTTATTTTAAACATGGTTGATTAAAAAGTAACACAGGTAGGGCTTCCCTGGTGGTGCAGTGGTTGGGGGTCCGCCTACCGATGCAGGGGACGCGGGTTTGTGCCCCCGGTCTGGGAAAATCCTACATGCCGCGGAGCGGCTGGGCCCGTGAGCCATGGCCGCTGGGCCTGCGCGTCCGGAGACCGTGCTCCGCAACGGGAGAGGCCACAACAGTGAGAAGCCCGCGTACCGCAAAAAAAAAAAAAAAAAAAAAAAGTAACACAGGTAAAGTTCTGGTGATGATCCAAAGAGAAAATCTACAGCAGGGTATAGGAGTTGAAGGAGGTGTTTTGAAGAGAACCAGAATTTTAGCACACACCAGAGAGAAGGCAAAGCTACTATGTAAGGCACAGGAGCCTGAAAAGTTTTGTCATCAGAAAATGCCTTTGCTGCCAATGAGGACAAGCAGTTGGTTGTCAGCAGTGGGTGGAAACAATCACCTACTCTCTCCTACAGGACCACGGGGTCTGAAGTTACACACAGTTGACTTGGTGTGGAAACCTCCACACCTGGAAACTAATGTGAAAATTGGTTTAGAACCTGCAACCATGTGAAGCCCTGACAGAGGCAACCACAAAACTAGCCCTTAGGGTTGTCATGCCCACCTAGGGCACATGTTGGACCACTGTAGCAGATAATTCCCACTAAAGGGAAGCTCACAGGCAAAAATTATAAAAACAAAAACAATTCTAAAAATATGAAGCACATGGGAATACCAACTGAAAAATGGCCACTAGATGTATTTCAGCAAGAAGGAAAATGTAACATTAAGGCAGAAGTGGCATGTGGGAAACAAAGGAGAGCAAAGAAATCTGTAAAATGTGTTGGTAAACCTACGTAAGTCTTGATTGTTTAAGAAATATAAAGTAAGCAAGCAACCAAAAATGTTTGCAAAAACTGGGTTCAAAAAGCCAGTGGCACTGAAATGCTAGTACTGCCATCTAAGAAGGACCATGAAGCTGGTTCAGAGGAATGTTAAAGTCCTTATTTAAGAAATTAAAGATAGTTTTCTATTTTAAAAATTAATTATAAGTTATGTGGCAGTTACTAGTTTATTACCTTTCAGCTCCAAATCAACCCATCTTTGCCCTGCTTTGATACTAGAGACACCACAGCCTCCTCTCCTTTGCCAGGGGGCTTGAGGTTAGGCTTCCCAAATGAGGGCACTGGAGAGACACTGCAAGGCCAGAGTGGGAAGAAGGGGCCTTTCTTTCTTCTACTGAGGTGCTTTTTTCCTGGCTGTGTGAGGGCCGTCCTCAGTTACCAAAGCACCGCCACAGTTTACTCTTGGCTCACGCCCTTGGGCTTTGCAAACGTAAATACAGCCTTCATGGTTCAGCACCATCCAGCACCCTCTGGCAAGTTTCTTTGCCACAAGTTGGTTGCCTGTTCCTATAGCAGCCAGACCTCTACTCAAAGGTTTAAATCTCAGCCTAGTGGGAAGGCAATTTTTAAGTTTCTAAGTTCCTTCCTTGTTCACTCTCCTTTATCCCTGGGGGTAGTATCTGCTTTCTGAAGTCGCTACTGCATACCCCTTAGAGTCTCCTTTTCTCCCCTTTTAGTAGGTAACTACCATTACTAGTTAGCCATTCTTGTTTTAAATTTTTCCTGTTAGGCTACCTGTGCAATGTAGTTTCTATCTCCTGACCTTGACTAAGTATATATTAAAAATTTTAAGATAACCAATAAAATAGAGTAACAATAGAAAAATCAACAGAGCTGAAATATAAAACTTCCAAATCAGTAGTGAAGAAGAAAAAAAAATAAAGAGAAATTCAATACCCCCCCAAAAAATAGGAAAGAAAAAAGTAGCATAGAAAAATATGATAAATAGAAAATACAAAAGAAGATAGGCAAAAGACTTCTAAATATATTGGTAATCACAATAAACCCACTATTAAAACATGCAAGGGGGTCAAATTCCATGAAAATAAAAAGTACAGCTATATGCTATTTACAAGAGGTTCACTTCAAACACACAGAAGTGTTGAAAATAAAAGGATGAAAAAGATATACTCAAGGGTAGTTTAGATTTGTTTATAGTAATGGTAGCAAACATCATATTTAATGGTGAAACATTAAATGCTTTCCTTTTGAAATCTGGAATAAGAAAGGGCTGCTTGCTATCACCACTTCTACTCAGCCCTGTATTGTGGCATATGTAGTTGGGCAAGAAAAAACAGGTATATCTGACCAAAACTGTTGTTATATACAGATGATATGATCATGAGCATAAAAATCCAAAATAATCTAAAGATATACTGCTAGAGTTAATCAGAGAGTTTCTAGCAAGATTGCTAACTGCAAAGTTAATATTTAAAACTCAACTGTAGTTCTCTGTTCCTGAAATAGTTGGAAAATGAAATTTTAAAAAGATAATTTATAAATGTATAAAAGATCAAATACTATGAATACATCCAACAATAATCCCTACAGGAAAATTATGAAACTTTATTAGAAATGTTAAAGGGAATCTAACCAGATGGAGAGCTATGCTGTATTTGGAGTTTGAAGACCCAACATTACAGATGCTGATTTTCCTCACTGATCCTATCTTTAATGAAAAAAAAACTCAGTATGTAGTGTGTGTGCGTGTGTGTGTGTAACTTGATAATCTGATTCAACACACATGGAAACATAAAGGGTGGGAGGCCATCAACTGGATACCAAAGTTTATTTTAAAGTTAAAATAATGAAAACAGTGGGGTACTAGTGCAGGGAGCGACAACTGGACCAAAAGAATAGAAAAGAGAGTCCAGTAACAGACCCATTCACACACAGATATTCAATTCATGACAGAGGTAGCACTATGAGCAGAGGAGAAATAGATTTTTCAATAAATGGTGCTGAGATAACTGGGTATCTATGATGGAAAATGTAAAAATGGTCCTTTACTTATACCACATTTAAAAAATCAAACAACTGCAGGTATATTAGACTAAGTGTGAAAGGCAAAAGTGTACAGCTATAAGATAAGAGAATAACTTTACACTTGTGACTAGAGAAAGGTTTCATAAGACACTTAGAGCACTAACTATAAATCTCTACATCTTTAACTATACTCTCTATATTAAAATTAAGTTTGTCAGTTCATAAAAAGAAACTAGAGGAAAATGGAAAGAGGACATAGAATGGAAGAAGACATTTGCAACACATATAACTGTCAAATGGCTCATGTCCAGAATATATAAATAACTCTTACAAGTCAGTAGGAAAAGACCGTCTGTCCAATAGAAAAGTGAACCAAAGATACATACAAGCACTTCAAAAAATAAATACAAATGGCCAATAAACAAAGGAAAAGATGTTTAACTTCATTAGTAATCAGGAAAATAAACATTAAAACCACACTAAGAGCTCTATACACTATACTGGCAAAAATAAAAAATCTGACTTACCCAAAATTGGTCCAGATATGGAAAAATGGGAACTCTCATACATTAATGGTGGGAGTATAAATTGGTACAACCACTTTGGAAAAGAGTTTGGCATTTTCTTCTAAAGTTGAAATATACATTCTCCATCAAAGTTGCACACTATACAACCCCAGAGGCTCCATTCACATGGTTAGATGTGTTTTACTCTAGGACCCAGCAATTTTATTTCTTGGATATTGCTTCTAGAAAACCTGCACACAAGCAAACGAGGATGCACATACAAGAATGTTCACAGCAGTAGCTCACAACAGCCAAGAACTAGAAACAACCTAAATGCCAATCTCTAGTAGAACAGACAAATGGATTATGGAACATTCATAGAGGAATACTAGACACCAATGAAAACAAATGACCTAGACCTACACACAACAACATAGATGAACAGTACAAACAATGTTGAACAAAAGAAGAATTAAAAAGAACATATACAATATGATTCCATTTTTATAAAGTTCAAAAATAGGCAAAACTAAACTATCTTGGTTTAGGCATACACACAAAACTGGCAAAACTATTTAAAAAAACAAGTAAGTGATTAACATAAGTCAGTCTAATGGGGGAAGACACATATGGTATGTGGGGGAGGCCTTTTGGAGTGCTGGTGAATGTTCTGTTTCTTGATTGTTGCATGGGTGTTCACTTTATAATCATTCATTATACTTGACATTTATGGTTTTTATCATACTTAGCATATATGTTATATTTATAACACACAAAAAAGATTAGTGAAATAGGACTTCCCTGGTGGCACAGTGGTTAAGAATCCTCCTGCCAATGCAGGGGACACGGGTTTGAGCCCTGGTCTGGGAGGATCCCACATGCCGCAGAGCAACTATACATGTATGTCAACTATACATCAATAAAACTGTAAATAATCAAGAGCTAAACAATGGTTGCAGTACTTATATTTTAAATAATTAAAACTGGATAAAAGTTGACCTGATAGAGAGGGCCTAATGTTCTTCCTACTAGCAGCACTGTCCCTTCTCAGTGGCCCTCCAAAAAAACTCCTAGGCCTCTGAGGAAGAGTTTGAAAACCTCTGTTTTAAACTAAGAGTTAACCACAGGCTCTTAAACTAGCTGACAAAATTTAGATTAACATAATTTTAAAATTATATTTCTTCCATGCAAATCAAAACTATAATGAGGTACCACCTCACACCAGTCAGAATGGCCATCATTAAAAAGTCTACAGGGCTTCCCTGGTGGCGCAGTGGCTGAGAGTCTGCCTGCCAATGCAGGGGACGCGGGTTCGTGTCCCAGTCCAGGAAGATCCCGCATGCCGCGGAGCGGCTGGGTCCATGAGCCATGGCCACTGAGCCTACGCGTCTGGAGCCTGTGCTCCACAACAGGAGAGGCCACATCAGTGAGAGGCCCGTGTACCACAAAAAAAAAGTCTACAAATAACATGCTGGAGAGGGTGTGGAGAAAAGGGAACCCTCCTACACCGTTGGTGGGAATGTAAATTGGTGCAGCCACTATGGAGAACAGTATGGAGATTCCTTAAAAAACTAAAATTTTGCCATATGATCCAGCAATCCCACTCCTAGGCATATATACAGAGAAAATGATAATTCTAAAAGATACATGCACCCCAATGTTCATAGCAGCACTATCTACAATAGCCAAGACATGGAAGCAACCTAAACGTCCACTGACAGATGAATGGGTAAAGAAGATGTTACATACACACATACACACACACACACACACACACACACACACACACACACAAAATGGAATACTACTCAGCCATAAAAAGAATGAAATAATGCCATTTGCAGCAACATGGATAGACTTAGAGATTATCATATTAAATGAAGTAAGTCAGACAAAGATAAATATGACATCACTTATATGTGGAATCTAAAATATGACACAAATGAACTTATTAATGAACAGACTCATAGACATAGAAAACAAACTTACAGTTACCAGAGGGGAAAGGGGGTAGGGGAGGGATAAGTTAAGAGTTTGAGATTAGCAGATACAAACTACTATATATAAAATAGATAAACAACAAGGTCTTACTGTATTGCACAAGGAACTATATTCAATGTCATATAATAAACCATAATGGAAAAGAATATGAAAAAGAATATGTGTGTGTATATGTGTATATATATATATACACACACATATATATATCTATAACTGAATCCTTTTGCTGTACACCAGAAACTAACAAAACATTGTAAATTAACTATACTTCTATTAATTTTTAACTATACTTGACATTTACTCTCTGCATTCCACTATGCTGCTTCCTGGAAATTCTTTCCAATATTCTACATGGCAATGAACAAGAATAACTGAGAAGTCCCCCAGGCCCGTTACTTATAAAAGTGGGGGGCTTCCCTGGTGGCGCAGTGGTTGAGAGTTCGCCTGCCGATGCAGGGGACACGGGTTCGTGCCCCGGTCCGGGAAGATCCCACATGCCGCGGAGCGGCTGGGCCCGTGAGCCATGGCCACTGAGCCTGCGCGTCCGGAGCCCGTGCTCCGCAATGGGAGGAGAGGCCGCAACAGTGAGAGGCCCGCGTACCTCAAAAAAAAAAAAAAAGTGGGGGTAGGGGGTGAGGGAGCAGTAACCAAAAGTGGCCCGTACTCAGGGATGTGAAGCCAAACACCTGTCCTTTTAAGAAAATCAGAATGAATATGGAGAACAGAGGGTAAGTACAAAGCATCAAGAAAGCTACTCTTATGTAAAACGCAGCAAAGGTGAACCAGGAAGGGTGCCCAAGGAAGGCTCAGACTAGTAAGAGAATACGACTCATTATTGGTGAGGAATACAAGTAAGTCACTGAGAACATTTACGTTTGGAAATTCATTACAAAAATTTTATTTAAGATTTCATGCCCTTATAAAAAGTACATCACATCAAGATAGCAAAAAGGACACTTTATGAGAGACTCACATCCACTCATCTATTTTACCTCATAATTCATTTCCTACCCTAACACGATAAAAACTTTTTTCCTTCTTCCTTTTGTTCCTTCTGCTCTGAAAGGGCAAGTGTCATGAGGGATATCTTAATAGAATGTGCCATTTCCTTGCCAGGAAAGCAACAGCTTCCTGCTGGCTGGACTAAAGAGAGCCACTGGCATTCCTTGTTCCCAGGCCAAAAAACTCTGAACTTAATTAAATGCAACGTTTCTATTACTTGCACTCTCTCCCTGAGTTTCTCTCTTACACACTGTACTTTAAAACAATCTTACATTTTAAGCACTCAAGAATTGCTTAAGAAATGATTAAAGGATCTAAAGTTAATTTAGTAATTAAACTTAGCAATGTTTTCTATAAAAGAATCTCAAAGTCAATAAAAATTATATGGATGGAGAAGGACCCAACAGAAAGAAGGGGGTGAATTCTGAGAGTATATACATTTTATAACCCTTGTCTCAGAGTAAGATCAATCCTACAAAATATTTAGAATGTTAAGAATGCAATTTACACAGTAAAAATGATTTGTTTTCAGGATGAAAGTATTTTTAATTTCCTTACTGCAGGTACAATGGCATCCAAGTCATCAATTTCTGTAATAGAAAAACAACAATAATAAAAGAATAGCTTTATCCACTGTTAGGCTGAGATGAAATGAGAATCTCTATTCAGAGGCAAACTTCAGACACAAAGGCAACGTCACTAGTGCTTTCATGCACATGAAACTTTTCTCCAATAGTGGTGATGAGTGTATCATTGATTCAGACACAGATGCTTCACAGGGCAAAAAAAGGGTAAAAGCTACCACACACCTACAAAAGCACCCTCTGACTCTGATATTAATCTCATTAGCAGTGTGCTCTTATTAACAGATCCTACTAGCAACATTTATGATATTATGTTACTGCGTCTTTAACTACATGGGTGAGCCTACATGGTGAAATCCCCAGTAGAGGCACTCTCTCTCATGGGCCCCCATCTAAGGACTTAGGGATTTCTTCTCTTGGAACACAGTCCTGTCCTAAATCTATGATAAAGATTTCTCATTAGTAGGATGGCTCTTAGGTCTACCTTTTAGGATGAAGCCTATCTACCTAATAAAAGGTGTGAGGTGTCTCAGAGTAAAATCTCAGATGCAATGTATTATAGAGCTTAGCCTGGTCCAGCCTACAAGATAGTTCAGGTTCTTCTCTGCCAGATTCTTTCCGAATTTGACTTCTCTTCCTAAGACTATCTTCTTCCAACCAGCCTAAGTTAGAATTCACCATCTGGAAGCTCCTAGCCACTAAGGAAGGTCCTTTCTCTGATTATGTAGACTCCAGCCCTACTTAAGGTAAGCCCCAGTGGCAGGTTCTCTAAATTCTCACCACTTTTTTCTAGATTATTCTGCTAGTTCACTGTTCATAAACTCACTTCCTTTACATAAAACATGATTCCTTGGATTCCCATCTCTCTCCCTCCATGTTTAGCTGGATTCTGATTGTTCTTCCTTTAGCCAAAACACATGACCCATGCTGTTTAAGCTCCTGACTTCAGTCAGAATCCTTATCTGAATCCACTTATCAAAATATAGGAAAGGAAAAAAATATGAGCAAATCTACAGCAGAGAATTTGGTTCACATCTTACATTGTGGTAAGGTACAAAGGTCAAGTTATTCCCTGATCCGCATTCTAAAATCACACCTGTTGAATTGAAGCAAATGATCCTACATGAACCATGCTGAGTATCCTATCTGAGGGGAAGTTTCTATAGAAGGATTCTGAAATAAGTGTTGCTAGCACACCTATTAAAATGTTTATTAATGACAAGAAACTCATTGTTTAATTGCTACGTCAAAGCAAGTAAAATCATATTATTGCAGGAAACAAGGCTCTTTGAGATACAAGGCAACACATTTATACAATTCCACATCTCAAGTTAAACTTTCAAATTACATTTTCCCAAACAACAACAAAAGAAACAAAAACAAAAAAACACTTTCAATTTCAAATGAGCTATATGGAAAAAAAAAGAATTCATTAATAAATATATCACTTTAACCTTTTTAAAAAGTGAGGTTTTTTTTGGCCACGCTGCACAGCTTGCAGGATTTTAGTTCCCCTGCCAGGGATTGAACTTGCACCCTCGGCAGTGAAAGCCCAGGGTCCTAATGACCACTGGACCGCCAGGGAATTCCCTAAACAGTGTTCTTAACAGTAAGATAAATTATTTTTATAGCCACATATAATCACACTTAAAGAGAACTGGGTCTCTATTTTGCCTATGATTCCTAAGCTAATTACATTTTTTTCCCTTTAAGAGATATTACTACTGATGAATCCCTCAATCTGACCAAGAGTGTAAAATGTAACTCTTCCCTTCAACAGATTTATAAATTTATCTCCTTTCTACAGATGTTTACTTTATATTACTTCTCATCACCTTAGAAGGAAATTTAATTTGTATATCTAAAAAACACAGTAAGTAGGAACTATCTTTAAAAAAAAAAAGAGAGAAGAAAAAGAAGGAGAAGGAGGAAGAAGAAAAAAGAAGACACCTTCCAAGATCATAAATTCTGAGGACATTTCTCATTAGCCAATGACAGAGTCAAGGTTACACTGGGCCTAGCCAGAGTAATGTCATTTCTCATTTTAAGGTCCTAAAACAAAGGCAGCCCCCAGCTCCTTAAAGGATATATGTTTCTCTGTTCTGCAGACTAATCCCAACCAACTTTAACTGCAAGTTAGAAGTTTGTTTCCAGAACTGTTAGTGGTTTCCAGACACTTTCTACAACTCTGGGTAAAAACACTAATACAGTGACTAAGGGGCACTGTTTCCTCAAACCCCCTGACATCTTGAGACTCAAAATTTAACCACCAACAACAAAGATCTTACCTAAGATTTCAAGTAGGTCATTAGTAAATGCCTGAAATGCTGGGAAAAATTCCTCATGTTCTTCCAATTTGTTGATAATGCTTTAAAAAAAAATGCAGTTTACACTGAATTTCCAATTTGCATCTCACTGGACATAGAACATTTCAAAATGGAAAGAAATTGTCCTGCTAATTTAAATATAAGTTTAATGATCATTTACTGCAATCCATTCTTTTTCAGCTCTTTGTTCATCTAGTAACACTTTTCTAAAACAAATCTATTGCCAGTGTGATCATCTGTCCTACAGTTAAATCTATATAACTTCCTAATATAGGAATTTTCTACTTAGCTTGAGGAGTCTTAAGAGACCACGCTTTTATAACGTTTTCTAAAAAGAACTGGCTTTTATATCCTGTATTCTATTAAACATTAAGAATAAGTATCAGTAATCAGTAAAACTGTGGGAAGGAGAAAAAGACCAACAGTGAGACATCCATTCCTTTTAAAAGCATTAAGTATCAGAAAACTCAAGGGTCAGGTAAGGGTTCTTGGAAAACTTGCAGAACATATGTTGAAGTATAAAATCTGGGGAAGGAGGGAGGAAGAGTATAGCTATAACATTTTGATATTTTAAAAAAACATTAGGTTTTATGTCAGAGATGCCTAGCTTTTTAAAAAAATCCTTAACATCTTCTTATCAAATAATACACATACTCTTAGTGATTATTTAGTGATCAGTGATTGATGGTAATGTACTAAAAATTGGACTTATACATTCTGAATTCACATAAAGTTGCTAATAAAGTATGAATTTCTCCATATATAATTTGGAAACAAGCTTATAGCAATAATGCTGGAGTCCTGACCCACCCTATGTAAACCTATAGGCCCTAGAGTCTACTTTTATCTTGAAAATACTTGACATTCTCTCCATCCCTAAGGTGTGAGATTATTTTAGATTGTCAAGTTATTTTAAAAAATGCTATTCCAAACAGGAAAGGTAAATAACTTATGAAGTTTTGGAAGTCTTTAATTTTACCACTTGCAAACATTCTGGATGGTACTTTGCAACCTTTTCAAAATAAATACCTTTGGAGGTCTTCAGGTCCCAATACCTGCATGACCTGTTCATTCACATCTTCATTGACCAGCCTACACAATTTTCCAACTGTGCTCACCAGCACACACAATGAGGATGAACTATCTGCAAAAGAGAGATAAGAGGACAGGATATTTTAAAAGAGAGTTTTCAAAGTCATTAAATCAAACACTGTATGCTTCAGTTAGCCTTGATTTTTTAACTACTTTTTGTTGATTTATTAAAAATAATTCTTAAATGGGGGGCCAAAAAAACAAAGGGTCATCACCTAGTTCTAAGAGTTCCTGGAGGTTTCTCACAGCATTGTTCACTTCTCCAAGCCTAGTATAAACCTCATTCATTCGGGGATAGACTCCAGTTAAAGAAGGCACATCAAATAATTTTTGGAAGTGAGAAACAATAGCTCGCAAAATTTGAAAGTCTGGCATATTGCTGTCCTGCCCAAAAGAGAGGAAGAAAAAGATAGTTTCCATCTTAAAATTATTCCAAATCTTTAATAAAAACTTTCAAAAGAGAAATAAAGTTCTAGTAGAATATCTATATCCATATCATTATTAGTTTCTAAGATAAAGAGTACATTAAAATGTGAACATTTATGTAAGTATTAGGTAGTATTACCTTTTCCTTATTTTCCACTTCTTCTAACATGGTATCTACTATAAACAACAGATCTTCAACTTTGACACCTTCATTTTCATCCTGCTTCTTTAAATTATGCCAAGGCACCAGTTCTGCAGATAGTATTTTCAAGGACTTATACAAATCCTTTACGAAAGAAACAATATGCTATTACTGATTTTTTAAGTTTTCATAATAATGCTAATAAAATATAATTATCCAAGCAGGTTTAATATATATATCAACCATCATCATTATTTTTTTAAAAAATACCATTACCAGTTTAGAAAAAGTCTGTTAAATTAGTTTTCTCCAGGCCTTACATATATATATATTGATTATCTGGAATCTGGATGTTTAAAGTAATTATGTTATTTATTAGTAGCATATGTCATTCAAGTAATTATTTTGAAATATTGATGAATAAAAAATAAGCTTGTCCTTAATATTTTGCCCTTGATTTTTTAAATAAGATATACTGAGATGTAATTCACATACCATAAAATTCATCCTCTTTAAATGTGCAATTCAGTAGTTTTGACTTATTTACAGAGATGTGCAATCATCACCATTATCCAACTCTAGAACATTTTCATGACTCCAAAAAGAAATCCTGTATCCATTTACAGTCATTCCCCATTCTCTCCTGCTCTCAGCCCTTGGGTAACTACTAATCTACTTTCTGTTTCTATGGATTTGCCTATTCTGAGCATTTCATTAAAAAAAATGGAATCATACAATAAGCGGCCTTTTGTGACAGGCTTCTTTCACTTAGGATATTTTCAAGATTCATCCATGTTATAGTATGTATCTCCAGGAAAGTTTTTAATTCGAAAGGACGCCTGAAGTAATTCGACTTGATTTTCATGACAGCCTACTTAGTTTTCCTGGCCTAGATATGTTGTCCTAATCTATTTAAAACTGTGCACAAGAGGCCAGGCTCCTGGAATTTTAGAAGTCTAAGACTGGTCAATCTATAAACAAATATTTACTGAGCATCTACTATGTGCACGGCACAGTGCTTGGCCCTTTAGAACAATGCCATCCAGAAGGAATGTAATGTGTGTCACAGTAATATTGTCTAGTAGCCACATTTAAAAAAGTAAAAAGAAGTAGGTGACAATTTTAATAATATATTTAACCCAATATATCCAAAATATTATCATTTAACAGATAATCAATATTTTAACTATTTTTCTCCATAATAAGTCTTCTAAATCCAGTGTGTATTTTTATACTTGCAGCACATCTCAGTTGGGACTAGTCACATTTCAAGAGACCAAAAGCTACTTGTGGCTTAGTGGTTATTGTATTAGACAGTGCAACTCTAGAATACAGAAAGAAATACAGGAAATTCTTACTTTTCTCAACTTCTTATTTTAGTCCTCCACTTATTTAACACTCTCCAATTAATACCCAGACCTCACATATTAATATCTTTAATCTTTCATTTGGTAAGAAGGCAGTTATCTATTTTAGCAATTCAAGGCAACACAATTCAGTGCCAAATAAATGTATTAAACAATAAGTGCCACCAGAATTTGAAAAAAAGTCAGGAAGTCAGAGCATAACGATACTTTCATTAACCAACGTTTTTCATCAGTAAGGTGCAATTATAAAGAAAAAGTCTATGGTAAAAGCACACCAAATATAAAACTTTGCTTGAGAATAAAAGTATATAAAGCCCATGGACTCCTACAGATTTTCAAAGCCTGTAGAGAATATTCAACCCCTTACCTTTAAGGAAGCCAGCTGATCTGCCCACATTTCTATTATAGGAACAAGATGCTCAAATCCACAATCTTGAACAAGATCTTTATTAAAATGTTGGGCTCCTCCTTTGCTCTGTTTATAAATTATTACTGGAGCTCTTGGATTGTGAATAATTGAATTGATGCTCCTTAATACCTTTAAAAAAGACAGTGTTTTTAGTTGAAATGTTTATCACAGTCCTATCAAAGTGATATATGTTAAAGGAGTGCTTTACATATCAATGTAACATCATTACCGAGTTAGAGATTCATTGGACAGGATTCACCAAAACAAGTGTCTTTCAAAGGACTGTACAGAACAAGTGAGTGAAAAATGCTGTGTTATTTTTCTTTTCTTCCCATAGAAAGCTACAGGTCTCCTGAGAATTTGATTTCTGATGCTTATTAGCAAGCAGTTTTGTTGTTGCTGTTGTTTGGTTTAGAACATGCATTTCAAAGTTTTGCTTCTATTATATTTAAACTCTACTTTGAATTCCACTTTAATGGAAAAAAATAATTAATTCGCCTTCATTAAATTATTAATGAGCACAGGAACATAGTCTTTCTTCTCCCTCTGCCTCACACCAAAGATTAAGGAGGGCAGCAGAATTCCTAAAAGAAATCAGGGAGCTGATATTAGCTGAGTGCCAGAAGGTCATAGCACAATTCCCTTCCATGAGGGTGGCAGTGAACCAAGGGGGATTACATACATGTCTAGCAGTATGTATCCATACCTCGTAGTAGACTGTTAGCAAAAATTACTGCAATTATTACTCTTCCTTACATCCTCTCCCCTTGGCAGTATGACACTGCAGGTTCTCCCATCAAGAGGTAGAGTATTTCCTGCTCCTTGAATCTGGGGTAATCTTGGGCCTTGCTTTGGCATACAGAAAAGGAAGTTATGGTGTGCCAGCTTGAAGCCCAAGACTCAAGGGGCCTTGATTATTTCTGCTCTCTCCCGTTGAGCTCTGCTGCCACATGGACCAGCCCAGGCTAGATGGTGAATGATGAAAGACACATAACCCAGTCAACCCAATCACTCTAATACAACTCCAGAGCCACTTAGCTGACTTGTACCAGATTGCAGATGCATGAGGGAGCCCAGCTGCAATCAACAGAACTGCCCAGCTGTCCAAGCACCATAATATTAAAGGGGTGTTATTTTAAGTCACTAAGTTTTAGAAAGGTTTGTTACACAGCAAAAATAAACTGATACGTATATAAAGTCAAAGATAGAATAGAGCAAGGAGAGGAGGCAGCAACAAGTCTGCCCTTTTACTTCTTCTGGTATGGTAAGAATATACCCTGTGACCAAGTGGACACTTTGGAAGACAGTCAAGCTTTGCTTTCATGGAAAAAAAAAAAAAGCTACCTATAGCTGGAGGACCCTAAGGGAGTGTCACTTGAACAAGAGGAAGAGAGGAATTCATAAGAGATCAGCTGGAAAATGCATTGCCCACAGAATGAATGGTACATTGCCAAGGTCCCTAGTTGGTAGGGAGGAAATAACTGCACACACACACACACACACACACACACACACACATTCCGTGATAGAGAAAAACAGGCAGTATTTGGTCATTAGCCACACAAAGGGCACCAGTGCTAGATTATACCAGCACCAGTCGAGAAAGAGTCTGCGCTTTTGCTTTGTGTTCTCACTCAACATTCACCCTCACTGACAACCTGGAAGAAGCTGGATACAGCAGAGGACTAGGAGCGAAGGGGAGCGATGAGAATAAAGAAACAGGTCACACCCGCTTGCCACACTGCTTATTTGGAGAAGCATAGGTCAGACATGAGATAAAGTAAGCATAAGGTAGAAGCCTTGAACTGGAAGAGAGACTGAAGTTTTGACTGAGATTTGAATGACGTTTTCTCCCAATTTTTCAACAAGGAAATTTTGAAACATACAGAAAATAAAAAGAATATAAACAATAAATACTATATTATATAGTCAGTGTTCACCAGAAACAGAACCAATAGGATGTGTATGTGTGTGTGCAAATGTCTGTGTATTTATTTATTATAAGGAATTGGCTCACACAATTATAGGAGCTGACAAGTCCTGAGATATGCAGTCAGCAATTGCTGAGATCTGCAGTCAGCAATGCAGCAATGCTGCAGTTAGCCAATGGCATAGTTCTAGTCTGAATTCCCACAAGCTTGAGACCAAGGAAGAGCCAATGTTTCAGTTCAACATTTGAAAGCTGGAAAAAAAATTGATGTCCCAGCTCAAAGGCAGTCAGGCACGCAGAAAGTTCCTTCTTCCTCAGCCTTTTTGGTCTACTCAGGCCTTCAGGTGACTTGATGAGACCCAGCCACCACAAGGAGGGCACTCTGCTTTACCCAGTCCACCATTTCAAATGTTACTCTCCTCCAGAAACACCCTCACAGACACACCCAGAACAAGGCTTGACCAAATTATCTGGGCACCCTCTGGCCTAGTCAAGCTGACACATAAAATTAACCATCACAAGGCCACCCCTTGTCAACTTGGCACCCATACAGTTTGCCTTAAACCATACTTAATCTCCAAATAAAGACAATAACAAGATAATGGATCACCTAACATGATACAACTGTGCTGTGTACAACCAAAAATGTACTAACCCCTTTGCCAGAAGAGGAGGTAAAGTCCTAAAGTGAGGATTACTCTTCTCCTTGATACGCTGTAACTTAAAAACTATGATATAAAAATAACAATACTCAAATATGATGACATAGTCATTATATGATAAGAGAATAAGAGCAGGAAAAGAACAAAGATATTTGCCATATATATATGTATTTACAAATATATACATACACCCATGTGAACATATTCATAACCAAATAAGGAGGAAATACACATGACAATTATAATCCTCATTTCTAAAAGTCATCATATGGTCACAGCTGGTATTTATCACTACTTTCTTCCATTACCTTTTTTTTTTTTATTATGTTTGCCTTCAGCAAGCACCTCAGCTGGTCCTGGTCCTTCACTTGCTGGGGTAATCCAAATCTTCATTCCTGAAGGGTCTGGGCCATTAGTAGTTCTGCCTAGACCAGGTTGTTGGAGTTTTCCATTGACCTTTATCACAAGGCATGGCAATACTAAGAGATGCCCTAAGGGATGGCCTGTATTCTAGACATTCTCTTCCTTTCCTTCCTTGTGGAGTGGTAGTACACTGCTCAAAGTTCTGCCCAGTGGGAGGATTTCCCTTCACTACTTTCCTTCAGGGATGTTCCAGACAGAAGCTGTAGTGTTGCAGTTGTCTACTTTAATGTGGTCCCTACAGATTATGCAGAGCCACCTGTAAATCAGGACTAAGTCTCCCCTTCTTATGTCAATTGATCATAGGGAACTCCCCATGAGGCCACAGGTGCAGGCTGGGGGAGAGAAGGTAGTGCAGCAACAGTGGGAAACCGCAGGCATTTGGCCACTGCTCCATGTAATTTATTGTGCCTTCAGGGCCTGCTCAGGCCCAATTTCACATGTACCACCTTCATTTGATGACAGAGTGCTGCTGTGCTCACCCAATTTTATGGCTTGGTGGGTCAGATGACACCCAGCTCATGACGGGTAATTCAGGTCACATGGTAACTTTGTGGCCCACCATTAAGCCTTCTACTCAGGCCCCGCAGCAGGCCAAGAGTTATTACTTAAAAGGTAAGTAGTTATTTGCAGAGGATGACAGGATTTTTCTCCAAAATCCTAAGAGCCTGACTTATGATTCACCTACAGGGGCCACCAAAGGCTCCAAGCAGCATCCCTACCTGCCATGACAGTCTAAGCCCCATCAGATCTGCTGGATCCTGTGGCCTGAAAGGCAGAGCAGCTTGCATGGCAGCCTGGACCGATGCAGAGCCTTCTCTTGTTCTGGGCCCCACTCAAAACTAGTGCCTTTTCAGATCACTCAGTAAATGGGTTGGAGTAACACATCACATGAGGAATATGTTACCTCCAAAATCCAAAGAGGCCTACTAGGTGCTGTGCCAGGTTTTTGGTTGTAAGAGGTGCCAGAGCAATAACTTATCCTTTACCTTAAAGGGAGATCTTGACATGCCCACACCACTTGAGCCCTAGAAGTTTCAAAGAAGTAGAAGGCCCCTGAATTTTTGTTACATTTCTTTCCCATCCTTTAACATGCAAATGTCTTACCAATAAGTTGCTACTTCTTGCTCAGTAGGTCCAATCAGCATAATGTCATCAATGTAATTGGCCAGTGTGATATCTTATAGAAGGGAAAGGTGATCAAGATCCTTGTCAACTAAATTATGATATAGGGCTGGAGAGCTGATATACCCCTAAGGCATGACAGTGAAGGTATATTATTGGCTTTGCCAGTTTAAGCAAACCACTAGTGGTGGTCCTTATTGACAGGTATGGAGAAAAAAGATTTTCTCATCTCATTCAGAAACATTCTCAGAAAAACCCAGAATAATGTTTGACCAAATATCTGGGCACCCTGTAGCCCAGTCAAGTTGATACATAAAATGAACCATCACAAACACCCATATAATCACTACCTAGATTCAATAATTGTTAACATTTTGCCATATTTGCTCACTCTATCTATATTTTGAGCTGAACCATTTGAAGAAACTGCAGACGTGATAACACTTCACTCTCATACATACTTAAGCATGCATCTCTTAAAAGTAGGCATATTCTTCTACAAAGTCATAATGCCATTATTATAAATAAGAAAATTAACAATAATTTCCCCCCCCCCACACCTACAGTCAGTATTTGACAAAGAAGGCAAAATACACAATGGAGGAAAAAAAGTCTCTTCAGCAAGTGGTGCTGGGAAAGCTGGACAGCTGCATGTAAATCAATGAAGTTAGAACACTCCATCACACCAGAAACAAAAGATAAACTCAAAGTGGCTTAAAGACTTAAATATAAGACAGGACACCATAAGACTCCTAGAAGAGAACATAGGCAAAACATTCTCTGACATAAATTGTAGCAATGTTTTATTAGGTCAGTCTCCCAAGGCAATAGAAATAAAAGCAAAAATTAACAAATGGGACCTAATCAACTTATAAGATTTTGCACAGCAAAAGAAACCATAAACAAAATGGACAACCTATGTACTGAGGGAAAATATTTGCCAATAATGTGACCGACAAGGGCTTAATTTCCAAAATATACAAACAGCTCGTACAACTGAATAACAAAAAAGCAAACAACCCAATCAAAAAATGGGCATTAGACCTAAATAGACATTTTTCCAAAGAAGACATACAGATGGCCAATAGGCACATGAAAAGATGCTCAATACTGCTAATTGTTAGAGAAATGCAAATCAAAACTACAATGAGTGCTCGCTTCGGCAGCACATATACTAAAACTGGAATGGCACAGAGAAGATTAGCATGGACCCTGTGCAAGGATGACAAGCAAATTCATGAAGCGTTCCATATTTTTTTGTTATAAAGCAGAAACTAACACACCATTGTAAAGCAATTACTCCAATAAAGGTGTTTAAAAAAAAGAACTACAATAAGGTACCACTTCATGCTGGTCAGAATGGCCATCATTAAAATCTACAAATAACAAATGTTGGAGAGGGTATGGAGGAAAGGGAACCTTCCTACACTGTTGGTGGGAATGTAAGGTGGTGCAGCTACTGTGGAAAACAGTATGAAGGTTCCACAGAAAACTAAAAATAGAGTTACCACATGATCCAGCAATCCCACTCTTGGCCATATAACCTGAGAAAACTATAATTCAAAAAGACACATGCACCCCAATGTTCACAGCAGCACTATTTACAACAGCCAAGACATGGAAACAACCTAAATGTCTATCGACAGGTGAATGGATAAAGAAGACATGGTACATATATATACACAATGGAATACTACTCAGCCATAAAAAAGAATGAAATAATACCATTCGCAGCAACATGGATGGACCTAGAGATTATTATACTAAGTGAAGTAAGTCAGACAGAAAAGACAAATATCATATGATATCACTTATATGTGGAAGCTAAAATATGATATAAATAAATGTGTTTACAAAACAGAAACAGACTCACAAACATACAAAACAAACTTATGGTTATCAAAGGGGAAAGTTGGGGGAGGGATAAACAAGGAGTTTCATATTACCAGATACAAATTACTACATATAAAATAGATAAACAACAAGGCTGTACCATATAGTACAGGGTACGGTACTATATTCAATATCCTGTAATAACCTATAATAAAAAAGAATATATATGGATATATACATAACTGAATAACTTTGCGGTACAACAGAAACTTAACGCATTATAATCAACTATACTTCAAGAAAAAACAATAAAAATAAAATAAAAACCCAATAATTCCCTAACATCATCAATGCTTGGACTGAAGTTTAAATATACTGATATGTATAATATGTGACTATAACCCCCTTGCCAAAAGCTATGAGTTCTACTTTATATATTATTCAAGAACAGGAAAGGGAGACTCAAAACAACCACTTTAAAGAGAGAAGAGTTGGGGCTTCCCTGGTGGTGCAGTGGTTGAGAATCTGCATGCCGATGCAGGGGACACATGGTTCAATCCCTGGTCCAGGAAGATCCCACATGCTGCGGAGCAACTAAGCCCGTACGCTACAACTACTGAGCCGGCGCCCTAGAGCCCATGAGCCACAACTACTGAGCCCGCGTGTCACAACTACTGAAACCCGCATGCTTAGAGCCTGTGCTCTGCAACAAAGAGAAGGCACCACAATGAGAAGCCTGCACACCGCAATGAAGAGTAGCCCCCACTCGCCACAACTAGAGAAAGCCCACGTGTAACAACGAAGACCCAACGCAGCCAAAAATAAATTTAAAAAATACTTCAAAAATAAACAGAGAGAAGAGTAAAGCCATTTCCTTTGTTTCCACCATCAAGCCCAGGGGATTTGATAAATAAAAATAATAAAAATAAATAAAAAACGAATAATTCCCTAATATCAGGGAATTATAAAGTATAAAGACAACATACCATTTTCATACTGAATTTTTGTCCCTACTCATACTTCAAGTTACAACTCACAGGTCTCCTGGTAATATGATTTGAGATGTTTATTTTGGAGCTTTTTTATTATTTATTTAGTTAGTTCAACAGAGTGTATTCAACATTTCACTTCTATTTAAACACATTCCAGGGCTTCCCTGGTGGCGCAGTTGTTAAGAAGCCGCCTGCCAATGCAGGGGACACAGGTTTGAGCCCTGGTCCGGGAAGATCCCACATGCCGCAGAGCAACTAAGCCCGTGCGCCACAACTACTGAGCCTGCGCTCTACATTTACTGAAGCCCATGCACCTAGAGCCCATGCTCTGCAACAAGAGAAGCCACCGCAATGAGAAGCCTGTGCACCGCAACGAAGAGTAGCCCCCGCTAGTCACAACTAGAGAAAGCCTGCACACAGCAACAAAGACCCAACACAGCCAAAAAAAAAAGACCCTAAACACATCCCTTTAATGGAAAAATTAATTAATTCCCCTCCACGGAATTATTATTGACAACCGAGTATATTCTTCTTCTTTTATTTTTTTTGGGGAGCAGTGCTGAAGTATTAAAGGATAGCTTTATTACTTTGCCAGGCAATGGGGTCATACTGGACTTCTGCCTCGAAAACCTATGTGTCCTAATCCAGGAGGATTTTTTCTTTTTAATCTTTTATTTTTTTAACACCGTTATTGGAGTATAATTGCTTTACAATGTTGTGTTAGTTTCTGCTGCACAACACAGTGAATCAGCTTTACATATAAATATATCCCCATATCTCCTCCCTCTTGCATCTCCCTCCCACCCTCCCTATCTCACCCCTCTAGGTGGACACAAAGCACTGAGCTGATCTCCCTGTGCTATACAGCTGCTTTCCACTAGCTATCTATTTTACATTTGGTAGTGTATATATGTCAATGCTACTCTCTCACTTAGTCCCAGCTTCCCCTTCCCCCTCCCTATGTCCTCAAGTCCATTCTCTACATCTCCATCTTTATTCCTGTCCTGCCCCTAGGTTCATGAGAACCATTCTTTTTTAGATTTCATATATATATGTTAGCATATGGTATTTATTTTTCTTTCTGACTTACTTCACTCTGTATAACAGACAGACTCTAGGTCCATCCACATCACTACAAATAACTCAATTTCGTTTCTTTTTATGGCTGAATAATATTCCATTGTATATATGTGCCACATCTTCCTTATCCATTCATCTGTCGATGGACACATAGGTTGCTTACACGTCCTGGCAACTGTAAACAGTGCTTCAATGAATATTGTGATACATTTTTTTTTTCTTTTTTTTGCAGTACACGGGCCTCTCACTGTTGTGGCCTCTTCCGTTGCAGAGCACAGGCTCCAGACGCGCAGGCTCAGCGGCCATGGCTCTCGGGCCCAGCCGCTCCACGGCATGTGGGATCTTCCCAGACCAGGGCACGAACCCATGTCCCCTGCATCGGCAGGTGGACTCTCAACCACTGCGCCACCAGGGAAGCCCACATGTCTTTTTGAATTATGGTTTTCTCAGGGAATATGCCCAGTAGTGGAATTGCTGGGTCATATGGTAGTTCTATTTTTTATTTTGAGGAACCTCCATACTGTTCTCCATAGTGGCTGTATCAGTTTACATTCCCAGCAACAGTGCAAGAGGGTTCCCTTTTCTCCACACCATCTCCAGCATTTATTGTTTGTAGGCTTTTTGATGATGGCCATTCTGACTGGTGTGAGGTGATAGGTCATTGTGGTTTTGATTTGCCTTTCTCTAATGATTAGTGATGTTGAGCATCCTTTCATTTGTTTGTTGGCCATCTGTGTATCTTCTCTGCAGAAATGTCTATTGAGGTCTTCCGCCCACATTTGGATTGGGCTGTTGTTTTGATACTGAGCTGCATGAGCTGCTTGTATATTTTGGATATTAATCCTTTGTCAGTTGCTTCATTTACAAATATTTTCTCCCATTCTGAGGGTTGTCTTTTCGTCTTGTTTATGGTTTCCTTTGCTGAGCAAAAGTTTTTAAGTTTCATTAGGTCCCATTTGTTTATTTTTGTTTTTATTTACATTTCTCTAGGAGGTGGGTCAAAAAGGATCTTGCTGTGATTTATCTCATAGAGTGTTCTGCCTATGTTTTCCTCTAAGAGTTTGATAGTGTGTGGCCTTACATTTAGGTGTTTAAACAATTTTGAGTTTATTTTTGTGTATGGTGTTAGGAAGTGTTCTAATTTCATTCTTTTACATGTAGCTGTCCAGTTTTCTCAGCACCACTTATTGAAGAGTCTGTCTTTTCTCCATTGTATATTCTTGCCTCCTTTATCAAACATAAGCTGACCATATGTGCATAGGTTTATCTCTGGGCTTTCTATCCTGTTCCATTGATCTATATGTCTGTTTTTGTGCCAGTACCATACTGCCTTGATTACTGTCACTTTGTAGTATAGTCTAAAGTCAAGGAGCCTGATTCCTCCAGCTCTGTTTTTCTTTCTCATGATTGCTTTGGGGGACTTCCCTGGTGACACAGTGGTTAAGAATCGGCCTCCCAATGCAGGGGACATGGGTTCGAGCCCCGGTGTGGGAAGATCCCACATGCTGCAGAGCAACTAAGCCCGTGCTCCAAAACTACTGAGCCTGAACTCTAGCACCCACGAACCACAACTACTGAGCCCATGTGCCACAACTACCGAAGCCACATTGCACAACTTCTGAAGCCCGTGCACATAGAGCCTGTGCTCCGCAACAAGAGAAGCCACTGCAATGAGAAGCCCACGCACCACAACAAAGAGTAGCCCTCGCTCACCACAACTAGAGAAAGCCCGCACCCAGCAATGAAGACTCAATGCTGCCATAAATAAATAAATTTATAAAGAAGAAGAAAAAGATTGCTTTGGCTACTTGGGGTCTTTTGTGTTTCCACACAAACTAAAATTTTTTTCTTCTAGTTCTGTGAAAAATGCCATTGGTAGTTTGATAGGGATTGCACTGAATCTGCAGATTGCTTTGGGTAGTATAGTCATTTTCACAATATTGATTCTTCCAATCCAAGAACACAGTATATCTCTCCATCTGTTTGTATCTTTAGTTTCTTTCATCAGTGTCTTATAGTTTTCTGCATACAGGCCTTTTGTCTCCTTAGGTAGGTTTATTCCTAGGTATTTTATTCTTTTTGTTGCAGTGGTAAATGGGAGTGTTTCCTCATTTTCTCCTTCAGATTTTTTGTCGTTAGTTTATAGGAATGCAACAGATCTCTGTGCATTAATTTTGTATCCTGCTACTTTACCAAATTCATTGATAGCTCTAGTAGTTTTCTGGTAGCATCTTTAGGATTCTCTATGTATAGTATGTCATCTGTAAACAGTGACAGTTTTACTTCTTTTCCGATTTAGATTCCTTTTATTTCTTTTTCTTCTCTGACTGCCATAGCTAAAACTGCCAAAACTATGTTGAATAATAGTGGTGAGAGTGGGCAACCTTGTCTTGTTCCTGATCTTAGAGGAAATGGTTTCGGTTTCTCACCACTGAGAACGTTGGCTGTGGGTTTGTCATATATGGCCTTTATTATGTTGAGGTAGGTTCCCTCTATGCCCACTTTCTGGAGAGTTTTTATCATAAATGGGTGCTGAATTTTGTCAAAAGCTTTTTCTGCATCTATTGAGATTATCATATGGTTTTTATCCTTCAATTTGTTAATATGGTGTATCACATTGATTGATTTGCATATACTGAAGAATCCTTGCATTCCTGGGATAAACCACACTTGATCATGGTGTATGATCCTTTTTTTTTTTTGCGGTATGTGGGCCTCTCACTGCTGTGGCCTCTCCCGTTGCGGAGCACAGGCTCCGGACGCGCAGGCTCAGCAGCCATGGCTCACGGGCCCAGCCGCTCCGCGGCATGTGGGATCTTCCCGAACCGGGGCATGAACCCGTGTCCCCTGCATTGGCAGGCGGACTCTCAACCACTGCACCACCAGGGAAGCCCTGTATGATCCTTTTAATGTGTTCTTGGATTCTGTTTGCTAGTATTCTGTTGTGGATTTTTGCATCTATGTTCATCAGTGATATTGGCCTGTAGTTTTCTTTTTTTGTGACAACTTTGTCTGGTTTTGGTATCAGGGTGATTGTGGCCTCGTAGAATGAGTTTGGGACTGTTCCTCCCTCTGCTACATTTAGGAAGAGTTTGAGGAGGATAGGTGTTAGCTCTTCTCTAAATGTCTGATAGAATTCGCCTGTGAAGCCATCTGGTCCTGGACTTGTTTGTTGGAAGATTTTAAATCACAGTTTCAATTTCAGTGCTTGTGATTGGTCTGTTTATATTTTCTACTTTTCCCTGGTTCAGTCTCGGAAGGTTGTACTTTTCTAAGAATTTGTCCATTTCTTCCAGGTTTTCCATTTTATTGGCATAGAGTTGCTTGTAGTAATTACTCATGCTTCTTTTATTTCTGTAATGTCAGTTGTTACTTTTCCTTATTCATTTCAAATTCTGTTGGTTTGAGTCTTCTCCCTTTTTTTCTTATGAGTCTGGCTAATAGTTTATCAATTTTGTTTATCTTCTCAAAGAACCAGCTGTTAATTTTACTGATTTTGCTATTGTTTCCTTCATTTCTTTTTCATTGTTTTCTGATCTGAACTTCATGATTTCTTTCCTTCTGCTAACTCTGGGGTTTTTTTGTTCTTCTTTCTTTAATTGTTTTCGGTGTAAGCTTAGGTTGTTTGAGATTTTTCTTGTTTCTTGAGGTAGGACTGTATTGCTATAAACTTCCCTCTTAGAACTGCTTTTGCTGCATCCCATAGGTTTTGGGTCATAGCGTTTTCATTGTCATTTGTTTCTATGTATTTTTTTTTTTTTTTTTTTGCGGTATGCGGGCCTCTCACTGTTGTGGCCTCTCCCGTTGCGGAGCACAGGCTCCGGATGCACAGGCTCAGCGGCCATGGCTCACAGCCCCAGCCGCTCCGCGGCATGTGGGATCTTCCCAGACCGGGGCATGAACCCATGTCCCCTGCATCGGCTGGCGGACTCTCAACTACTCCGCCACCAGGGAAGCCCTGTTTCTATGTATTTTTTGATTTCCTCTTTGATTTATTCAGTGATCTCTTGGTTACTTAGTAGTGTACTGTTTAGCCTGTGTTTAAACTATTTTTTAGTTTTTTTTTTCCCTGTAATTGATATCTAGTCTCATAGCGTTGTGGTCAGAATAGATCCTTGATACTATTTCAATATTCTTAAATTTACCAAGGTTTGATTTGTGACTCAAGATGTGATCTATCCTGGAGAATGTTCTCTGAGTACTTGAAAAGAAAGTGTATTCTGTTGTTTTTGGATGGAATGTCCTATAAGTATCAATTAAGTCCATCTGGTCTATTGTGTCATTTAAAGCTTATGTTTCTGTATTAATTTTCTGTCTGGATGATCTGTCCATTGGTGTAAGTGAGGTGTTAAAGTCCCCCACTATGAATGTGTTACTGTTGATGTCCCCTTTTATGGCTGTTAGCACTTGGCTTATGTATTGAGATGCTCCTATGTTGGGTGCCTAAATATTTACAATTGTTATATCTTCTTCTTGGATTGATCCCTTGATCATTATGTAGTGTCTTTCTTTGTCTCTTGTAATAATCTTTATTTTAAAGTCTATTTTGTCTGAGTATTGCTACTCCAGCTATTTTTTAATTTCCATTTGCATGGAATATCTTTTTCCCTCCCCTCACTTTCAGTCTGTATGTGTCCCTAGGTCTGAAGTGGGTTTCTTGTAGACATCATATATACGGGTCTTGTTTTTGCATCCATTCAGCCAGTCTGTGTCTTTTGGTTGGAACATTTAATCCATTTACATTTAAAGTAATTATCAATATGTATGTTCCTATTACCATTTTCTTAATTGTTTTGGGTTTGTTTTTGTAGGTCTTTTCCTTCTCTTGTGTTTTCTGCCTAGAGAAATTCCTTTAGCATTTGTTGTAAAGCTGGTTTGGTGGTGCTGAATTCTCTTAACTTTTGTTTCTCTGTAAAGGTTTTAACTTCTCCTTTGAATCTGAATGAGATCCTTGCTGGGTAGAGTAATTTTGGTTGTAGGTTTTTCCCTTTCATCACTTTAAATATGTCCTGCCACTGCCTTCTGGCTTGCAGAGTTCCTGCTGGAAGGTCAGCTGTTAACCTTATGGAGATTCCCTTGTATGTTATTTGTTTTTCATCCCTTGCTGCTTTTAATATTTTTTCTTTGTATTTAATTTTTGATAGTTTGATTAATATGTGTCTTGGCGTGTTTCTCCTTGGATTTATCCTGTATGGGACTCTCTGCCCTTCCTGTACTTGATTGACTATTTCCTTTCCCACGTTAGGGAAGTTTTCGATTATAATCTCTTCAAATATTTTTTCTTTTTTGTTTTTTAAATATCTTTATTGGAGTATAATTGCTTTACAATGTTGTGTTAGTTTCTGCTGTATAACAAAGTGAATCAGCTATAGGTATACATATATCCCCACATCCCTCCATCTTGCATCTCCCTGGAACCCTCCCTATCTAGGTGGTTACATAGCACCAAGCTGATCTCCCCATGCTATGCAGCTGCTTCCAACTAGCTATCGATTTTACATTCTTCAAATATTTTCTCAGACCCTTTCTTTTTCTCTTCTTCTTCTGGGGCCCCTATAATTCAAATGTTGGTGCGTTTAATGTCCCAGAGGTCTCTGAGACTGTCTTCAATTCTTTTCATTCTTTTTTCTTTATTCTGCTCTGTGGCAGTTATTTCCGCTATTTTATCTTCCAGGTCAGTTATCCGTTCTTCTGCCTCAGTTATTCTGCTATTGATTCCTTCTAGAGAATTCTTAATTTCATTTATTGTGTTGTTCATCATTGTTCATTTGCTCTTTAGTTCTTCTAGGTCCTTGTTAAACGTTTCTTGTATTTTCTCCATTCTATTTCCGAGATTTTGAACCATCTTTACTATTATTACTCTGAATTCTTTGTCAGGTAGACTGCCTGTTTCCTCCTCATTTGTTTGGTCTGGTGGGTTTTTACCTTGCTCCTTCATCTGCTGCGTATTTCTCTGTCTTCTCATTTTAACTTACTGTGTTTGGGGTCTCCTTTTCGCAGGCTGCAGGTTCATACAGTTCCCGTTATTTTTGGTGTCTGCCCCCAGTGGGTAAGGTTGGTTCAGTCACTTGTGTAGGCTTCCTGGTGGAGGGAACTGGTGCCTGTGCTCTGGTGGGTGGGGCTGGATCTTGTCCTTCAGGTGGGCAGAGCCACATCTGGTGGAACACCTGTGTATCTTTTTTTCTTTTCCTTTGTGTTTGTCTAGTTTCACTTGAATTGCACCCTGCTCTTCAGATGAGAGTTCCTATTGTGAAACGGCTGTGCCCATCACCTCAGCTTGGCAGGCCATCTACTGGAGCACTATGCTCCACACTGCAATTGATCTGGGAGGATTTGATCAGGGGGTTTATAACAGTGGTTCAAAGGTGGGGTCTCTGACAAGATCAGGGTGTGAGCCTGCACTCCTTTAATCTCATCTCAGGTCTCCTAACCTTGATGATCTTCTCTGGCCCCTTCAATCCTGCCTCAGGTGGTTTGTTGGCTACTCCTCCCTTGATTAGCAACTGTTCGAATCTGCCCTTTGGAATTCAGGGAAGGTCATGGATGCTGGAGTCTTGCCTTGGTTTGTAGAAGCCAAACCTCTAGACGGACAGATTAAGGGAGTGAGCATGTTGGGAATATCCAGTCTCAGTCTTCTCACTTGCATATCCACATAAGAAAGACGAAGGATAAATAAAAGGAAGATCATTTAAAATCCAATTTAGTGTGAATTTTGTTATAATCTTGTGTCTTGAAGAGATGCAAATTCAAAGGAAAAAAAAGATGGAATTCATAGGTAATTCAGGGTATGGAGACCAGCTCACAATGAGGAATCCAGAGTGATTATTCCATTTGCGTGTGAGGTTAGTGGCTGGACTTTTTTTTTTTAACGCTTCTTCTGGCAATTACGGTATTTGATTTCTGGAGCTTTAGTGGAGGGGGCTCTGTGTAGAGAAGCTGGGGGCCGGCTCTGTCCCTCCACGGAGCATGGTCATTCCCAAAAAGTGCCCTTCCGGCTTGGAGCACCTGGGCGATAGCAGGGCCTCTGGAGAGGGGTGGCCAGTGGTCGAGAATGGAGAGCTTTCCTTTCCTGCAAAGCAGGATTACTAATCCATCTTGGAGGGTTTTGAAGTGCACGACTCTTCATTGCAAAGGAAAATGCATCTGGACACCAGCACTTCTGGATAGTGGTGCCCCAAAATCACCCAGTCGAGCACCTTCAATAGAGCAAAGCCCCAAGATTTCCTAGAGGTATATATTCTTCTTTATAACTTAGCCACACTCTGATGATTGGCAGCAAAAGATGTATTAACAATGAATAAATGGCAAAATAAAAAATTCCCAGAGAGACTAGAATTTATGAAAGAAAAGTCACAATACAGGTCTCATCTTATTCAGAAAGAGTTTGCAGGTACTGACAAACTCTTGGTATGGGTAAAAAAAAAAAAAGACGTTTTTAAGGGTAATCATTAAAAGAATAGAAAATAATTAAGATGATGATTGTCCTTCGTACTTGAAGAGAAAAAAAGAGCAAAGGAATCTCCACCTAGCAAATGTCAGGAAAGAAAAGAATGGAACAAGAAACCATGTAAACAGAAAGTAAGATATCAGGAATAAAAGCAGATATATAAGTTGGTCTCAGTGTCTATGAATGGTTTAATTTCCCTGCTAAAAGAACAAACCCTCTCACAGTAACTCTAAGAAACAAAATGAAATTTAGTTATATAGTGGATACAAGAGAGTTATCTAAAACAAAACAGTTTTCACAAAGGTGCCTGAACATAAAGTCAACACAGAGATGTACAAAGAACCAGCAACAACCAATTAGAAACTGTAATGGAAAAAGGATCCCATTCATAATAGCAATAAAAGTTATAAGATAACTAGATAACCTAGGAAATAAACAGAACAAAATATATGCAAAAGCTAAATTTAAAAATATACAAAACTTTATTGAAAGCTAGAAAGGAAGACCCAAAGAAAATTAGAGACATATTTCCGAGTGAGATGATTCAAAACTGTAAATGTGGTGACTTCCCTGGTGGTCCAGTGGCTAAAACTCCATGCTCCCAATGCAGGGGGCCCAGGTTCGATCCCTGTTCAGGGAACTAGATCCCACATGCCGCAACTAAGAGTTCTCATGCTGCAATAAAGATCCCACATGCCGCAACTAAAGATCCCGCATGCTGCAACTAAAGATCCCACATGCCGCAACTAAGACCTGGCGCAGCCAAATAAATAAATAAAGTTTTTTAAAAAACTGTAAATGTATTATTTTTCCAAATATTAATCTAAAACATTAACTCAATTTCAGCTCATCTCAATGGGATCTATTTTTGAATTTGACAAATTATTCATACAGGAAAATAAATGTGCTAAAACTACATCCAAGGAAAAAATTTAAAAGAACAATAACAAGACACTTACCTTAAAAGGTATCAAAACCTACTATAAAGCTACAGAAATTAGTATAGAAATGGAAGAGACTAGAGAGTCTAGAAACAAACTTATGCATCTAAGGGCATATGGTATATGATATACGTTTCAATTCAGTAAAGTAGAGAAAGAATGGTCAACTAGAAGCTGCAAACTCAAATGCCTATAGAAGCCAGGTAAGAGCATAAATGAGTGAAGCAAGGACGGGGTGGGACTGTAGCTAACGGAAGAGCACATGCCCATATGTGACAGGGGAAAGGTCTAATTCTGTGCTGATAACGACTATGCAAGAATTTGCTGCCAGATTCTTTGGCTTTTTAAGAGAAACTAGAAATAAGCACTTAAATAAAAATCCCTTAATTAAAAAAAAATTAGTAATTAATTCAAAGTTTAAAAAAACCTGTATGGGCCCAATAAAATATGAGTGCAGGCCCAGTTCAGTCAGTAAACTACCAGGCTTACTTGCTCATTTATTCAATAATAAATGGTCTATAAATCAAGTAAAGTTAGATCTTTATATCATACCACATAGAAAATTAAATTTCAGATAGACTAAATATCTAAATTTAAAAAAAGCATACAAGGACCTTAAGAAATAGATTTACTTATGTAATAATATCAACAACAGCAAAAACAAAAACAATAAAAAGGGAAATGGCTTAAGCAGGTAGAGAAAAGGATTATAAAATCTGTTAAAATCTTATCAGCTTTTCACTACCCTACTTTGAACAGGCCAAAGTCTCTTTTCAAGGGTAAGACAAATTCTCAGTCAAGTTACCAACTTTTAGCCAAGCAGCATGTCATGGCAAGACAAGACAGGCTAAGCAACACAAATAAAGGATACAAGTATTCCTTACCAACTGATAATTTGTTATACTGTGATTGTAACCAAGGTTCACTGAAAACACCAGTCTTTCTGTCAACTGTTCAATACCTGAAAGTATCTCTGGTCAATTAGGGTCTGCTGCTGGTTATCTTTGCTGGGCTCATCTTTTCCCTCTTTGTCCTCAGCCTTTTTTTGACTGATAAGATCCTGTAATCTAAAGGGGAAAAAACCCAAGATAATACAAAATGCTTTACTAGACACTGGATTAAGATGACAAAAATAAGCCAATGATCCAGCTACCCTCCCAAAAGCTTTGTCATTTTCCATATATATGCGTGTTTATGTGCATGCACATACATGCATATATGCATACATAAATTTTTTTTAAATTTTAAGCCATGTTGTCACTGGAAAACAAGAAGACCCTCTTAACAGACACAATATAGAAGGAATCCCTGAAAACTAAAGGGATCAGACTGATGAAGAAAGTTCTAACCAGTCCCCAGCACTTATAAAAAATAGAATAGGAAAGAACTACAGTAAAGGATGAAAGCAACTTCCAAGGTACTCCAAGCTTGATGCTGTAGGTAAGGGAATCAACAAACAATGGGTAGGGAAAACAGTTTGGGCACTGCAGCAGCAAGAGCTAGGCAGTTTGGTCCTTCCTTCGTCATAGTCCTCTTGTGCCGAAGAGAAGACAACAGTGATACCTGCCTGTCAAGAGGGCATGAAAACCCAAGAGACCATTGTCCCAGGTGGCTACCAGAACTCTGGGGGAAAGTCTCTTTGTCCAGAAACCTAAAAACACGAGTGTATCCACCTAGTAGCCCTTCTCCAAATATCTCTGAAGTCAAGGCTGTAGTAAATATTTCTCCCCCACCCACCATGCCTTAGAAAAAAGTCTCTTATTAAACCCACTTCAAATTAACCAGTATGACTATCAGTGTCCTGTGGAACCCTGACCCATTAAAACTGATTCCATGACTCGTTAGTAAGCTTTACTTGCTGTTTGTAAAATAGAATAGTGACATTCTATCGTGTCATTTGCCTACTAAAAAACAGTGGCTTCCCACTACTTTTAGAACTAAATCCAATCTCCTTGGGTTAGGTTTGAAATTCTCCATGCTGGTAGTCCTAACCCAATATTCCTCTGGACTCCTTTCTTACCTCATCTCTTATTACCACCTTACAATTATCTCCTTCACTCACATGCATTCCCCTTGATCTTCACTCAATTGCTTTTCTCTGCTCTCTGGTGAGCATATGCCAGAAACAAAATAAACAGAATTAGCTCTAGATAAAAAGTCAACTTCCTTCCTCTAATAGACAGAGAGACCTCACAATCTATTTTCCACTTGACTTCCCATCTATTTACCATATTCACATATGTGACAGTTTTGCCTAAAGGCAGTGCCAGGAGCATACTGTCTAGAATACAAAAGTGACACAGAAAAGCCAACAGCTCTATAGTGGGACTACAAGTCAACTGACATATCTGAATTTAAATGTTAGTTAACCTTTCATTCAGGTGGAAAAGTTTAATTTATCAATGAACTGTTCGCAAGTATGATTAATAAATATTATACTATGGATATATAATATTTTAACTGTCAGTATAGTAACCTGAATATATATATCATTGCATGTACTAGCTTACAGTCACTCTGGGAAATGAAATGTGATTCAATTAATTAGGTGAATAAAGAGATACCCTCAACGTAATAACGATAATAACTAACATATTGGGAGCCTGGTGATGATGATAATTAGTATTTATTGAGAAACTTCTCTATGCAGGAACTCTTCTAAGCACTCACATGTATTAATTTATTTAATCCCACTGTTTTTCTAAATTTACAGAAGGTAAGGATTAGTAAAAGCTAGGGATTCATGGGGAATTGACCTTTGGTTCACCTAGTCTCACAGTAAATATTTGCCACAGCATAATACTCCTGAAAACTTTTGTATTCTGCAAAACCACACGTGAAAGTAACAGGGTTCAGGAGAAAAGTAAGTGTTAGCAACCAGACTATTTAAAACTGATGCAGCTTTATAACTAGACAGCTAACAAAAACAATAATTGGTGCCTCAGGAGATAAGTTAGACAGCTCAAGTATGTCTGGAGGTTGCCTCAGGCGATATTACAAATGCACAGCCAACAGAGCAGAAACGTTGGCTTGAGGATGCCAAAACTATGAAGATGGAAGTGGAGCTCCTGGCCAAAGAAGTCGACGTTATAATAGGTGAGGAAAGAAGTGCAACCTGCTCCTGGCCAAAGAAGCTGATGTTAAAATAGGTGAGGAAAGAAGCTCAACCTGCCTCCAGCCTATAGTCTGTCTAATGCTGAGGGTCAGGGAGGGAGCCCTGGGTGCAGTTTCTCATTTTAAATTTTCTTAAGATAGATCTGAAAGGGCAGGTGCCTATGTACTAGCAAAGCTTTCCCCTTCCTGAAGTCTATACTATACTGCTAACTCCTTGTACCTAGGAAAAAAGTGCATGTAAACAATGCAATTTCTATGTTATACTATTAATCATTCCCTTATTTTCCAATTGCATATGACTTAATCGGTGTTTTAGAAACCCATGTTTGAACAGAATATGCTGTACTCAGAAATATTCCAGGGTTGTTTTATAGTCTCCAGAGTAGTGAGCAGAGCCTGAAGGCCATAAAAGTCTCCTAAAATGGCTAAGGAATTCTTTACATACTTAGCAGACACCCATTCCACATAGCTAGCAGCAACAGCTATGTTTCTTTGTGGAGTCTGGAAATCCAGAAAACTGTACTCCCAACTTAAAAACTATGTTGATAAGTTTCTATGTGCAGACACTTTATAGCTTTTAACTGTGTCTGTTGAAGCCTTTCCATAATCTCATGGTGACTCCTGTTCTGGAGTTCTCTTTGGGGGATAGATGGGGGAGCCTTAACTAAAACACTTTTTCCACTCTGACTCAGTATTTTTCCACTTCCTGCCCTTCCCCTAGGCCCATGAAAAAACAGGAGTCATCTGTGCAGCATGTCATTGATTGACCCTTACCTGGTGCCATTCTATGGGGAAAAATGGAACACCGAGGAGCCAGTCCTGTTTTGGCCTCTTTCCTATATTACTGCAGTAAGTCAGTAAAGCCTTGATTGTTAATTTCAGTTTGGCTCATTGTCCTAACTGACCACCTCAACTCCTGTCAGCTCAACACTAGGGTGATGAAATTCTGATTTTATTTTCTTCTAGCAAAATATAAATACCGCTGAAAAATTAAATGGAATTAGTGTAGTACCTTTGGTTATCTTGCACTGGCAGACCTATTTGATCACTTCCCAGCAACAGAACTTTATAACCAACTTGTTTGTAATATTAACTCAAACAAGAAGCTTTCCCATGTTAAATTAATTTGATATTTGAAGACTGGTTAGTTGAAAGGTAACTACAGACTAAAGAAAAATATTAATTTTCTCTAGTTATCAAAGGGAAAGAGGGACGTCCCTGGTGGCGCCATGGTTAAGAATCCGCCCGCCAATACAGGGGACACAGGTTCAAGCCCTGGTCCGGAAAGATCCCACATGCTGCGGAGCAACTAAGCCTGTACGCCACAACTACTGAGCCTGCGCTCTAGAGCCCGCATGCCACAACTCCTGAAGCCCACGCGCCTAGCCTAGAGCCTGTGCTCTGCAACAAGAGAAGCCAGTGCAATGAGAAGCCCGCGCACCGCAACGAAGAGTAGCTCCCGCTCGCCGCAACTAGAAAAAGCCTGTGCACAGCAACGAAGACCCAATGCAGCCATAAATAAATAAATAAATAAATAAATTTCTAAAAATAAGGGTGGGGGGAGAGACTTTCCTCTCCTTTTCTTGTAGCATTTCCTTTGGAAAACCTGTAGTTATAAATCCTAAGAAGTATGTAGATCTTGTTAAAATTTACGTAAGCCTCCTGCCAATTTTGTATCCTAGCAATGTCTTTCTTGGGAACCTTAGAACCATCTCTTCAAAGGTGGACATCAGGGAAGAGGGTGCCTTGTCTCCTTTTCCCTGTTGGAGCTTAGCCTATGCTCCTGGCTCTAAATTGTAACTTCCTCCTTGTCATGAAGATACGTTTCATTTTTCCTTTGGCTAAAGACAATTCCATGTATGCAATGGACTGCATATCTGCCTGGCTATATTAAAGGGTGAGATTTCTTTCGGTCTTTGAAATCTCTTTAGCAGGTTGCCTCTAATGCACACTGCAGTCTGGCTGGATATTTATTCCAACTGTTATATAAAACTGTTTCTTTTTTTTCCTACATATGTGGAGAGGATTCACTGGGTTGACAGGAGATTTTTTTTTTAATTTTTTGAATAAGTCATACTTTTATTTTTCAGAAGCGAAAAGGACAAGTGGCAACTTGCCTTTGGAAAATACATTAATATCAGAGTAATAAGCTATCTATCTCATAGAGACAGTGGCCTAAGAAAGACTGTATTATCATATAAATCTCAAAGTTCTATTAAATAAATCGCAGAATAATATGTTTTTAACTGACACAACAAAACAAAAACATCAGCAACAACAAAAAATTAAACAGAATCCATAATGTGGTATGTGAAGACGGAAAAAGGAAAATCTGGAAATCTACACACAGAGAGCTCTCTATTAAAATCAAGGAGGCCCAAATCTGTTTCTTTTAAACAATATTCATGGATATAACTGCATTTTTCTAAATGTCTCATTGGTAATACTCAGTCTCGTAAGTCTGGTTCCATAATAATCTATAATGTAACTATTTCCATCTGAAGGTCCAACAATCTGCATTGAAATAAGAATGAAATCAATTAGGTTCCCAATTCCACAAAATCCTACAGTGTAAAACTTTAACAAACACATTTTGGCAATATATGGACTTGAGAAAACCAATTTCGTTTCCAGTAAAATGTGTTTCATTGCCACCAAAATCCTTACAAGTTATGTTGGGTGCTGGAAAACATGGAACATGAGTGGTGTAGTTTGTACAGTTAACTGGTTCTTGTGTAGCATCATTTATTTTTGGATCTTTACAAATATACTGTCCCACTTTGAGGTCCTCGCACTTAAGTGACTCCTTGCTGCCACCGGCGGCAGCTCCCCAAGTTCCTGTGGTTACTGACACAGCCCACAGGACAGCCAGGAGCCGAGCAGCAGCAGTCTTGGAAGCAACCAGCCCGGAGGGCCAAGCGGCCACCATGCTGGGGACCAGCGCATCCCCCTGGAGATTTTTATTTTTGATTATTTCCCTAACATCACAGTAGTTCTTTGAAAAAAATATTCTACCTCTGCCCCAGCAGAAAATAAAAATTTGAAAATTTTTTACATTGAAAAAGTTTTTTTCATTGGGTGCTCTGTTTGGTTTTAATTATCAGTGTGGTGGTTAAGAGTGTGAGCTTGAGAGTCCAAATGCTTGGGTATGGACCTGATTTCTTTCCAAGTTCTTCCACATACCACCTCCTGTGCAATATGGGCAAGTTATCTAACATTCCTAATTCTCTGTTTCACATCTAGATACTACAAAAGTTCCAAACTTAAAAACAAATTAATGACAGATTTTTTAAAATTCCAAATGTAAATTTCTAAAAAAACACAAATCCTTTATTCAAAATGCAAATCATTTCTTCAAAATTCAACAGGAATACATAGCAGGGATTGGTTCTGAATCACAATTTTAAAGTCTGATAGTGAAGTCACTCTAAAAACCAGTTCCCAAATGAATAACAAAAAACATATACACAATCAAATCTCATTATTCATGGTAGTTATACTCTATAAAGTCACCATGTACACTGAATTAGTGAAGACTGAACCGCTGCTGCTAGGGGAAATACAGGATCAGGTTCCTGCATGCCTCTGGTCACATTTTCCTCAACTGATCAATATATATAACCTTGTTTTATGTGTGTTAATGTTTATAAAGACATCTTTTTAAATATTGTTGTTTCATTAACATTGGACTCATGGCTAACAGCACTATAACTCATGCCTAAATGAAGTTTCTCTAACACATGTATATTCTCTGCAAGGTACATCACAGCCTTCTTGTGTGTAGAACACTACACAGCACTTCAGTACCATGCTTGGGACCATCTTGGAGAAATCACCAACAAAAAGCAAAAAATGAAAAAATAAAAGTGGCACTGACAGCAAAAAGAATGACTATTTACATTATGAAAGCTGAAACAAAAGGGCAGAGCATCACGTCGCTCAGCAGCTGAAAATGTGTATACTGGGCACATCCATGAATGGTTGTGCAGGTGCCACCACTACTGATTTGGGGATTAAAAACAAATTTTAGCAGATAGGCAAATTCACAAATATGCAATCTGTGAATAATGAGGAAACGACTAGATATCTCTATGAATATATGTGCATGCCTTTATGTGTGTGAGTATCTTCACTGATACATTTACATTGAAGTCCTAAGATTCTTTTGAAGGGGATCAGGATATGCCGCTCCAAAATATGCCACTTTGAGGGATGGCCTAGTGCTTAGGATTCCGGGCTTCACTGCCGTGGCCCAGGTTCAATCCCTGGTTGGGGAACTAAAAGCCCACAATCCGCATGGTGTGGCCAAAAACAAAAACAAACAAAAAACCCAAAATATGCCACTTTGACATAAGAAATGTTTTAAGCTAAAGGAATTTGAGAAATGGCAGGAGCAGGAAGGACTCTGACCTCCCCCTTCTCCCCTGAAGCAGACCATAAGACCCTCATGCAACAGGTGCCCTCCCTGTACCCAGAGGAAAGGAGCATCTTTATCTCTGAAGACGAGGAATCTGAATTTCCCCCAGTTTATTACCCTTAGCTCATACCCTTTTGTACTATCACATTTTCCCACAACTTTCCACTCTTCATCAAACCTAGTAAATGCTCAAGCTTAACAATTTCTTCAAGTCTTCATTTCTTCTCAGGTCAGGCAAAACTTACATTAAATAAATTTACATACTTTTCTCATGTTAATCTGTCTTTGTCAGTTTAATTTTCAGGTCCAGCCAGAGACCTTAAGAAGGCTGAGAAGTTTTCCTCCCTTACACCTTCTCTGACTTTTTATCTCCCTTACATCCTCCTTTTCCCAGCTGCTCCTTGACCAATTTTCCTATCTCAGTTAATGCCCCAACAACTACCTAGTTATTTAGGACTAAAACTTAGTCTTGATTAGGTGATTTTTTGATTTTTTTAAGTTGACTCTTGATTTTTCTCCCCCCGTCAGCTGCCTATATCCCCAATCCATCACCAAGTCCTATCAGTTCTATCTCCACTACTGCCACCTTCGACCATGTCACTACCACTTCTTGTCCAAACTCATACAATAGCAACTCTCACACTATTTCACCTTTAGTACTTATATTATATCTAAATTGTCATTTATTTTTTCATTGCCCTTCCCCCTTCACATAACCTTCATGAGAGCAAGAACCTTTTCTATTTGATTTACCACTGTAATTTCAGTATGCAGAATGCCAAGCAGATAGAAAGAGGTACTACAGCTACCTAAAATATCAAGCAATAGTAGGAAGGGAAAAAATATTAATTGAATGAATGAAGGCAACCTTTCCAAACCTTTCACTTCTCTTTTCTTTTTTAGTTTTCCTTCCTTAATTTAACTCAATATGTAATTCCTGGATGGCCAGAATACTATACTTCCCTTTCACTGTGGCATGTGCTGCCATAAGGAGGAAACAGCTGTCACTGAAAATTGAATCAACATATGCTAATACAACTGATTTAATACACCTAATGCATATTTTAACTCATGTCATTTTTAAAATATTTCATCTCAGTGCTCACTGCACTACTTCAAGTCCCATTCCCTTGAATCAAAGAGTACACATAGCTAATCTTCAGAAAATACTATCACTATTTGAAGACCAACTTTTTGAAACTCCTGAGTACATGCTTTTCAAAGTCATAAAAGAGAGGTGGTGGATATGAGTGACACACTGCATTCATTCTGGGACCTTTAGTTTTTTTTTTTTTTTTGCGGTCGCAGGCCTCTCACTGTTGCGGCCTCTCCCGTTGCGGAGCACAGGCTCCAGACGCGCAGGCTCAGCAGCCATGGCTCATGGGCCTAGCCACTCCGCGGCATGTGGGATCTTCCCACACCGGGGCACGAACCCGTGTCCCCTGCATCGGCAGGCGGATGCTCAACCACTGCGCCACCAGGGAAGCCCCAACCTTTAGTTTTAAAATACGATGAGGCTATATGTTATTCATGTCATAACTACCATCAACAAAAATTTGGGCCTTGTCACCTCTAATTTCAATGATTCTCTTGCAATTCCTCCATGACTTTCAAAGACAACTTTCTAATTAAAGTCTTTGCCTTTTATTATATCAGACAATTACCTTTTCCTTGTTCTTATTTAAGATGCATATACAGCCAAATCCAATACAGTAGAAACCTTTAAAACTGTGGAACCAGAAATATCCATTTTTAATGTCATTTCCCCCCATCAGCCTGGTAATTTTGAGCCACGGTCACTATGGGGTAAGCTGACAGGTAATAAAAATAAATAATAAGATACAAAATCTTAATAAATTTTTAACTTTAGTAAAATATAATTACTTGATGCTTTTCTTAAGGGCTTTCTCCAGCTTCTTCACCTGTTGTTGATAAAGTCTTAATTCATGCTGTGTGGGCCTGCAGAAGATAAATCATGTTGAACGCACTTATTTTTATTTAATAAAACTATACCGTAAAGATATTTAATAATAAACAATAGTGTATACCCTGTTACTTGTCACAAATATGCTTAAAAATTCTTAAAATATTTCATGATTGCTGGGCTTCCCTGGTGGCACAGTGGTTAAGAATCCGCCTGCCACTGCAGGGGACACGGGTTCCAGCCCTGGTCCAGGAAGATCCCACATGCCAGGGAGCAACTAAGCCCGTGCACCACAACTACTGAGTCTGTGCTCTAGAGCCCGCAAACCACAACTACTGAGCCCGCGTGCCACAACTACTTAAGTCCACATGCAGCAACTAAGACCCAACGCAACCAAAATAAATTAATCAATTAAAAAAAAATTTCATGACTGCTAATGAGGTATTTATTGGCCATTGGGTTTCTTCTTCTGTGTATTCCCTGTTCAAAACTTTCTACCCATTTTTATTGTTATTAATCTATTACTTGTTTTTATAGTGAATTATCTCAAATGTACGGACAAGAATAGAGAATAGTAAGACAAATAGTACTGTGTCCACCGCTCAAGCTTTATCAAAGTTGAATAGTAATTTGTTTCAAATATTTTAACTAAAACATTATACATGTACTTAAAACTCCATGTGTGACCCTGATTACTGTCATTGCTCTCCTTCCCATACCACAGGTAACCACTATCTGAAATTCATTCTTCATTCTTCCCATGCATGTTTTATAAATTTTTACCTCATATTTATATAACCATAAATTTACACATTATTATGTGGCAGGCTTTTAAACTTTATAGAAATGGTTTTTACTGTAGGTATCAGTCTCCTCTCCATTAAAGTATAAGATTTACAAGAACAAGGTATTTGTTTTGCTTATTATATATTATCCCAGAACTTAAGGCCATGTCTAACTTACAATAGGTATTCAACAAATATTTGTTGAATAAAAAAGTCTCAGCAGTGTGCATTCCTTATTACTCTCTGTTAACAGGTAGAGTGCCATCCTTTTGTGGTTGTACGATGTACATAAATAAACCTTTCTGTTGTATGCCATTTAAACTTTTTAATTCCCCCTTCCCACAACACAGGCATATGATGAGGTAATAAGACATTCTAAAGTAATTTGGAAAAAACAATTAAAATAAAAAATAAAGTTATTTGGGAAAGGGAAACCTGCTGGCTTAAGACTGAATATATTCTGAGTTCCTACCCAGTTTTATCTTCTTCCTATTTTCTCACTTCCCTTGCCTATGTATGTATTTTTGCTCTTTCCATGATATGAGAGACAAATGACTAAAATAAGTATGAGTATGAGGTCCCCAACATTAGTTTTAGAGTAAAGGGGACAGAATGATTTATTTAATATTCAAAATTCCAGTTTATGCTTAAATGGAAGTTAAATAAAAATGACAAGTTTCTCTCACCTGGTTTCCAAATCTTTCTGGAGATTCAGCTTTTCACTTAAAAGTGCATCTATCTTAGATTTCGATTCCTTGAGTTGATTCTGTAATGACTGCAACACATTTCATAAAAATATAGTTAACTTTCCTGGGAGATTATTTAGATTATCATTTTGCTTTATAAAAAAAGTATTTATCAGTCATATAGTCCCCATACCATTAGAAGGCCTTTATAAGTAGGTGAAGCACTCAGACTCCTGTAGTCTTCTTCTGACTGACTTTCATCTTCTTCATATTGCCTATGAAAAGATACATGCAGTGTATTTATGAAAAATTTATCTTCAAAGAAAAAAAATCTAGCTAACAAAAATCAAATCAATACAATAAGGGTTTGATAACCTAAACATGAACTAAAATTTAAGCTAAATTTCCTACTTATTCTCACAGAAAATGGTATTAGAACATACTACTTACTACCTAGTGCTATAGTATATATTTGTTCACTAATGCCTTAATTGGAAGGTAAGATCCATGAAGACCAGAACTTTGTCTTGTTCACCATTGTATCTCACTGCCCAGAAGAATATGGGGCATAAGAGGTGGTGAAAAAACACTTCTTGAATGAATAAACAAACAAAGCATATTGTTTTTTCCTTCTAGTACTTTTAGGTCACAAAAATATCTATATCAAAAAATGCAGGGACTTCCCTGGTGGCACAGTGGTTGAGAATCTGCCTGCCAATGCAGGGGACACGGGTTTGAGCTCTGACCTGGGAAGATCCCACATGCTGCGGAGCAACTAAGCCTGTGTGCCACAACTATTGAGCCTGCGCTCTAGAGCCCACAAGCCAAAACTACTGAGCCCACGAGCCACAACTACTGAGCCTGCATGCCACAACTACTGAAGCCTGTGCACCTAGAGCCCAAGCTCTACAACAAGAGAAGCCACCGCAATGAGAAGCCCACGCACCGCAATGAAGACTAGCCCCTGCTTGCCGCAACTAGAGAAAGCCCGCGTGCAGCAACTAAGACCCAGCAACGAAGACCCAATGCAGCCAAAAATAAATAAATAAATTTATTTTTTAAAAAAATGCAGAGTATAAGTGGACAAGGCCACAGACTTAGTGTCCCTGATTCAAGTCTTGACATCACCATTAACCAGTTGTGTTATTTGGGTAGGTCAGTCTCTCAAAATTTGTTTTCTCATCTGTAAAACAGAGATAATTTCTGTCACATCTACCTCACAGAAATGGTGTTAAAAGTTAAAAAGATATCAAAGCATTCTGTGAGCTATAATGTACTAGAAAATCAGTATTAATGTTTTTAAAAATCCTGATACACTAACACAGGGCTGTCCGATACGGTAAACACTAGGTACACACAGGCAATGAGCACTTGAAATATAGCTAATGCAACTGAAGAGCTAGACTTTTAATTCTATTTCATTTTTTTCTTTTTTAAATTTATTTATTTATTTTTGGCTGTGTTGGGTCTTCGTTTCTGTGTGAGGGCTTTCTCTAGTTGCAGTGAGCGGGGGCCACTTTTCATCGTGGTGCGCGGGCCTCTCACTGTCGTGGCCTCTCTTGTTGCGGAGCACAGGCTCCAGACGCACAGGCTCAGTAGTTGTAGCTCACGGGCCCAGTCGCTCCGCGGCATGCGGGATCTTCCCAGACCAGGGCTCGAACCCGTGTCCCCTGAATTGGCAGGCAGATTCTCAACCACTGCACCACCAGGGAAGCCCAATTCTATTTCATTTTAATTAAAATTTAAAAACTGAAGCAGTGTAAAATATTCTTCTGTTAAACACGACTTTATTGTTTAGGACTATATACCACTACCATGCATCATGTTAAGGTATTAATGTTGTGGCCTAGTTGTGCAATGGGTGCGTGGGTAGTTTGTAGTACTATATACAAACACACCACCAGTCTAGTCAGTATCAAAGGATTGATTCAGTTAGAATGTTTTTTTTCCTATATACCAATATAACATTGTAAGGTGTTTGTTATGATACTATATTTATGGTGATGCCTATATAAATCATAATTGATCATTAATATAGTTATTATTTTAATTATAAGAACTAAACTTTTTTAGTTTAAAAAATAATTATGGACAAATTTTTAACAGAATCAAGTGGAGATGATAACATCTGAGACAGTACAATAATTGGAACAGTAAAGAAAAGAGACTGAAAGAACGTATGCCACAAATTTCCTAATGAATGCTACTATAATTTGCTATAAAGAACTCTTACAATTCAACAATAAAAGACAAAAAAGTCAATTTAAAAATGGGCAAAGGATGTGAGTAGGCATTTCTCCAAAACAGATATGCAAATGGACAATAAGCCTATAAAAAGACACTCATCATTAGTCCTTAGGGGAACACAAATCAAAACCACAATGAGATATCCCTTTAGGATATTCACAAAGTTGTGTCACCATCTCGACAATCAATTTTAGAACATGTTCATCACCCCACTGAGAAATACCATACCCGTTATCAATCACTCCCCATATCTCCTCTCTGCCCTGAGTCCCTACTCTACTACAATCCAATTCCTAGGCAACCACTCATCTACTTTCTGTCTTTATGGACTTGCATACTCTGGACATTCCATGTAAATGGAATTGTATATTTTGTGATGTTGTGTTGCAGCAGAGTAGGGGCTCAGGGCGGGGAGTGATTGCCAACAGGGTTTCTCAATGGGGTGATGAACATGTTCTAAAATTGACTGTGGAGATGATGACACACTTTGTGAATATCCTAAAATCATTGAATTGTATGCTTTAAAATGGTGAGTTTTATGGCATGTGAATTATATCTCAATAAAGCTGTTTATTTTAAAAAGTTGTTATATAAAAAATCTTTTAGGATAATAAAGTAGATGACGATAGGACGCATTTTCAGCAAATACATAATGAACATATTAAGAAGTTTCCTTTCAACAGTCAAAAAAGAATTAAAGTCACCGAAACCAAAATTAACCATACAACAAAAACTTTTAAAATAATTTTTTAGCAAAATCTGAGGTTATAATTTTGGCCACCTATAAAACATTTTGAAGTGTTGCACAAAAACAGAAACTGTCCTTACATGAAATAAATTATTTGTTATGGAAATTTTTTTGGAAAATTATGAGAAAACAAAAGTTATTTTTATAAAAAAGTGAAAGATCTTCAATTAAGCCCATGAACAACTGCCTGGAGAATACAAGACCTTTCTTATAACATCAAAGATGAATTGATTTAATTTTAAAAACTGCAAATACGTTTCTTTATCTTTAGATGAATCATATCTCAATTAACGCTTTGGGAATGTTCTGTCTCAGAGGACTTCCAGATTTACCAAGAAATGTTGACAATTTGAGGTCTTAAAATAAAAATATCACACTTACGGTGTGTCTTTGAATTTTACATATCTATCAAAGAAGAATTTCAGCTAGATATGAAAAAATCATTTTTTTCCACAATGGAAGGTGCTCTAGCTTTGTAACATCAAAAATCCAGATTTACTGGAATGTTCAAAAGACTGATGTTTCTCATTGCTTTGTTATACTGTATAATACATATTAGAAATGTGCTCAGTTTTCTGAAGCAGACTATGACAGTGTCATGAATATAGTTGTTAAAATTATACAGCACCTGTGTAAATGCTATACCAGTTTGCAGAACCACTGAAACAAAATGACTTTAACAATCTTGTGTTTTTTGCCAATGCTTATGGGTTGAGCCATGGAAGGGTTACAAAGACTAACTGTACTGTTAACCTGGATATTAAATAAAATATATTAAAATGTATTTCATTGGTTTCTTTTTACTTTTCAACTTGGCTACATGAAAATGCGAAATTATATATGTGGCTTGCATTACATTTCTATTCGAGACAGCTGTACTAATATATCCCTCAGACCTTCTTCTAAAACACATGCTAGCCTTGAACAAATGACCATTTTAGGAAAGATGACTAAAATAAGGATGACTGAGTAGCCTCTATATAACAAGTACTAAAATAGATGTTTTATACAAACTATTTCACATTTAACAGGTGAGGAGTTTGAGTAGTTATTTAACTTGCTCAAAGTCACGCAAATAGTTAGTAGTAGTAGTGAGATTCAAATTGAAATCTCTCTGGTTCCAAAGCCTATGCACTCACATCATTCCCTATATATACTCTAAAATACCTGCCACTATGGCTATACTTGTTCTCAAGAGAAACCTAATATATGAATATAGTAGAGGAGACCAATTTTAAATGTATGCAGACCTAAAGGGAAATGAGTTTCAGTAAAGAATCCTCACTTTCTTTTCCTGTAGTTCTTTATTTAGCATTGACAGATTTTGTGGTTTTCCTGAAGTAAAAACATAATTCTAAGCATCCACAAACTCTCATTTGGACATGGGATCCCCACAGCCAAATTCCTCCCACTCTTTCTCCAATGGCCTCCAGAAGCCTCAGGAGGGACCCAGTGTTGAAGATCGTGCTCCTTAGGGGTGGGGAGAAAGAGCAAAACTAGAGAAATCCTGTGTTTTATTTTCTTCCCTAATCCAAACCATGTTCAGTCAGAGGTTAATCTCAAATCCACCTGCCTCCATTTCCCAAGACCAATTTAAAAATTTCTATCTAAAAAGAAGGATGGAATTAGACAAGGGGACTTCACTTTACTAATTCATTATAGAACTATTTTCCTTGGGGTAACTTTCCAAATGTCTCTGACATCTCAGAAGAAATTCAATCTGAGGCCTGTAGGTTTTATTCCTACGTTACTTTCCTTGGCTCCTTAATCTATCTACCAAGCCAGGGAAATACTAATAGAAAAAGCCAGCAATATATTCCATGTAATCTACAGTGATATATTAATCTATATTACCATATAGTGATATAGTAATCTACAGTGATATATATTTCTGGGTAAAGAAAAGTAGGTAGGGGCTTCCCTGGTGGTGCAGTGGTTAAGAATCCACCTGCCAATGCAGGGGACACGGGTTTGAGCCCTGGTCCGGGAAGATCCCACATGCTGCGGAGCAGCTAAGCCCGTGAGCCACACTATTGAGCCTGCGCTCTAGAGCCCGCAAGCCACAACTACTGAAGCCCACACGCCTAGAGCCTGTGCTCCGCAACAAGAGAAGCCACCACAATGAGAAGTCCGCACACTGCAACGAAGAGAAGCCTCTGCTCGCCACAACTAGAGAACGCCCGCGTGCAGCTATGAAGACCCAATGCAGCCAAAAATAAATTCAATAAATATTTTTTTAAAAAGTAGGTAAAGTAACAACATAGCTGAGAGCCTATCGTTTTAAAATTTACTTTTCCTCTGTTTCAGAGGTTATACCATGTTTGCAGTTTTCTAAGATTTCCAACTGCTTAACACTTGTATTCAAATATCTGCTGCCTTGATTGCAGCTTCCTTTGCTTTCCCTGAGTTTTCTCATGTATGGAGGCAGAAAGGAATACCAGTCCATAGTATTCAGAAACTGCCTTTCATGAGCTCTCTGGAGGCCTTCTCAAGCCTGCGCCCTAAAATGAGGGTCCAGATGGTGTGCCATAGGTGTGCTGTGCAAAGGTATTACAAAGGTGCCAAGATATTCATCTCTCTCAGCCCTCAGGACAACTGGACAGACCCCAGTGTGGTACACAAACATCACTTTCTGTATTTCATGATGAGAAAAACTTTGGACAACACTGCCCTTAAAAAGTGGGTGTTTGGGCTTCCCTGGTGTCGCAGTGGTTGAGAGTCCGCCTGCCGATGCAGGGGACACGGGTTCATGCCCCGGTCTGTGAAGATCCCACATGCCGCAGAGAGGCTAGGCCCGTGAGCCATGGCCGCTGAGCCTGCGCTCCGCAACGGGAGAGGCCACAACAGTGAGAGGCCCACGTACCGAAAAAAAAAAAGTGAGTGTTAAACAGAGGGCTTCTACCTCTGCAAGAGGCCCATGTCCCATCTGTCTTCCTCCTTTGGTCTTGCTCCCCTAGCTCTACAGGTGTATGCGTCCTCCTCCTGTGCTTCCTGTTTATCCCACTTAGGCCTCCAAATCATAGCCCATCTTCCTTCATTTTCCCTTCTCTTTTGCCTTTTTTTTTTAGTAATATAATACTTGTCAGTTAATTCTACACCCTCCTTTTAGAGTACTCCTGCTTCTTCAGGTGATACTAATATCCTATTTGCAGATCTCAAAATCCACCTTGAAGTTCCTACAATCTATCAAGTTAGTATTTACTCTTAGAAAAGAGACTGATAAACTTTGTTCAGTCAATGAACTATGAAAAACTCTCCTCAGGGCAGACCCTTCATCACTGCAAAGTATAAGTGATTTCTAATTTTCCACCTGTGAGAACATCATGTATAATGCAGCCCCTATTTTCTTCCTATATCCTTCTCCCTTAATGAGACATTCAGTCCAAGTATCTGACCTGAGCGTAGTTTGCACCGGCCAAAGTATTATATTTCACTTAAGCTAGACCAATGATGATAGGATTGCTAAGCAAAAAAGTAATTCCTTTCCTCCAAGGTCCTCATTCCTCAATCCCAGATTTTCACTACAAATTCATGACAACCAGATTCAACACCACCCCCCACCAATGGCCTCAATCCTTTTATTATTTTTAGTCAGAGAATGCCAGCTTGCACAACTTCAGAGGCAACCTCTCACACCACATTCTACACAAGACATTTCAATGATGGCTATACTAAATCTTCTCTGCTCTTACTACAAATCCCAAATGTTCTCTCTTCATCATCTAGATTGGTGGTCAGCAAACTGTTGCCTGTGGGCAACATCTAGCAGGCTTTTTTAAATTAATGTTTTATGGAACACAGCCATGCCAATTCATTTACTTATTGTCTATGGCTCATTTCATGCTACAACAGCAGAGTTGAGCAGTGGTGAGAGACTATACAGACTAAAATGCCTAAAAACATACAGTCTGGCCCTTTACAGAAAAAAAGTCAACCAAGTCCTGAATCCAGATTACAATTTATTAAAGATATAGAGCAAAGGTTTCAAATAATATTCAGCCTGGACTGTATAATATGTTGTAGAGCACTGAGTTTTAGTTGCAAACATTAAAAGTCTGATTTCATTTATAAACCTAACATTCTAACTTCTCAAAAAAGCAGATTTAGCTACAGTGGGCTCACATTCCTCACAGACTGTACAGTTTAACTGCCCCCTTGAGACTGATGGTACACAGCTCTCCAATTTGCCACAGCTCCCACCTAACCTGCTTTACTCATTTTCATTATTTTCCTGATTCTGCAAGCTTAACAGTTTACAACCTCTCAAATGAAATTATTCATTTGCCTTCTCTTTACTCTTACATACTATGATTGTTCATTTTAGGCTAGGCTATGGTGCCCTGCTACTTGGTCAAACACCAGTTTAGATATGGCCATAAGGTACTCTTTAGATGTGATATTTAAATCAAGAGACTTTGAATAAAGCAGATTACCCTTCATAATGTGGGTGGGCCTTGTGCAATTAGTTAAAAACCTTAAGAGCAGAGACTGAAATCTTCAAGAAGGGAGGTATTCTGCCTTCAGGTTGCCTTCACCCTCAACACTGCAACATCAACTCTTCCCTGGGTCTCCGGCCTGCATGCCAGCCTCACAGATTTCAGACTTGCCAGCTTCACAATCGCATGAACTAACTCCTTTAAAATAAATATCTCTCTGCATATAAATGTACATTCTATTGGTTCTGTTTCTCTCTAGAACCCCACCTAATACACATACCTACAACCTCATCACTAGCTCTTCTGTATCAAAGGAAAAAGCACCTTCCTTCTTTCCAAGGCAAATGATGTCTTTTTGTTCACTTATAGCTCACTCTTGGTCCTGTATGAAGCCCAGCCAAACTGGCTTATAGTACCGTAAAAAAGTCTACTCTCTTACATCTACGAACTTTTGCTCAAAGCATACAAGCAGTGGGGTTTTTTTGCCTTTCTGCTTTCCCAAATTTTACTTATTCTTCAACTTCAAGCACAACCCCCATCTGCTTTGTAATGGCTTCCCTGGTTACTCCATCTAAAACAAATTTGTTCCTGTTATCGACTCCTGTATTACTTACTGTCTGTACAGTTTTTAGTAATTACTCTACTGTGACATTATGCCTTAGTGTCTTTTAAGTCTCATATTATTTTTAACTATTAATGTGTTTACATTTAATTTCCCTTACTAGATTGCAAATTCCTGGAAGCTAAGAATTGTGTTCAAAACGTTGTCCTAGGGACTTCCCTGGTGGTCCAGTGGTAAAGAATCCAATCAGCCTTCCAATGCAGGGGACGCAGGTTCGATCCCTAGTGGGGGAACTAAGATCCCACATGCCGCAGGGCAGCTAAGTCTGTGTGCCTCAACTAGAGAGCCCACGTACTCTGAAGCCCACGCGATACAACTAAAGAGAGAAAAAAACCCAGCACGCCACAACTAAAGAGAAGCCCACATGCCTCAACGAAGAGCCTGTGTGCCGCAAAAAAAAAAAAAAAAAAAAAAAAATCCCGTATGCTGCAAGGAAGAGCTGATGCAGCCAAGATAAACAAACAAACAAACAAAACTTTGTCCTATCTCTAGAATCTATCTAACACCATGCCTACCATCTAAAAGACACAGTTTTGAAAATCAGAAGGTCTCTGAAGTTAATTGGTATAATACTACTTTCTGAATAGAACAAAGCAAGGAGTTGCTCTATCATTAGTTGTTCTCGTCTCATCTTCCCTTCCTTCCTTTTTCACTTCTTTCTTCCCTTCTTCCCTCCATCCTGCTCTTTTTTAAGAGTCCCCAAGGTGCTAGAAGGAATCAGCAACCAGCACAGCTCTGCCATCAGTCCTACTGAGTTTCTGGAGTCAGTACTCTTGGGGCAAGAATACTAGACAATGTATGCTTAATGAAAGCAGATATGCTTAATGAAAACAGAACTTATCTGCTTTATTCTAGTTTATCTGTTTTATCTGTTCAGTAACAAAAACAGAACTTGGCAGAAAGTAGGTGCTCAAATATTTGTTAAAAGAACTGTTCCATTTATAAACAATGAAACAGAATAGCCACTGTTTTAATAACTATATTAAAGCACTTTAGATTATTTGGCCTTAGATATCTTTCAGCTATTTTTGGTTAGTCAAAGACCATTATTTTTAAACTTTACCCTTATTTCTTTAATCAGAGGTGACAACTGTGCTTTACTCTATATACTTGATTTTTCACTATGACATTTTATCTTTATCTCATATAAATCTGCATACTAATTAGGCTGTACTTTGGCAGGCAGCTAATCCAACCCTACACACTTTGTGGATATACTCAGTAACTATCTAGTGGTTAGATGACATCAGTAGAACAAATTATAATACTTCAACAGAAGAAAAATACTATTTCTTCTGTGACCGATACTTTGGTGATTATTAAATATACATATTTTAATATAAATGCAACAATATACTTTAACATAAGTGGTAAAGTACAGTCTTGAAGATCTTTATAAAAAAGGAAATTTGTAGTTAAACATATTAGGTAAATTACACATATATCAGGTAGATTTCCAAAGCATATTTGTTTCAAAAGCCCATAGAAACTTTTGTTGTAATTCATGACTAGATAATAACTTCAAAAACTGTAATACAGGACTAGTCGTACCTTTGTTTATGAAATTTTCTAATTTTAGATTCATAGTAATCAATTAGGCAAAGCAACCTAGAAAACAGATAAGTTGGATTATTTTCAAAATGTGGTATTGGAACATTTACTATTCTCTCTATACAATTTCAAATTACAGTGATAAACATACATGTTATCTGCAAATTTATAAAAAATTTAAGTGATTTTTGCCAGAAGCAAGTATCACACTATGCCATATATTTTAATTTTAATGTATATATTTTTAAATAACCACAGACATTAAATCTCAACATATTAAATGCATATTGTCCAAATAGTTCTACCTCTAGCAATCACTCCCACAGAAATATGTGCCTAAGGCTGTAACTCAAGATGAACGAAGTTGCTTGATGCACCATTATTTATGAGTGAAAACTCAGATACAATCTAAATATTTGTCAACAAGGGAAAAGTTAAATAAATAATGGCACATCCATATTATAGAAAATGATGAGGCATGAGAAGAGACAATGTAAATTTGTACATCCTAATGAGAATTGATAAGGTTAAAAAATGTTGCATAGCAAAATGTATAATATTACTCTATTTTTTTAGGAAAATAGTTATAAATGAATCTGTATATGTATTGAAAATGAACTCTATGGGTTCTTAGCTGAGGGATAATACCACAGCTAGGGGACAGTGTTGGTTGTCAAACTGAATAGTTGGGGAGGGGGCGACGATGCTTAAAAGTTCATCAATGAACATGATGAATGCTCATCATGCCCTACACAATGAAGAATGGTCCCACCCAAAAGCCAACAGCACTATTGCTGTGAAACACTAGGAAGGACAAAAACCAAACTGTTAAAAGTGGTATCTCTGGGATGTGGAAATTAGGAGGGGTAAGCAGGTCTATAACATTTTACTTTACATACTTTTATATTGTTTGAATTTCTAAAAGCACATATTGCTTTTGTAATTCAAAAAATCCTCAAAGAAAAATAAAATAACACTATACTTTCACATATTATTCTTTTTAAAGCAAGAATGTATAGTATTTCACTCCTATCTTGGGAAACTTACCCATCTTCTTTTTTTCAGAGCTAATTCAACCAACCGTGCTTTTAATATCATAACTTTCCGGATTATCCTTTCTCTTCAACTTTCCCCATCCCAACACGTACCAGCTTTCATATTATCCTGCAAATATGCTTTAATTTCCTTTATATACTTCACAAGCCCTCTCACCCCTTCCTTCCCCCATGCTACCATTCCATTTCTATCTTTTTCCTTCATAGCAAACTTCATTCATCCTGAATGACTGTTACCTCTACCTTCAATAAACTTTTAAAGAGGACTTACCAGGAATTCTGAGCAAATAAGACAGTGGGAAGGCAAACACAAACCAATGAGGTGGCATGTAACACTTCTTACCACCCTCTCCTTCTTCAAACACTCTTGTTCCTTGGTTAGCCTGACACCCAAACGTAACTCCTCTTCTGTCTCTTCTTTCTCTCTCTAAATTTTAAAGTTCTCCGGAGTTCAGCCCTTCTAACTGTAGGCCTGATATCTCTCTGTGGCTGACGTAAAGTGCCTAATGTTCGTAAATGAACCCATTATCCTCCTTCCCCATTCCCCAAACCTAGCTTGAAATCTGGCTATCTTTGACTGCTCTCCTTCTTTCAACATCTACAGTCAGTCAGTCTAGACAATTCCTGTCCATCTCTGCAGTATCTCTCTTTCTTTTTTCTTTATAGACCTCTGTTATCTACCAACTAGACTATTAAAACCGATCACTAATTTTGTCTATCTCTGGGTTTAATTTCTTTGCTCATAAATCCTGGGCTTTTTTAATCCTGCTACACAGAAAGTAGAACCTGAACTCTTCAGCCTGGAGTTGAAGCCCCTCAAAGTTTCAGCACACCTTTCCTTCCATACTGTCTCCTAAGATACCATCACCTTGTGCACCCTATGCTCCAGACCTCTTGGACTACCTGGACTACTTGCCACTCCCAAATACGTTTTGTTTCCCAGACACCATATTTCTCTTACTAGAATACCCCTTTCCTCATTAACGTCTATTAAAACTCTACAATTCCTCTTGGACATGCACTAGAACACAGCAGGGAATGACACGGAGTCTTTGGCTTCATTGAGCTTACAGCATCATGGGGAATACAGATGCCAGAACAAATTAATACAAATGTAATGAGAATTACAACACACAAAATTCAAACTACTATCAACTGCTCCCTTTAAGGAACATGATATGTCTTCCTGTCTGCAAATAAATTTTAAAGCATTCGTCTAGGACTTCAACACACCTCAGGAGAATTGTTCCTGGGTATTGCATATTTACTGTTATGACTGTGTATGGAATTTTCCTCCCATTACATTTTCTGCCAGGTTATTATTGGTGTAAAACAAAAGCTATTGATTTTTATAGATTTATTTTGTAAACTGGACACCTTATTAAACTCTTTTATTGTGTTTTTTAAAAAATTCTACAGTTCCTAATAATCTAGTTTACAAGTTACCTCCTTCATGAAGTCTTTCTGGTCATCCCCATCTTTCTCAGTGGAAACTAAGCTCTCCTTATGCCACGCCCAGTTAGTATCCTGTCTGCCTTACCATTACAGCACATACCAACGTGCCTTTTATTTTACTTACCTGAGTATGTGTCTATCTACCCAACAAGCTATCAGGTCCATAAATGCAGCAAACATCGCTTTACTCATCTGTGTATGTCCTATACTGTTTTGTCCCAATGCCTTTGTAACTTTTGACAATAGCTGTAGTGGCTACAACTGATGCATTTTTATATAAGGGTTAATTCACAATTTTTAAGTTCTGCGCTCAAACTGAAAATTTGTTTTATTAAAAACCAAATAAAGTGGAGAATCTCTAGGCCATCAGACAAATTCACACCTGAATTAGCTTGACTTCATCTGGTACTTGGTAAGTTTTCTCAATGCTTCTCTTCCTTTTTCTTGCCCTCTCACTCATTCAAAGTGCCTGTTATTTTGTTTTTCTTTTCATTCCTCTTCCTCTATCTCTCTTCTTACCTTATTCTCCCACTGTAATTATCTCTCTCCTTCTTTTTGTTCTTCCTTACTCCTATTTTCCTTTCTTTGCTTTTCTATTTATTCACACCTAGCTCCAACTACATTTTGTTATTTAAATTATTTTTTATATTTTTATCCTATTTCGTCCTTCAAAAGGATAAAAATTGTATATATATATTTGTGTACATGTATATGTGTGCATTATCTCTCAAATAATTATTGAAACAATCTATAGTTTCAACTTGTTTTTAACTTATATGTGACTTCATTTATTTTTATAGTATAAAACAGACATACCTAATTAGTAAAAACCCCCAGTCCTACTATGTAAACACATAAGACTAGTTAAAATGTAACTAGTTTATACTATTAAGTGAAAAGAACAAGATGCTATCTTTTATACAAAGAAATATAATATCCATACTGTTTGTATTTGCTAAAAATAACACTAAAAAAGTTATCTATAGGGAGAAGTAAGGAACAGGTTAAGGGGACAGGAATGAAAACAAAACCTCTCCAAATATAAATAATTACAGTTTTGACTTTATAATTGTATAAACGTCTTACATATTCAAAAGTAAATAAATTTTAAAAGCCAGCCCTAAAAACTGAAAACAAACTGAAACAAGTAAACTTAACTGTATATTAATTTGGTGCCACAAACACACAGAAAAGAAATATTCCAAGATATTTTAGAACACTATATTTTGACTGTACCCATAGTGGAATATATTATTAATGTCGAAGATAATTGCAAAGAAATTTAAATTTCATTCAGTTGGCTTATTGTTAGTAGCAATACTGGTATTATTATTTTGAAACTTTTTCTATATTATAGGATAAAGCAAATAAATAATTATGATATTATTCTTAGGAATAAGGGTTTTCAGTGTAAAAGAAAACCGTTACAAATGTAAAATCAGAGTTTAAATAAAAACCCAGTGTTAACTTCAGTTAGAAATTTTTCTCAGAAATATATATAGTTCCTGGTACTTGCCACTAAAAAGCCCTAAAATCAATGACAACGTAAGATAAGCAACCTAAACACTCAAACTGTGGTCTCTAAAATCTATTCCTGACTAAAAGGAACCAGAGCTCTTTTGAGAAATGTCTAATTAATTCATTTTAAATGAGTTAATTTTAAATGTTTAGTGTTAGTTTTAACAAATACCTAACTCGATTCCTCAAAAGAGCTCCTAGGGCAAAACAATGTACAGGATGTATCTTCTGCCTAAAAGTAAGAAATCTAACAAAGATTAATGGAGTTGGGTCTAAGGGATATAATACCAACATGATAAAGATCCCACCGGCCAAAGACAAGATAATTTGATCATTGAAAGCCCACGAGTTAATAACAACCTTTGAAAAAAGAGAGATGGGCACAAACAAAAAATCTTATTGCTTATCATTGGAGATCATTAGGGCAACCACTGCTTACTCTAAAAACTTAGAATTAAAATGAAAGAACTGAGCATTGCACTTCCCTGTAACAAACCATATAGGGCAACCAAATAGCCCCTATTCAAAAGGAAAGGTTCTTTTTTTTAATGGAAGACTTCTGGGAAAAAAAGAAAAAGAAAAAAAAGGGATAGCAGAATTGAAAATAAGATCATCAATGGGGGAAACCATTAGATGAAAGGATGATGATAAATTTTATAGTGGAAGGATCAGATTGTTATTATTTAAACCCCTGAACAATCTCATCATCCCTGAGAGTAGGTCAACTAGACATTATGTGCCTCCTGATATGTTATAATTAGAAGCATAAATTACCACCTATGAAGTATTTCACCAAAAATACTTGCATCTGAATTTAGCTCTAACTTCCAGTTTAGAGGGAACATAGGAGATAGAAGAATAAATTAAATGACATAGTACGGAAGCAAACAGACAAATCTAGCATGTACTTCTCCAGGACAACTGACCATTTTCTTCAAAAAGTTAATGACATTTAAAACAAACGAACAAACAGCAGAGAAGAGGGAGAGGAATACTTCACCAGTTTAAAAGAGATATAACCACACCCAAGATGAAATCTGTTTTTAAAAAAGTGATGACTCTAGCTACATATCAATTTACGTAGCAAACATTACTGTCTATCCAAGATGGTATGAGGAACTCTCTTGCAGAGATAGGAGAACACTCTGTTTTGAGTGATGATGCGCTCTTCGTCCTCCTTTGTTAATCTACAGATATCCTTCTGCAAAGAAGCAATAGTCTCTTGTTGCTCCATTCGTTTTTTCTTATAATGCTCACATTTTGCCTGTAAGAAATTTTTCAAAAAATATAATTATGATATATACATCAAGGACATGCTGTCCTAACAATATTGTACACAAAGCTATCCTCACAATTTCTATCAGGCTGCTTCATTCAAGAACTTCAGTACTGAGCCTGTCTTTAAATGGGTGCAAGCTCCAGGAACACTGATATGTCAGAAATGCAAAAACTATAACAAGTAAAATCAGTGTAAAATGGGGAAAATATAGCTTATAATTGCACGCATTCAAGGTTTCATAATAAGTAAAAGAACTCAATCTCCATAAAACTGATATAATTTTATATATATGTTTAGATGAAAATAATAACCAGAAAGAGACCAATATTAAGGATGTCAAAAGAACCAAGAATTAAAATTAATATTCTTAAGTGATCAACGATAATTCAGGATTTCAGATGGTTTAATCACCTTAGGCATTCATGTAATGTGGTAGACTGCAAACTCAGAGAAACCAGGAATTTGTTCAGAAATAATATGTACCCCAAGATTTATACAAGGGAATGTAAATCCTGAATACACTCTTGCCTTCAGTGAAATCTCACCAGCCTGGTTTTCCTTTATTCGATAGTTTCCATCCCTCAGTGTCCTTAGAAAGCTCATAATCAACAGTACCATCACTGTTATTATTAATACACTTTTTATAAAGCTCAGTGAGTAACCCTATCCCCATCTGGCCTGCACAATACTAAGACACACCACTTTCAGAAGACAGTGCCATATCTAAGCACATGTTCACCTGCCGATAGGGTCAAGTTTGCACAGACTTAAGAGACCCTCAGGGGAAAAAGGAGACTCAGCTCCTGGTACCATACCATCTGTCAGTAACCACCAGGTATACCCAGAATTTATCCTCTGCCTCAGCCCCACCTTGGAAGCCAGGCAGGAGCTCTACAGCCAAGTGACTTGGGTCCCAATTCCATCTCTATAAATTAGCCATGAAACTAGAATGATTGAATTTTTCAAGGTTGCAGGGTGTAAAAGCAAGATACAAGAATCAACTGTATCTCTCCTAAGACATTCTATGAGGTTAGTGTTACCCTAATACCAAAACCAGACAACACACAAAAAAGAGAACCACAAACCAATATCCCTTAAACAATGATGCAAAAACTCAACAAAATACTAGCAAACCAAACTCAGCAGCATATTAAAAGGATGATACACCATGACCAAACGGGATTTATTCCTGGAATGCAAGAAAGGGTTTTTCATACGTTGAACCAATGTAATAGACTACATTAACAGAATAAAAGGAAAAAAAACATGATCATCTCAATTGAGGGGGTCTGTGTGCTGCAACTACTGAGCCTGTGTGCTGCAACAACTGAAGCCCATGTGCCTAGAGCCCGTGCTCCACAAGAGAAGCCACTGCAATGAGAAGCCATGCACCGCAACGAAGAGTAGCCCCTGCTCGCCACAACTAGAGGAAGCCCAGGCACAGCCACAAAGACCCAACGCAGCTAATAAATAAATAAATAACAAAACGACAAAAACACAAAACAAAACAAAAAAAACCAAATTGCCTAAAGGCTTGGGCCTCTGAGATAATACCAAAAGACCCACAGGAATAAAAGATTATCTCTGTTCCACTGATGTTATGTACATAGTTTCCAAAAGACAAAAGTGGGACTATAAATCTGCCACACAGCAGAGTCACTGAACTCCCAGTTCCCTGACAGATACAGATAAAGGCCTGACACACATTCCTAAGTTATTTTTGCAGGAAGCAGACCCCCGCCAGAGGAAAACTGCTGACTGCAAGCATGTAGACACCAGACTGGTTGAAACTAGAAGGTTGATGATACTTGAAACTTCACCTTGATGCCAACCAGTGCAAGAATTGAGCACAAGCTGATCAGGCACTGTGCGGCCCCCTCCCTCACCCAGCCTTTAAAACCCTTTCCCTGAAAGTCCTCAAGGAGTTGGCACTCTTTTCCACCTTCTCCCTTGTACTCAAGCTATCCTTTCAATAAAAAGCTTTGCTTGCCTAAGAATCTTGAGGGAGCAATATTCATTTCTATGGTATTACTGTCCAAGAATCTGGAGAGGGCGCAGTAACAATTTTAACAGCCCATGCCATCCTTCCTACCTAGATATCAGTTACTTATAAGGCAGTCATGTATTAGGAATATCTTGCTGACTTTAATATACGTTAGATCTATTTTTTCATTTGGCCCTAAAAAACACTCAATTTCATGGCTCCCTGTGTATTTTAGAAAGCTAAAGTCAATAGAGGAATCCAACACAAAGTAAAAAAATAAATTGAAGCTAAAGAACTTGTGGAGAAGTGTAAAAAAGAGCTTGGTGGCTTTACACCAGATAGTTTGGATAATACATAATAATTAGGGCACAGAATATAGAGCTAAATTTTTTTCCTGCTTTTTAGAAGTTTAAATAATAACAGGAAGGAAGTATTTTGTGCTATTTCAACTGTCAGTAGTAAATACATATATGGAGAGAAAATAAAAATAAATATGGAATTGAAATATACAACAATAATATAAGTTGGAGAATGTCAAAAATTGTTTTATGATTGTTACAATGTCATGGAATAAGGTAAAAAATACAAAGTAAAATTACATTTTGAGAAGTCAAGAGTGCATATTTTAATCTTTGAGGTAACCACTAAAAGAATAGTAAAAATCAGTTTCCTGATCCATATACTCTCTATGAAGAAAGAAGAGGGAGAACTACCTGATACTGTTCACGTTGACTTAAAACTGAAATTATCTGCTTAGATCTTTAGAGGACCCAAAAGTTTATCAAACTTTATCCACAGAAGCTAAGTACAGAAAAAGGGAAACTGTACTGAAGAACATAGAAACTGCAAATACAATGTTGTCTTTTAGTTTCTGCGTTTCCCCAGCAATCTCTCAACAGCAATCTCTCAAGAGCAATCTTTCAAAATATTATTGTCAAACATCTGTTAATTTCCTAGATCTCTTTGCCACATACACACAAAATCAATGTTTCCTTTCTCTCAACTGCAAAATATGCAGCACTAAACCATTCTAAAATTGGAAACAAGCATATGCCAAAAAAAGAAAAATGTGCCTCAAACTGTGAAATAATTTTTCTCCAGGAGTACTTCCATCTGCCCCAAGAAAGCACAGATTAACTAGTACAGTACAGAATATATGACTAGTCTGTAATAGAACTGGACAATCAGGCAACATTGAGGGGCAGCAGTTCCTTGGGTTTGCCAATTTCTGTTACATTCTATAAAAAAGTACCCTTTAGAGGCTTCCCTGATGGCTCAGTGGTTGAGAGTCCGCCTGCCGATGCAGGGGACACAGGTTCCGGGAAGATCCCACATGCCGCGGAGCGGCTGGGCCCGTAAGCCATGGCCACTGAGCCTGTGCGTCCGGAGCTTGTGCTTCGCGATGGGAGAGGCCACAGTGGTGAGAGGCCCGCGTACCACAAAAAAAAAAAAAAAAAGTACCCTTTAGGTACTTAAAAAACAAACAAGCAAGCAACTAATTTCAGTTGAGCAAAATAGCATAGACACCCTACCCCAACACCAGGTTTTCATACCCCAATCCTAATTCTGTCTGTCCCCCACGGCAGACTGGAACATGAGACCTCCTCTGTACCAATTTATAAGCTACATAACAAATCTCTGGGACCTGAAACAAAAAGTTAATGGCCCATAATTCATTTAAAACAGATGAACTACTTGACAGAAAATACATGCCACTCCAAGTCACTTCTTACCAATGAATCCTCAAGCATCTATTCTTTCAACTGGTACATTCATAAGTCTTATATTTTAAAAATTTGACTTTGTGATTTTTTATAGATCAACCTCTCTGAAAAAAAAATAGGCATTGTCCTTAAAAAAAAACAACACTGCTCTCCCCTGCCCTCATCTCCCTCTCTCAGTACCACCTGATGGCTGCTTTCTCACATCAGTAAGTTGATAAGTTAAAGAGCTTCAGGTTTCCACATGGTCCTATATCTGAGAGCAAGGTCAAAATCAAACGTATACAGAAATATTTCCAAAATCCCCCTCCCTGTAGAGAGAGTTTGAATGTAACGTTGATGAGGAAAGCAACCTAACAAAGCAAACCTAGAAATGTAAAGTTCTGGGCTTCCTTGGTGGAGCAGTGGTTAAGAATCTGCCTGCCAATGCAGGGGACACGGGTTCGAGCCCTGGTCCAGGAAGATCCCACATGCCGCGGAGCAACTAAGCCCGTGCGCCACAACTACTGAGCCTGCATTCTAGAGCCCGTGAGCCACAACTACTGAGCCCACGTGCCACAACTACTGAAGCCCGCGTGCCTAGAGCCCATGCTCCGCAACAGGAGAAGCCACCTCAATGAGAAGCCCGTGCACCGCAATGGAGAGTAGCCCCCGTTCGCCGCAACTAGAGAAAGCGCGCACCCAGCAACAAAGACCCAACACAGCCAAAAATAAATAAATAAAATAAATAAATTAAAAAAAAAAAAAGTAAAGTTCTAACAGTAAAAGATTTTGTTGACTGATGAATAACAGAAACAGACTTGGCCATCAAAGAATGACAGTGTCTTCTCCAGAACAATGATCAATACCAGCAGGTAGAGCACTGTCCACCCCAAGCTGGCAGCTTAAATGAGGGCAGAACACCAACTGTCTGAGGCCTCATACCAGAACTTCTTAGTATCTCTGGCTGATTCTCTCTGGCTCCTGAAATTTATATTAACTCATCAGATCCTTCCAATGCTGCCAGTATAAACTGAGGGGACATCCAGACGCTGCCTTGAGGAGTAGTGGTCCCTTTTAGGCAGCCTGAACTCTCTGTGTGCAATAGTGTTGTGCCGACAAAAAGGATTTATAATGATATAATGTTTCTAAGTATCTGTAATGTCTCATAAAACTAAATACTGGTTATCACTACAAAAACTTTATTTCATTTAATCATAAGAAACACCAGAGGTTTGAAATAAGAGGTTTTTTACATTAGGAAATTAAGTATTCAATGTTATAACATTGTTATTTCAATAAAAATAAAACAACTTAAAATCACAAAGTATATTCCATATAAATATTATGTAAATTTAACTCAATAATTCAAGTATTTATTGAGCATCTACAACTAATAATAAAGCAGACACTTTCTTAGCCCTAACCAAAATAGACAAAAATATTTGCCCTCATGGAGCTTACATTCTAACACAGAGATATATAAACAAAACAAAGTGTATATAGTATATTAGCATGTTAGATGGTGCTAAGAACTATGGATAAAACAAAGCACGGAAGGCAATATGATATGTGGGGGACAGGACTGCCAACTGTAAGCAAAGTAGTCAAAAAAGGAATCCCTGAGAGATTGTGATGTGACACTTGAGTAAGGAGACAGAAAACAAACCATGCAGCTATCTCTAAAAAAGCATGCATGGCAGAGGGAAAAAGAAGAACAAAATGTACAAAATCCCTGAGGTGAGAATGGTCAAGGAAAATTTCAAAGAAAAGCAAGAATGTCATCGTGGCTGGAGCAGAATATGCAAGAGGTATAGTAGATGAAGTCAGAAGGTAACACGGGGCCAGATCATGTAAGGCCATGGTAAGAGTTTTGGATTTTCCTCTTAAAAAACAAAAAGGAAAGTCATTGGAGTGTTTTGAGCTACTATGTTGAGCGCACATTGAAAAAGGCAAGGGTGGGAGTAGGGAAACCAAGAGAGAAGCAGGAAAGAAATGAAGGTGACTTGGACCAGAATGGAGACTAAAAGAAGAAAGTTTAGGAAGGAAATTCAGAGCTCAGTTTTAGACATGTAAAAAAGTTCTAGATGTCTATTAGACATCCAGTAGAGATATCAAGTAGGGTGCAGGATGTGAGTCTGAAATTAAGGGAAGAGGTGTGCGCTATGGATTTAAAAGTGCTGTGAATTAGACTGAGCATCACCAAGGGAGTTAGAATTTATAGGAAAGGGAAAGGTCTGGGGAATCCAACACTAAGAGGTTAGGAAGATGAGAAGAATCAGCAAAGGAGCTGAAAAATAACCAGTGGGGTTGAGGAAAACCAGAAGAGAGGATGTTCTGGAAATGAAGCAAATAAAGTATTTCAAGGCAACAACGATAGGTCAAGTAAGATAAGGACCACTGAATTAAGCAACACGAAGTCACCTGTAACCCTGACAAGCTGTCTTAATACCATCATGTAAGAAAATGTTTAGCTCAGTACCTGTAAAGCTTTATGCTCCTTTTGAAGTTCTTTTATTTTATTCTGTTGCTGGCAAACCCTATTTAGGGATTCATCCTCCATTTCACCAATTTTGGATTTCACACTCTCCATAATTTGTTCCAAGTCATTAGCTCGTTGTTCCTGATCTGCTGCTCGGCTGTGTTGTAGCTGAAGTTCATTTCTAATAACACATACACAATTCCTCCCTTAGTAATAAAAATAAAACATATCAACAAACATATCCATCTAACAACACAATGAGTTTCTAAAATTTCTTTGCATTCTTAAAATTTCTATCCTATAACACAAACCAACTGAAGAAATATAGGATACCATATCTAAGCTAAGCTATTACCAAAAGATTTACCTACTAAAAACATTTTTAATTTAATATTTAATCACAATGGAAAATTAAATTTCAAGATTTTTTTCAAGGGAGTTATTTTTAGAATGCATACCACTTGTACACAAACAATTGAAAAGAGATCTTTTTTTTCCATTTTCTTACTTAAGCTGCTTATTAGTTTCTATGAGCTCCTGGATCATGTTCTGTTGACGTGATGTTTCTTCCATCAAAGTTTTTAAATTCTCCCTCATCCTTTGTGATGACTGTTTGTCAAAAATGATGAGATCTACATTTTTTGAAATGTAATACACATAGTAAAAATAAAGATAAGGAAAAAAATTGAACATCAAAAATTTTTTAACAGAAAAAGAACATTTTTATCTTAAGAAGCAAGAATAGGACCTGATTACCTTTCGTATCTGTTCTTTCGACTAGAGATAAAGGTTTTAAGCCATGCATCAGCAACAGCACGTTTATGCTTTCCCATTCTGCTTCTTCCCGCTACAATTACGAGGGAGAAAAGGATCAACTTCAAGATATAAGGTGAAGAAATACCCTTGTATATAATTTCCTTTGTTTCCAAAATAACAGACTTTTTCTCCAAAAGCTTTAATAGGAATTTTTATACACATATAATGATTAAAATTAAAACAAATTTGTTTCTAACAAAATTAAGAGACTAAAAAGGATGCAAAGAAGCACAGATAATTACATTATATAATTCCAGAATACTCATATATAGGCCTTCATGGATAAATTAAATAAAAATTAAAAACCTTGTAATTTCAGTGAAACAAACAGAATTTAGGTTTTTTGTTTTTTTAAAGTCTTTATTGAATTTGTTACAATATTGTTTGTTTTATGTTTTGGTTTTTTGGCTGCGAGGCATGTGGGTTCTTAGCTCCCCAACCAGGGATCGAACCCACACCCCCTGCACTGGAAGGCCAAGTCTTAACCACTGGACCACCAGGGAAGTCCCGCCCTTAGGTTTTTTATTTAACTGAACCAGACCAGGCCCCAATCAAAATAAAAAGCTGCAAATTAGGTTATATTAATTTAAGAGTAAAGGAAGGTTGAGTCACTAAGAAACAAGTGTCACTTTAATCCTGACTAGGGTCACAACAAAATCAAAACATATCTGACTTGACAGAGCCAGTAATTTAGATAGAACTTGTCCATCATACAAGGAACTAACTATGAAAAGGAGTCTGCCCATCCAGGTAACTGATTCTAGTAGAATCATTCTGAAAGACACTCAAGTTTTGTATTGCTGATTCTAAATATGTATTTACACCATAAACCTGAGAGGGTAACTCTCACTCTCTAGATTAAAAAAGAATAAAAACTAAAATAAATAAAAACCTAACAATGGGAAGAAAAATAAGAACATAAAATACAGATAACAGAAATGGAGATTTTTTTAAATGACACATTTAAATCCATGATCTTAACAGTTTTATAACAGGCTCTTAATTTAAGTACAATGATCAATTTTGAAATCACTGTGTGAGGTACTTTGTGTTCTTTTTAAAAATACCTTAAGTATCTTATTTATTTGTGAAAACATAATTTGAGTGAATTTTCAATCTATTTAAATGCTTGAAAAAATATATTTTATACATTTTCATTAGTGTAGAGTATGTAAATATCATAATAACTTCAAGATTAATAATTTAGACTTCTCCCCTCCCACCCACCTAGACAATTTTTAAAAGTATTCTCCACATCCAAATGCCCCTCAGACATTAAAATATCTACCAAGATAGATAAGCAACAAGGATACACCATATAGCTAGAGAATTATAACCATTATCTTATTTTATATATATATATATATATATATATATATATGTATACACATTTTTTTTTTTTTTTTTTTTTTGCGGTACACGGGCCTCTCACTGTTGTGGCCTCTCCCGTTGCAGAGCACAGGCTCCGGACGCGCAGGCTCAGCGGCCATGGCTCACGGGCCCAGCCGCTCCACGGCATGTGGGATCTTCCCAGACCGGGGCACGAACCCGTGTCCCCTGCATCGGCAGGCAGACTCCCAACCACTGTGCCACCAGGGAAGCCCTTATAATATTTTTTAATGGAGTAAAATTTGTAAAAATACTGATTCACTGTGTTGTACACCTGAAACTAATACAGTACTGTAAATCAACTATACTTCAATTTAAAAAAAATCTATCAAGACAAAAAACGAATTATTATGATGACTCTCTGATAGCACTATGACTCACAGTGCCAAACAAATCTTTCCTTTTGACTGCTGACTTTCTTCCATTTCTTTATCCTTTCTATAATCCTCCTCCCTCCCACAACCTTCTCCCTTATTTATGTCTTCTGGTCACAAAGATTAATGACACAGAACTAAAATTATGCTGATAAGCCAAAAGCTCTGTGTGGGTATATAAGTGGATGCCTACTATGACTCATAAAAACAAAATGCTCTATAAATAACAATGTCACACATTTTGAATGACCCAATTACACATATCGTTCTTTGATAGCTCTTTTAAGAGAAAGAAAAACATAACTGTTTGCAAATTCTGAAAATAGTTGAGAATGGTATTTTCCAAAGTATGTGCTGCAGAACACCAGTCTAATGAAATATTCATCAGATTAGTGTTAAATAAGTAGGAAATACTGTATACTAAAGCCTCTTTTTGGAGACTGATAGTACAGTAAGTCCCCTACATACAAACGAGTTCTGTTCCGAGAGCATGTTCATAAGTCCAATTTGTTCTTAAGTCCAACAAAGTTAGCCTAGGTACCCAACTAACACAGTCGGCTATACAGCACTGTACTGTAATAAGTTTCTAATACTTTTCACACAAATAATACATAAAAAACAAACAAACACAAAAAATAAACATGTTTAATCTTACAGTACAGTACCTTGAAAAGTACACTAGTACAGTACAACAGCTGGCATACAGGGGCTGGTATCAAGTAAACGGGCAGGAAGAGTTACTGACTGGAGGAGGGGGAGGAGGTGGGAGATGGTAGAGCTGAACAATCCTCAGCAGCAGGAGACGGAGGGCGAGCTGCAATGTCACTCACGCCTGACGTGGATGGCACAGGTTCTGGTTCCTTGCTGGCACCAGATGCACGTTTGCATCTTTGAAAGTTCGCAACTTGAAGGTTCGTATGTAGGGGACTTACTGTATTGTGAAGTCTTAGAATAATGGTATCACTTAATAGTCTTTAACTCATCATTTCCCAAAATGATTTTACTAAACCAGCCTTTGAAAGTAAGATTTTTCACATTTGTAGATGTGGTATTCTTTGACATATAGTTTGACAAACACTGGCTTCAAATATTTTAGGTTTACCTGTTTTTCAGTCATGAGTCCGTCTGATGATTTGCTGGACTCCTGGGCTTTAGGGGCTGCTGTAGATACAATTTTCTTTGTAGAGTCAAAGGAAGTAGAGGTTGGCAATAAAAATGTGTGAGTTGCCTAAATTAAGAAAAAAGTGCAGCAGTTGTTAAAGGAAATTACATCTAAAAGAACCTACTACTCTTAGGCAATTTAAGTATTCCTGTGTCAAAACTTTTATGACCTCTAAGAAAACTGATTTCAAGAATTTTATAATGTTCTCCTCCAGAAATAAAGCATTATGGGGTTTTACATACATACACACAAAGAAAACTATTTGTTTTAACTAGATAATATGAAAAGCAAGTGATGCTAATAAATAAATTGATGTTTTTTGGAAGCTGCTTCCCCAAAAAACTAAAAGAACTGTGTCTGACCCAAAGTTACAGGCCAGTCTAACAATTCACTGGACTAATTCGAAGGGTAAATGACGTGCCCCATTCTTAGGTGGTCTTTATTAAGTAGCTAAGAAACTAGCAACAAAGGATTCTGTATGGCACACACAAAGGTTTATATTAAGTTTACCCTCCCATCACTTGCTCTTGTTGTCTAAGACTGTGCCACTCTGTAGGAAAATATTTCCTTGGATTTTTTGATATCTAACTGCTCCTTTGCAGAGGCACAATCACACACACACATTCATTAGCATCATGGAATCTCAGAGCTTGAGAGAACCTCGGAAATTGTTTAATCCAAAATCTATAGCTGCCCAGAGCTGGCAAGAGAGAGTGCTGGGAGAATTGTACCAGTATATCAGATGCTAAAACCATCTGAGACCCAGAGAGGTAAAATGATCTTCCCAAGATTCCTTAGAAGTAGGTCTCCCCGCTGCTAGTTCAGTATTTCTTGCAAAGCACCATTCTGTCCTTTTATACCTGCTTCAGGTAGTGAAATCCAACTAAACAATTTACTAGCCACCAATAATTCATTTTCAGCTAAACCTAGTAACATGTTACAAATTCTCAAATTCTGCCATTTTTGCTGCTTGACATCACAGAGTACTCTCTCCCCTTTAAATTCTGGTCTCCAACAACTAAGTCACCCACTATGTTCACCCCTCCCACCTTTATTTTAAATAAAGATACTTCTCAAAAATATCAGCCAACTTCAACGGCTATCACCTTTCAGCTAGTTTTTAAACTTTTCATTAGAGAAATTTTCAAAAATACATAAAAGTAGAGAAAGAGTACAATGAACCCAAGTATCCATTAATTCAGGTTCAATGATAACCAACATTCTTCCATACTTGTTTCATTTCTTCCTTACCCACTTATATTTCAGTATTCATCTCTAATAAATACAGACCCTTTTTAAACATAACTTCAATACCACTGTCACACCCAATTATAATAATAATTCCTTACTATCACTTAATATCTAGCCCATGTTCAATTCTCCCCCAAATGTCTTAAAAATGTCTTTTGGGGTTTTTATTCAAGGAATGCATATAGCATTCCTAAATTTCTTTTAATCTGTAACAACCTCACTCATCTCCCCCACCCTCTTTTTTTTTAACCTGACATTTATTTGTTGAAGAAATAGGCCATTTGTCTTATAGAGTTACTCACATTTCAGATTTGGCTTATTGTATTCTTATCATTTAACATATTTCTTCATCCCCTGTATTTCTTGTAAACTAGTTACATCTAAATTCAGGTTCAGTATTTTTTGGCAAGAATACTTCCGAGGTGATGCTGTGTTCTTCCTACTGCATCACCATCAGGAGTAAGCCAGTTTTAAAGTGGGAAGAATACGTCTGTAGCAAACATAAGGGGAGTAAATATCAATGTAAGAGAATCCCCCAAGGGTGTGGAGCCACATAGTCTAACAATCTCCCTAACAGCCACACCAGACTTCTTTCAGATCTTCAAAGTGTCATCTCCCTCCAGGTTCTAGGGCTAGGCACTCTTATCCTCTTCACTTAGTTAACTCATACTTGACCTCCAGCTCTCGACTCATATTTCCTTCTTCAGGGAAATCTCCCCTGATCCCATGACTAGATCAGGTCCTCTTTTTATATGCTCTTCTAGCACTACAAAGAGTAAAGTATAAAGGTTTAGAGGTTCAGAGTCAGGTGGCCTGAGTGACTAGCAGCTTAACCATTTATTAAACTGTGTGACATGGACAAACTCAACATCTTTGAGCCCTGATTTCTTCATCTGTAAAAAAGAAAACACAGTAATACCTATATCTCATAGGCTGAATTAAGTCAGACAACATATAGAAAGCACGTAGAACCTGAAACATAGAAACTTATAGATAATTGGTGTTATTGCCATATATTAGTATGCTGAATGAAACAGATCTTACCTAATCATACCACTGTATATTATCTTAGACTTTTTCTACAAATTACACAGCTTAGTTATCTGTGTAATTTGTTTTATATGAACACGTCTACATAAGACTAAATTCCATGAGGTGAGTAGCCTACTTTTTGGTAATAGTACAGCAGAAAACTCTGCCTCCAAAGACAATGAAAAAAGCTGAATAAACTATGTTAAAGAAATGTCTTCTTCTTAAAAGCATTAAAGAACTAATAAGATAATGACGAATTATCAAGGGAAAAAAATCAAGAAGATTAAAATTCACTTTTTCCCTGAAGGCATTTGCCAAATCCAAAGAAAAATCTGTGAAAATGAATGCTAAAATCAAAGTCACTCCCCCATTTAAAATTGTTACCTAGATGGGCTATAACTCTCAGAATAAGGGTGAACCAGATGCAAACCACCTCTGAAACCTAGCTTCCTCTCCTCTGGGTCGTTCTTATATGTCAAGAAGGTCCCACATTAATGGTGCTTCCATTGATTTACCAATTTTCAAGAAAATGAATTGGTTCCTTATCTTCTGAAGATAATCCTGTTTTAAAAATCTAATATTAGTATGAGGTTGTGAATTTAAACATATTTTATACATTTCAGTTCACTGCAATTATTATTATTAATAATAATATTAAAATGGATTATAGACCTAAATGTAAGACCAGATACCATAAAATTCTTAGAGGAAAACATAGGCATAACACTCTGACATAAATTACAGCAATATCTTTTTCGATCCATCTCCTAGAGTAATGGAAATAAAAATAAACAAATGGGACCTAATTAAACTCAAAACCTTTTGCACAGCAAAGGAAGCCACAGACAAAATGAAAAGACAACCCACAGAATGGGAGAAAATATTCACAAACAATGCGACCGACAAGGAATTAGTCTCAAAAATTTACAAACAGCTCATGCGGCTCAACATCCAAAAAACAAACAACCCAGTGAAAAAATAGGCAGAAGACCTAAACAGACATTTCTCCAAAGAAGACATACAGGGACTTCCCTGATGATGCAGTGGTTGAGAGTCTGCCTGCCAACGCACGGGACACGGGTTCAAGCCCGGTCTGGGAAGATCCCACATGCCATGGAGCAACTAAGCCCGTGTGCCACCACTACTGAGCCTGCGCGTCACAAATGCTGAGCCAACATGCCACAGCTACTGAAGTCTGCATACCTGGAGCCCATGCTTCTGCAACAAGAGAGGCCACTGCAATGAGAAGTCCGCACACAGCAACAAAGACTAGCCCCAGCTTGCTGCAACTAGAGAAAGCCCACACGCAGCAACGAAGACCCAACGAAGCCAAAGATAGATAATTTTTTTTTTACAAAAAGAAGACATACAGATGGGCAAGAGGTACCTGAAAAGATGTCCACCATTGCTAACTATTAGAGAAATGCAAATCAAAACTACGAGATATCGCCTCACACCAGTCAGAATGGCCATCATCAAAAAATCTACAAACAATAAATGCTGGAGAGGGTGTGGAGAAAAGGGAACCCTCCTACACTGTTGTTGGGAATGTAAATTGATACAGCCACTGTGGAGAACAGTATGGAGGTTCCTTAAAAAACTAAAATATAAAGCTATCATATGATCCAGCATTTCCACTCCTGGGCATATATCTGCAGAAAAACACAGTTCGAAAAGATACATACACCCCAGTGTTCATTGCAGCACTGTTTACAATGGCCAAGACATGGAAGAAAATCTAAATGTCCATCAATAAAGAAGATGTGGTATATATAAAATGGAATATTACTCAGCCATTAAAAAGAATGAAATAATGCCACTTGCAGCAACCTGGATGGACCTGGAGATTATCATACTAAGTGAAGTTAAGTCCAACAGAGAAAGACAAATATCATATGATAACACTTATATGTGGAATCTAAAAAAAATGATACAAATGAACTTATTTGTAAAACAGAAAGAGACTCACGGACTTAGAGAATGAACTTATGGTTGGGGGAGCAGGGATAGATTGAGAGTTTGGGACTGACATAAACACACTGCTATATATATATATATATATATTTCTTTTTTTTTTTTTTTTTTTTTGCAGTACGCGGGCCTCTCACTGTTGTGGCCTCTCACGTTGCGGAGCACAGGCTCCGGACACGCAGGCTCAGCGGCCATGGCTCACGGGCCTAGCCACTCTGCGGCATGCGGGATCTTCCAAGACCGGGGCACGAACCCGTGTCCCCTGCATTGGCAGGCGGACTCTCAACCACTGTGCCACCAGGGAAGCCCCACACTGCTATATTTAAAATAGATAACCAACAAGGACCTACTGTAAAAAAAAATTTTTAATCTAATATCAGTATGAGGTCATTAATTTAAACATATTTTATGGATTTCAGTTCACTATTATTATTATTATTATTATTGAAGCTTATGTGGTCTCATCTTTGGCTGGGGGAAGGCTATTCAAGCCTATCCTTTTGATATGACTCCACTAGTAGCTTCCTTGTTGTCTGATATCTTGAACCAGTTCTGCTCCAAATCTGAAATCATCCATTTCTTCAAGATCAGGAAGAGATGATTCTGGGAAGATGGCAGCGTAGGAAGCATAAGGAATGAGTCTCCCCAACTAGAAAAAAACTTCACTGGCAGAATCTGTCTCATGTTAACTATTTTGGAACTCTGAGTCTATTGAGGCTTGCAAATTCCACTGAAGTATTAAATGATGATTTGTGGTTAATTTCAGTCTATTTCACCTCTCAGCAGGGTAAAAGTTACCTATTCCCCACCCTCAGCTTTAAGGCAGGCAGCTGTGCACAATGTACCAGGAGCAGGTTATACCCAGTTTGCGTGAGTCAGGGTGGGCAAAAAGGATCTTGTCCTCCAAATTCTGGGGTTCTGTGATCTGACTGATTGCTGCTTCTGATCTCAGAGGAGCAGAAAAAGAAGCAAGGGTCTTATTGTACTTCCTCCCATTGTTATAAGCTCCTCTCACGCTGGTTAAAGTGATGTACAGGGGATTTAAAGGACCATTGTGCTTTTCTTCTCTTCATTCTTCTCTTTTCCCCTTTTGGAAACCATACATTTAAAAACTAGGACATTTAAAAACAAATGCAGGGACTTCCCTGGTGGCGCAGTGGTTAAGAATCCGCCTGCCAATGCAGGGGACACGGGTTTGATCCCTGGCCTGGGGAGATCCCACGTGCCGTGGGGCAACTAAGCCCATGCACCACAACTACTGAGCCTGCACTCTAGAGCCCACGAGCCACAACTACTGAGTCCATGCACCACAACAGAAGCCACCACAAATGAGAAGCCCACGCACCACAATGAAGAGTAGGCCCCACTTGCCGCAACTAGAGAAACCACACATGCAGCAACAAAGACCCAATGCAGACAAAATTTTTAAAATAATAATTAAAAAAAATAAAAGTAAATGCACATATGGGAAATTAGAAAGTCACTGCACATGACCGAGAAAGGTGTAGGCTAAAAAAAGACCTTAAGTTTATACCTCAGGCTGATCCTGAGACAGCCATGACAATTTAAAACAAACAAAAACAAAACCCAGAAAACCTTGGTGAAGGAAGAGAATCTTACTTCCAGACATACCCAATTATTAGATTGAAATGTTCAGTTTTCAACAAAAAATAAGGGATACAAAGAATCAGGAAAGTATGGCCCATTCAAAGGAAAAATAACAAATCTACAAAAACTGTCCCTGAAAAAAAGACCTGATGGCAGAACTACTAGACAAAGATTTTAAAACAACCATCTTAAAAATATTCAAAGAACTGGGCTTCCCTGGTGGCACAGTGGTTGAGAGTCCGCCTGCCGATTCAGGAGATACGGGTTCGTGCCCCAGTCCAGGAAGATCCCACATGCCGCGGAGCAGCTAGGCCCGTGAGCCATGGCCGCTGAGCCTGCGTGTCCAGAGCCTGTGCTCCGCAAGAGGAGAGGCCACAACAGTGAGAGGCCCGCGTACTGCAAAAAAAAAAAAAAAAAAAAAAAAAATTCAAAGGACTAAAGGAGGATGTGGAGAAAAATTAAGAGAAAATATATGAACAAAATGGAAATATCAATAAAGAGATGGGAAACCTGAAAAGAAATCAAAAAAATTCTGGAGTTGAAAAGTACAATAACTGAAATGAAAAATTCACTAGAGGCATTCAAAGGCAATTTGAACAGGCAAAAGAAAGAATGAGTAAAAGTGACAGTAAGACAATATAAAATATCGACTCTAAGGAACAGAAAAAAAAGACTGAATAAAAGTCAACAATGTGGGACCTCCCTGATGGTCCAGTGGCTAAGAATCCACCTGCTAATGCAGGGGACACAGGTTCAATCCCTGGTCTGGGAATATCCCACATACTACAGAGCAACTAAGCCTGTACACCACAGCTACTGAGCCCATGTGCTGCAACAACTGCAGCCCGCAAGCCTAGAGCCTGTGCTCTGCAACAAGAGAAGTCACCACAATGAGAAGTCCGTGCACCACAACAAAGAGTAGCCAGCACTTGCCGGAACTAGAGAAAGCCCGCGTGCAGCAACAAAGACCCAATGCAGCCAAAATATAAATAAATTTTTTGATTTAAAAAAAAAAAAAAAGAACCCATCTTGCAATGCAGGGGATGCTGGTTCTATCACTGGTCAGGGAACTAAGATCCCACATGCCACAGGGCAACTAAGCCTGCGTGCCGCAACTAGAGAGCCAAAGTGCTGCAACTACAGAGCCCCACGGGCTTTGGTGCCCGCGCACCACAACTAGAGAGAAGCCCAAATGTCGCAAGCCTGCATACTGCAAAGAAGAGCCCGCACACTGCAACAAAAGATCCCACATGCCGGGGCTTCCCTGGTGGCGCAGTGGCAGAGAATCTGCCTGCTAATGCAGGGGACACGGGTTCGAGCCCTGGTCTGGGAGGATCCCACATGCTGCGGAGCAACTAAGCCCGTGAGCCACAACTACTGAGACTGCATGTCTGGAGCCTGTGCTCCGCAACAAGAGAGGCCGCGATAGTGAGAGGCCCGCGCACCACGATGAAGAGTGGCCCCCGCTTGCCACAACTAGAGAAAGCCCTCGCACAGAAACGAAGACCCAGCACAGCCAAAATAAATTAAAAAATAATGATAATAAAATAAATAAAAATTAAAAAAAAAAAGATCCCACATGCCGCAACTAAGACCCAACACAGCCAAATAAATAAATATTTCTTTTAAAAAATGAACAGTGCCTAAAGGACTGTGAGACACCATCAAGCAGGGCAACATACAAACTGTGGGAGTCCTAGGAGAAAAGGGAGAGAGAGTGGCAGAGAGAATATTTAAAGAAATGATGGCTGAAAACTTCCCAAATTTGTTGAAAGATACAAATATATATATTCAAGAAGCTCAACAAACTCCAAGAAATGTAAACTCAGAGAGACCTACACCAGGAAGTACTATAATCAAACTTTTGAAAGACACAAAGAGAGGATCTTGAAAGCAGCAAGGGAGAAGTGACATATCACATACAAGGAATCATCGATAAGATTACCAGCATATTTCTCAACAGAAACTTTGGAGTCCAGAAGGTAGTGAGATGATACATTCAAAGTGCTGAAAGAAAGAAACTGTCAATCAAAAATCCCATATCTGGCAAAACTGTCCTTCAAAAGAGAGAACAAAATTAAGACATTCTCAGATAAACAAAAGCTGAAGGAGTTCGTTACCATTAGACCTGCCCTACAAGAAATGGTAAAGGGAGTCCTGCAGGTTGAAATGAAAGGACACTAGACAGTAAATTGAAGCCATATGAAAAACTAAAGCTCTCAGTAAAAGTAAATGGCATGGTAAATATGGTAAATACATGGGCAATTATAAAAGCTACTATTATTATGACAAAGATGTGTAACTCCACTTTTTGTTTTCTATATGACTTAACACATTACTGACCAGGGGAGTTTTATAGAAGCTAACGTCTGTGGCCATCAATTTGTTATGTAAGTGAATACTGAAACACCCGTGTTTGAGTAAATATCAACAACTTTTTTTGCACTTAATGTATTCATTTGAAACTAAAGCATCCTATTATTTCGTTAGAGTGTGACAGGGAGTATAGCAGGCACCTCTGTGCAGGGGAACAGAACATCTATTACAAATACACCATGTTTCACTGCACTTTGCCCTGGAAGAGCAGACTCTACACTATCTGGCAGCATTTTTTTTTTAGTCCTGTGGGGATTATTTCCTCTAGGATATGTTCTTTTATTTTACCTGAGAATTGACATGGTGGATCTTTGTGCGGGGGCTCTTTTAGAAATGCCACAAGAAGGACCAGGTGCAGGACTACCACTACCTTCACCAGAATGGTGAATGAATGAACTACATTCACCAGTTACCCATTCTCTAGTTACTGCTAACAAAAACTGCTTGTAAGTAATTTTATTCTGTGCCTTAAGGCTACAATAAATTTTAAATGCATTGAATAAACTGAAATTACTCAAATAGAAACCCACTTTCTTATACCATTTTCAAGTTTTCCAGAGGATATTGAAGTTTGCCAGATATTGATTGGATCAATCAACTCCTTTCATACATTATACTCTAATACACAAGTAGGCTTACTTATCTGATGGCCAGTCCTCCTGTCTTCCTTTCCTGTAGATGCTATGGAGGCATCATGAATACTTGTCACCATGCGGACTAGCTTCTTATCTTTCCATATAAGAATCACTTCTCCCTTCTGTAAGAATGTCATTTCTCCCCACTGTAGATTTTTAGATTTCTCCTTTAATTCATTTGGTAGACACGATTCTCTCCTATGGTCCCACAAACTCTGGTTTTATTTTTCAACAATATTTCAGATGTGGACACACTGTTGTAATAATTGTCTTAGTAAATATGGTGCCATAAATCAAGATAAGGTTGTAGGACCCATAATATTGTTTCTTGCAGTTTCTTTCCTTCACCTGTGTAAATCTTAAGGTTGCATAGATATCCAATCTCACTTTCACTAACCATCCTGACCAAAATTTCATGTTTTGTAAGTTTTCTGGGATTACAGGTTTTGAATCTGAGCCGTCCTCTCCACTTTATGATTGCCTCATCAAGTGATAGTTCTTGTTTGGGTATTATAGACCGATTGAAATTTTGGTAGAAAATAATCCAAAAGAGGTTTAACTTTTTAAATTCTGTCTGCAGGAAGTGGAGTTTCTGAGTTATCATTAAAGTGAAGAAATGTCATTATTTGTTCAAACCTTCTTCTCATCATAATCTTTGGAAAGATAGGTGTTTCAAGTAAGGGATCAACCCACCAATATTCTTTCCAGTGTGACTTTCTTATTTGTCCCACCAAAATTATTAATCCAAGAAACTTCTTCATGTCACTATCAGTTACATCAGTCCATTTTGAAGCCTTATCACACTTTTTATATGATTTTTCATTCTGTTGGTGATACAAGTTTGTCTGAGAAGTGACCAACTCGAAAAAGTAGTTACCAAAAATTAATTCTGTTATTTCACTAACACTTTGTGGGTTATTACACTCAACAGTTACACCTGACACATCTGTAAGTCTTCTAATTTTCGTGAAATGTTGTCTTCAATCCACTCTTCTGTAGAAACAAAGGAGCATTCTCCAGCACCATGAGCTTCATTTTCACTTTCTGTATCAGAATCAATCACTAAGGTTTTTTGTCTTTTTGTTGGCCTAATATTCACATCATCTAAATCAGAACTATATTCTGAAGAACTATCATCTTCTGAGACACTAGTATATATGTCACTCGGAAAATCAGAGAAAGTACCTGCATAAATTCATTGAAAAATTCTTCTTCACTCAAAATTTCACAATGCGTCATTTTTGAAAATTTTACCATAATAAAATTGCATTTATAATATACACAAGATTGGAACAAAAACTTAAAGGAGCAAAATGTGAATGATAATGACAATCATAAGTTGTATAAAGAACCTTTGATCAATTTTAAGTTCTAACAGCTTGGCACAGTGATGTTAATTGTATCACTCTCTAAAATCATATTGATACATCTCCAGTCAATAACATTTGGGTAATAAAAGACACATTAATAAGTCTCCAGTGGATAATGTGTTAAGAAACAGATAATTTTTAAAAAAACAATCACTAGTCTAAAAGCTAATATTATTGTAACTTTGGTATGTAATGTCACATCTCATTTTCCACCTAATTTAGGAGACTAGGGTCTTCCCTGGTGGTGCAGCGGTTAAGAATCTGCCTGCCAATGCAGGAGACATGGGTTCAAGCCCTGGTCTGGGAAGATTTCACATGCCGCGGAGCAACTAAGCTTGTGCACCACAAATACTGAACCTGCGCTCTAGAGCCTGTGAGCCACAACTACTGAAGCCCGCACACCTAGAGCCTGTGCTCTGCAACAAGAGAAGCCACCGCAAGGAGAAGCCAGCGCACTGCAATGATGAGTAGACCCTGCTCTTCGCAACTAGAGAAAGTCCACGCACAGCAATGAAGATCCAATGCAGCCAAAAGTAAAAATAAATTAAAAATAAATAAGAGACTAAATTAATTTAAAATAATTATTAATTTATGTTTTGGGGCACACATGTATAAAGATGTAATTGTACAACATCGACAACTAAAAGAGGTGGGGGAGTGTTATAATTTATAATGTTAAATGTAATCTCCATGGTAACTGCAAAGAAAACAGTGATAAAATATATAGAAAAGGAAATGAGAAAAGTGAAGAGAAAAACATTTCACTACAAAAAAATCAACTAAACACCAAAAGACAGTAATACAGGAAATGAGAAAATAAAAAGGCCATAAGATATTACTAACAATAGCAAAATGAGAGAAATAATCCCTACCTATGAGTAATCACTTTAAATGTAAATGGGTTAAACTCCTGACAGATTGGCAGAATGAATTTAAGAAATCCAACTACATGTATCTAAAACAGGACCCACTTTAGATCCAGCAACACAAAGACGTTGAAAGTGAAAGGATGGTAAAAGATATTCCATGAAAATAATAACCAAGAGAAAGCAAGGGTAGCTATATTAGTATCAGACAAAATAGACTTTAAATCAAAAAAGGTTACTAGAGACAAAGAAGGACATTACATATTAATAAAAGATTCAATACAGCAAGAATATATAACAGTTACAAACACTTATGCACTTAATAACAGATCACCAAAACATATGAAGTAAAAATTGACAGAATTGAAGGAAGAAATAGTTCTACAATAGTAGTTGGAGACTTTAACACCCCATTCTCAATAATAGATATAACAACCAGATAGAAGAAAAGTAATGAAACAGGAAGAAAAGTAATGAAACAGGATGTGACACAGTAAACCAACCAGATCTAACAGATTTATAAAGAACACTCTGGGGAATTCCCTGGTGGTCCAGTGGTTAGGACTCTGAGCTTCCACTGCAGTGAGCACGGGTTTGATCCCTGGTCAGGGAACTAAGATCCCACAAGCTGTGTGGTGTGGCCAAAAAAAAAAAACAACAACAAAAACACTCTACCGAACAACTACAGAATACACAGTCTTCCAAGTGCACATGGAACATTTTCCAGGATAGACTATATGTTAGGCCACAAATTAAGTCACCACAAATGGATGAAGTTAGAAATCAATAACATAAATAAAAAATTCATAAATTTATGGAAATTAAATACAACACACTTGTAAATAACCAATGGATGAAAGAAGAAATCACAAGAGAAATTAGAAAATACTTATGATATTAATGAAAATGAAAACACAAAACTTACGGGACACAGTGAAAGCAGTGCTAAGGGGGAAATTTATAGCTATAAAAGTTTACATTAAAAAATGTGAGAGGTCTCAAATTAACAACCTAACTTTACAACTTAAGAAACTAGAAAAAGAATAACAAACTAAACCTAAAGCTAGCAAAGGAAAGAAAATAATAAAGATTAATTAGAGCAGAAACAAAGGAAATAGAGAATAGGAAAGCAATAGAGGAAGTCAATGAAAGACAGCTGAAAAGATCAACAAAAATGACAAATGTTTAGCTAGATGAACAGAAAAAAAGAGAAGATTCAAATTATTAAAATCAGAAATGAAAGTGGGGACATTACTATCAATTATACAGAAATTTAAACTATAAAACAATACTATGAACAATGGTATGCCAACAAATTAGATAACCAAAATGAAATGGATAAATTCCTAGAAATACAAAACTTACCAAGACTGAATCACAAAGAAATAGAAAATCTCAGTACACCTATAACTAGTAAGGAGATTGAATCAGTAACCAAAAAACTCCAAACAAAGAAAAGCCTTGGACATGGTGGCTTCACTGAGGAATTCTACCAAAACATCTCAAACTTTTCCAAAACATTAAAGAGGAGGGAACACTTCCTAACTCATTCCTGGAGGTTAGCATTACCCTAATATCAAAACCAGACAAAGACAATACAAGAAAAGAAAACTAAAGACTAATATTCCTTATAAGCATCAATGCAAGAATCCTCAACAAAATAACAAGTAAACCAAATTCAGCAGCGTATTAAAAGGATTACACACCATTTCCAAGTGGGAGTTATAGTTGGAATGTAGGAATAGTTCAACATATGAAAAGAAATCAACGTATTACACTACATTAATGGAATGAAGGAAAAAAAATATCATCTGAACTGATGCAGAAAAAGCATTTGACAAAACCCAACACCCTTTCATGATAAAAACACTCAACAAACTGGGAATAGAAGGAAACTAATTCAACAAAAGCCATATATTAAAAAGCTACAGTAAACATCATACTCAATGGTGAAAGACTGAAAGCTTTCCAAGATGAGGAACAAGGCAAGGATGTCCACATTCACCACTTTTTTTTTTTTTTTGGAGTATAATTGCTTTACAATGTTGTGTTAGTTTCTGGTGTGCAACATAGTGAATCAGCTATATGTATACATATATCCCCTCCCTCTTGGACCTCCCTCCCACTCCACCCCATTCTCACCCATCCAGGTCATCACAGAGCATGGAGCTGAGCTCCCTGGGCTATACAGCAGGTTCCCACTAGCTATTTTACACATGGTAGTGTATTTATGTCAATCCTAATCTCCCAATTCGTCCCACCCTGCCCTTCCCCCCACCATGTCCACATGTCCATTCTCTACAACTACATCTCTATTTCTGCCCTGGAAATAGGTTCATTTGTACCATTTTTCTGGATTCCACATATATGAGTTAATATACAATATTTGTTTTTCTCTTTCTGACTTACTTCACTCTGTATGACACACTCTAGGTCCACCCACATCTCCAAAAATGACCCAATTTTGTTCCTTTTTATGGCTGAGTAATATTCCATTGTACATAAGTACTACATCTTCTATATCCATTCATCTGTCATTGGACACTTAGGTTGTTTCCATGTCCTGGCTATTGTAAGTAGTGCTACAATGAACATTGGGGTACGTGTGTCATTTTGAATTATGGTTTTCTCAGGCTATATGCCCAGTAGTGAGATTGCTAGATCATATGGTAGTCCTATATTTAGTTTTTTAAGCCACCTCCATACTGTTCTCCATAGTGGCTGTATCAATTTACATTCCCACCAACAGTGCAAGAGGGTTCCCTTTTCTCCACACCCTCTCCAGCATTTATTGTTTTTAGATTTTTTGATGATGGCCATTCTGACCGGCGTGAGGTGATACCTCATTATAGTTTTGATTTGCATTTCTCTAATAATTTAGTGACGCTGACCATCTTTTCATGTGCCTCTTGGCCATCTGTATGTCTCCTTTGGAGAAATGTCTATTTAGGTCTTCTGCCCAATTTTTGATTGGGTTGTTTGGTTTTTTGATATTGAACTCCATGAGCTGTTTGTATATTTCGGAGATTAATCCTTTGTCCGTTGCTTCGTTTGCAAATATTTTTTCCCATTCTGAGGGTTGTCTTTTCATCTTGTTTATGGTTTCCTTTGCTGTGTAAAAGCTTTTTAAGTTTAATTAGGTCACATTTGTTTATTTTTGTTTTTATATTCATTACTCTAGGACGTGGGTCAAAAAAGATCTTGCCGTGGTTTATGTCACAGTGTTTTTCCTATGTTTTCCTCTAAGAGTTTTATAGTGTCTGGTCTATTTAGGTCTTTAATCCATTTTGAAAACTTTTGTGTATGACATTAGGTATGGTGTTCTAATTTCATTCTTTTACATGTAGCTGTCCAGTTTTCCCAGCACCAATTATTGAAGAGGCTGTCTTTTCTCCATTGTATATTCTTGCCTCCTCTGTCATAGATTAGGTGACCATAGGTGCATGGGTTTATCTCTGGGCTTTCTATCCTGTACCATTGATCTATAGTTCTGTTTTTGTGCCACTACCATACTGTCTTGATTACTGTAGCTTTGTAGTATAGTCTGAAGTTGGAAAGCCTGATTCCTCCAGCTCTGTTTTTCTTTCTCAAGATTGCTTTGGCTATTCAGGGTCTTTCGTGTTTCCATACAAATTGTAAAATTTTTTGATCTAATTCTGTGAAGAAGGTCATTGGTAATGTGATAGGGATTGCACTGAATCTGTAGATTGCTTTGGGTAGTACAGTCATTTTCACAATATTGATTATTCCAATCCAAGAACATAGTATATTTCTCCATCTGTCTGTGTCATCTTTCATTTCTTTCATCAGTGTTTTATAGTTTTCTGTGTAAAGGCCTTTTTATTCCATGTAGAATTGGAAGTTCTCACCAAGCAATTAAGCAAGAAATAGAAATAAAAGGCATCCAAATTGGAAAGGAAGAAATAAAATTACCTCTATGTGCAGATGATATGATTTTATATGCAGAAAACCCTAAAGAATACACACACACACAGAAAACTGTTAGAATAAATGAATTCAGCAAAGTAGCAGGATACAAAAATCAACATATAAAAATCAGTACATTTCTACACACTAACAGTGAATAACCCAAAAAGGAAATTAACAACTCCATTTACAACAGCATAAAAATGAATAAAAATGGCAGTAAACTTAACCAAGGAAGTGAAAGCCTTGTACGATGAAAACTACAAAACATTGCTCAAAGAAATTAAACAGACATAAATAAATGGGAATATATCCTATGTTCATGGATCATAAGACTTAATATTAAGACATCAATACTAACTAAAGCAATTTACAGATTCAGTGTAATCCCCATCAAAATCCCAATGACATTTTTTGCAGAAATAGAGAACCCATCCTAAAATACATAGGGAATCTCAAGGGACCCTGAATAGCCAATACAATCTTGAAAAAGAAGAAAGAAGCTGGAGAGGTCACACTTCCTGATTTTAAAACTCACTGCAAAGCTATAAAAATCAAAACATAGTGGTATTGGCATATAGACAAATGGAGGAGAATAAAAAGCCCAGATATAATTCCCCACATTTATTGTCAAATGATTTTCAACAACAGTGCCAAAAATCCAAAGGGGAATGGTCAGTCTCTTCCTCTTCTGGGAAAACTGTAAAAAGAATGAAGTTGGATCCTTACTTAAGACCATACACAAAAATTAACTCAAAATGGGGCTTCCCTGGTGGCGCAGTGGTTGAGAGTCCGCCTGCCGATGCGGGGGACACAGGTTCGTGCCCCGGTCCGGGAAGATCCCACATGCTGCGGAGCAGCTGGGCCCGTGAGCCATGGCCACTGAGCCTGCGCGTCTGGAGCCTGTGCTCCACAGGGGGAGAGGCCACAACAGTGAGAGGCCCGCGCACCACAAAAAAAAAAAAAAAAAAAAAATTAACTCAAAATGGATCAAAGATCTAAATGTAAAAGCCAAAACTATAAAACTCTTAGAAGAAAACATAGGGTAAAAGCTTCACAATCCTGGATTTGGCAATGCTTTCATGGATATGACAGGAAAGGCGCAGGCAACAAATGTAAAAACAGACAAATTGGACTTCACAAAAATTTAAAACTTTTGTGCATCAAAACATATTGTCAACAGAGTAAACAGGCAATCCATGGAATGGGAGAAAATATTTGCAAATCATTTGTGATAAGGGATTAATATCCAGAATATATAGAGAATTCCTGAAACTCAACAACAAAAATTCTGATTAAAAAATGGGCAAGGAACTTGCACTTATCTAAAGAATATATAAAAATGCCCATAAACACATGAAAAGATTTCAATATCACTACCCATTAGGTAAATGCAAATCAAAACTACAATGAGATACCACCTCATACCCATTAGGATGGCTACTATCAAAAAAACAGATAGTGAGGATGTTGGTGAGCATGTGGAAAAATTGAAACCCTTGTGCACTGTTGGTAGGAATGTCAAATGGTACACCTGCTGTGAAAAATAGCATGGTGGTTCTTCAAAAATCTAAATGTAGAACTGCCCTTATGATTCAGCAATTCTACTTCTGGGTATATTCAAAAGAATTGAAAGCAGGGTCTTGAAGAGATATTTGTACATCCATGTTCACAGCAGCACTATTCACAATAGCTAAAATGTGGAAGCAACCCAAGTTCCATCAAGAGATGAATGGATAAGCAATATATGGTATATCCATACAATGGAATATTATTCAGCCTTAAACAGGAAGGAAATGTTTACATATGCTACAACATGGATGAACTTTAAGGACATTAGCTAATCTCAAAAAAACAAATGCTGTATGATTCCACTTATACAGAAAGTAGAATGGTGGTTGCCAGGGTCTTGGGGGGATGGTGAGTTATTGTTTAACGGGTATAACGTTTCAGCTTTACAAGATGAAAAGAGTTCTGTGTGCGTCTATAGATAGAGCTAGGATACTTATATCTGCCTGTCTACTGAAAGCCCTCAAACGGTGACTGACTCAGTATCCCTAGAATACAGATTATGATCTTGAAATGCTATTTCCTTCTTTAAAAAAACAGAGTTTCTTGAAGAAATGATGATTTCAGATTTGGGACAGAATTGATTTAAGATATCAGACAACAAGGAAGCTATTAAAGACTAGTAGGGTCATATCAAAAGGATAGGCTTGAATAGGCTCCCCCCAGCCAAAGATGAGACCACATGAGCTTTGATAATAATAATTGCAATGAACTGAAACACGTAAAATGTTTAAATTCATGACCTCATACTGATATTAGATTTTTAAAAAGAATTGTCTCAAAAACAATACAAAAAAGAATTGTCTTCAGAAGATAAAAAATCGATTCACTTTCTCAAAAACTGGTAAATAAATGGAAAGAATCAAACACTTATGCTGCCTTTCCTAAAGGAATTGTACTGCTGCATATTCAAATGATAGATAAAGGACTAATATTCCAACTAATAAGTAAAAAAGCCACGATAGAATACCACTATTTTGCAACCTTCAATGAACAGATATAGGCATCAAGTACAAACAGGTGCTGAAAACACAAAGAGAAACAATGCGACATTCCACACCTCCTATGGTCTTGGCAAACACCACCTAGAGAATTACCAAAGGGATTGAATCTGAGTCTGATCCAGTCTTGGATCCAGCTACTAATATACAGGAATTACCCAGGGCAGAGAAACATAATTAACTGTACATGAGTGTGCAATCTGCAAAATCCAGACTGTAGGGTATACACGTCAAATGACCCAAGTTCTTCATCAGATAAATTGTAAGAAAAGAAAGGAATAGGGAGAAAACCTACAGATTAAAAGAGGTTTTTTTTAAAATGTAATGACAAGACTACATTATAGTGCTGAAGAATACAGATTTATGAAAAAACTTTTTTTAACACAAGGAAGCAATTACTATAAAAGTCAGAAGAGTGGCTACTAATGGGAGTACACAAGTAGTTGTAATTGGGATGGAGCGAAGTTTTAACACAGCTAGCATGGTTCTTCACCCTGACCTAGGTGGTATCGTCTTTCAGTAATTCATTAAGTTACACATTTTTATGTATGTTCTTTTGTTTGACTTCATAATAAAAATTCATTTTTTAATAAAAAGATTTTGTTAAATAACAATAAAAGCGAAAGGAAAGGAAATACTAACTAAAAGAAGGCTGGTAGAGCCAGAATGCCTAGGTTCGAATCATGGATTCTGCCACACAACCAAGAAAGTACTAATCTCTGTGCCTCAATTTCCTTATCATAAAATGAAGATAATAAAAGTACTTAGCTCATAGGTTCTTGTGAAGATTAGGAAAGTTAATATAGAAAGGACAAATAGAACAGTGCCTGGCACACAGAAGTGGTGATCAGAGTTGGTGACCAGCTATCTGTGTTATCTTAAAAAGTTATTTAACCATTCTGGGCTTCAGTTTCCTTAATTGAGTTTAAAAAATCTGATAGGAGGGACTTCCCTGACAGTCCAGTGGTTAAGACTCTGAACTTCCAATGCAGGGGCATGGGTTCGATCCCTGGTTGGGGGAACTAAGACTCCCACATGCTGTGGTGGGGTGTGGCCAAAAAAAAAAAATACAGTATCTGACAGGATTATGAGGAGGTCAAAATATACATATAGTATTCCATAATTAGCAGATCCTTTCCAGTCTCTCAACATCCAGAGAGAGTTATCTGTCACATCAGACATACCTCAGTCATAGCACAGTCCTCTTGCACTTTTCACCTGGTCATTCAAGTTGATCTCAATGAAATGATCACTCAGTGACTCTCATATCTGAAACTGGATCTTCATCTAAGTTTCAAAAAGATAAAGAGACCCAAATCTTAAAAAGTTCATCTCCTAGTAAGAATGGTCACGTGTTATTCCCAGAACAGGCATCTGTCTTACTGGTGGTAACCACTAAACAGAAGCTGGAACAACTGAATTAGCTAATGGACTCCGATGCTCCCCACCACATGCCTTCACCATTGTCTTCTTTCCCCTTATCTTTCCTGTCCCCGCTCTGTTGAAACATTTACCTGGGAGTCCAATTGTATCATCATCTAGCATCAATTCTGATTCTGGCTTCAAAGGTAGAATGTGGGAAGCAGTCAGCCTTGAGAGCAAGCTGCAGACATGCCAGGCATGCCGCTGCTGCTCGAAGGGACTGTGCCTACTTGTTCCTCTCCTTGTTCCATTCCATGGGAGATAAATCACCAGGGCCCAGAGATCAGAAAGAATGTAAAATGAGACAAGCAAAGCTGTCTCCCCCCTGCACGTGCAGGTTATTTTTGATGATTCTGGGTTTATGGGTTTTCTCCCAGGGAAGTTAACCTTGAGCCGAGACAGTCTGTAGATAATGTAAACCACCATCTGGCAACCTTCCTTTTTCTAGTCTATATAATCTGCAACTGTAGCATAATAAAATTTGCCTTGCAACCATCAGTTGTCTTGGTCCTTCTGACCCCATTCGTCGGTGCTACTTCAGTTCCTTACCCCTTCCCTTCTGACCCTGGGCGGCGAAATCCTCTTTCTCTGGCTGGTCTGCGGCAGTAGAATAATTCTCATAGGCAGGCGTACTCTCAGACAATACCACTGAACACAAAAAGCAAAGGCAGGGAGAACAACTTTCACAATTTCACCTGTGACCAAGCCCTCCTTTTCAGAAGTCCATACTGTGAAATTAATGTGCCAATAGTTTGCAGCTGCCTTTACCCCACTACAAGCTGTAACAGGACATAGGTCTGGAACTCTGAGTCAGAAGAGACCCAATGCTTCCCAAAGCCAAAGCAGAAGGTGCAGCTTGCTTTAATCAGTGTCATAACACACCTAAAGTAAGACTGTGAGAATAGGAGTTGCAGGGTTGGAGTTCATTTGTACACAGCATAGAAAGCCAAGTGCATAGAAGCAAAACACATTTCTATCTCCTTGCACTGAGATCTCCCAAGAGTCCTTTGGTAACTTGCCCTTTATAGGTCTGAAGCCCCTGTAACATGCACCATAAATTAAAATGTAATCATTTTTCACTACTTTGCGGGGGGGAACTGGAAATAAAGCATGACCAGTAGCTGTTCTTTCTCAAGTGAGTCACATCAAAATGTGGAATTAGCTTTCTCAAAAGTACGTATTTCACTTTACTGCAATAAATGGAACATCCAATGCTTTCAAAGTCTCTATTGTCTATTAAATGCAAAAGCTCTATTCCAAAAGTATGCCAACATGCTGTTTAACTTCCTAAAAAGAACTGAATCTACCGCAAATAAGGAAACGGAATTAGCACGGGATTTCATCTCAACCAAATCATTCTGCCCCCGCGAGAGGTTACATAAAGGGTCAGAACACGCCTCCAAGCAGAAGCTGCGGGCAAAACCCTAGTCAGCCACCTCTTCCCCAAAGTGGGGCGGGGAAGGCCCGGGTCTACTTGGCAATACCAAAAGTAAAACAACACAACAAAACAAAACCTCATACAGAGGACTGAAACCAACAAAGGTAATGCGTGCCCAGTGTTTAACATTATTACGGTTAGAAAATAAAGTGGTACAAAAACCTGTTTGGTCTGCGTGTCACGGGTCTCTTAGCCTTGCAATATTTTCACCTCACTGATTTTCTTAATAAAATCAAATTAGGCTCCGCATAAAGAGGCCCCTCCGATTCTGAAATGGGCCTAATAAACCGGAGAAGGAGATACCTACTCTACCCGTCCGCGGAGCCCCCACCTTTTGCTACGGGCCTTCACTAGCCAAGAGACCTTCTCAAACACCTTGACAACTGCAAAGTGGAGCGGGTCGGCCCTAGTGGACGCTTGGGAACGGAGTAACTACAACCTATCCAGAATCCAGGCTGCGCCGGCAATCATTCCACGCTTCACACTCACTGCCTCATTTAACCTTCTCAACCACCATATAAGGCAAGAATTACCAGCTGTGTCCTACAAATGAAGAAACTGAGGCGCTGAGACGTTAAATGGGAAGCCAAAGATCACAAAGGGCGGGAAGCCAGACTTGAACCAGGTTTCTCAGGTCACCCCGCTCCCCCCGGCCTTTACACTGGGATTTTCATTGCTCCTCTCTGGGAACCCCAGCAAGGGTCAGTCTGACCACTCGCAGGGCGCAGGTGTGGTCAGTTCCCGGGGCTCCTCAGGCAGGGGCTCCAGCCGCCGCTTCTGTGAACCCCGAGAGCCGCTCACCTTACTCAGCCGCTACCGTCCTCCAGCAGCGCGCCCAACCCCGCCGGCTCAGCGGCCCGGCCCCGCCTCTGCGACCGTTACCACGCCGTGGGAGGCCGGCCAATCGAGCCCGAGCGCGTCGAGGAGCCTGCCTCTGCTCTGGCTTAAACGCCGGAGCGATTTTCTCAGACCGCCCGTGAAGGCTGGGCCTGCCCCGCGCCCTCTGGTTGGCTCCGCTTCTGGGGGTGGGGCCTAACTTTGACTTAGACCTGTGCGTGCAGGGCTGGTTTTGTCGTCTGCGCCTGCGCACTTCCATTGCAGCTGAAAATAGGCTCTGGCTCAAGTTGTCTCTCTCACTTACCTGGATCACACACGCACACGCACACACACACATACACACGTCGTGTCTGCTAGCTCCTGCGGATCACGTCAGCGTGTTCTCTATGTTCCAGACCTGGCTGAGCGGTGCAGCGCCTGGCATTTGGAGGACGCAAATAAGTGTTTGTTGATGACGTTTTACCCTCCCATTAAACATTTTCCAAATCTCCACGAAGTGTCAGGCCATACATCGAGCTCCAAAAATGCAAAAGTGTCTGGCTGGAGATGTTCAAAATCTAGTTAGGGAGATAGGTATACACCCTGAAATTAAGGTGCAGTGTGATAGGCATGATCAGAGAAAGGTGTCTAGGGCACAGAAGGGAAAGAAAAGGAGGATTTACCTAGGTCCCTGAAGTCTTCCTCGACCAGTGCGTCTCAACCCTGGCTGCACATTAGAATCACCTGGGGAGCTTTGGCAACAATGTTCAGACCCCAAGTTAAGTATATCAGAATCTGCTGGGTAGGACCCAGGCATTGGTAGTTTGTAAAGCTCCCCAGGTGATTCCAATGTGCAGCCAAGGTAGAGAACTACAAACCTAGAGAGATGCATAAGAAGAATGATTCTGAATGGTGAAGAGTTCCCCAGCAATACAGATAGGAAAGGCAGAAATGCGTGGAGGGAGAGGGGGTTCAAGAACCTGCTGTTCTTTATGTCTTAGCACAGAAAGAATTCATTGAGAGGCAAAGTGATAGATCAGAAGTGTTTTATTAGAGTAGGACGCTTGTGAGGCTTACAAGCTGGTGGGCAAGGGAATGCCGCTCCGAGAAGTTAGTGGGCTACAGTTTTATAATCAAAGAAAAAGAAGACCACCTTCTTCCTCATTCTTGAGTAGATATCAAGCTTCCATCATCAGTTCCACCTCCACATCAGGTGGAGGAGTTTTCTTGTCCCCACATGGTCGAACTGGGACTGTCATGGTGCAATGGAAATGAGCAAAAAGGCAGTAACATATACTAAAATATGATAAATCATCTCGGGTTTCAGTATAATGTCACCTTTTCCTTATATTTTTGTTTTTAGTGTGCACAGAGAAGCATGTCCTAGGAATCATTAATTTACTGACCTCACTGGGCAGGATGTGTGTCTCATGCCACCACTGTTTTGTTTTGGGGCAAGTTATGCTTCTGTTGCATGGTTTTGTTGCTAAGCAAGCCTGCTTTCTTGAGTGATCATTAACTTACAGGGGTGTCCCATACTTTTTCCTTACAATCCCCTAGAGGAATTAACTATTTAATCACCTACTTTGGCCATTTACTCTGTCCCTATCAGTATTTAGAGAAAACTTCATGTGCAAATTAAGATAATAACTCCAAAGCACATTATTATAATGCCTAGTTCACAAGTGCTCAGTAAACCTTACTTTTTTTTTTATCTTTCTGTAATTAAACCTGGACTCCTTTGGTACAGCTCATATCTGCCCTCCCCCAAAACCTAACTCCCAAAGCATTGGCCAATATAATGGGCTTCCTGAGGAAGCTGAGGAGTATGTTGAATCATTGGAGAATCAGAGAAGGAAGGCCTTTAGCAGGTGTGCTAAGGAGCTGGGACTTTGTACTGGAGGCGATGGGCAACCATAGATGAGTTTTCAAAAGGAGTATAAAATGGAAAGGCTTTTGTTTGGGTCTTTTCAAGCCTAACTTTCTTGCATCCTGATATATAAGTAAAAACTGTAAAAAAAAAAAAAGGGGGGGAGGGCTCCACAGTGTACAAATATGATCAGTGTTCTTTTTTCTCCACAAAAGGAAATCATCTCAATCCTCTCTGTATCACTTTAATAAATTCAGAATCTACAAATAGGGCCCCTGCCCACCTTTTTCAAAAACTCATAGCAGGTTAAGCGATCCAAAAATTCCCAAAGGAAAATCCGGCTGTGACACACCTGAAGGGAAGGCCTGGTGGCCTTTGTCATTGCATCTTATAGCCACACGATGTCACTGTTCGCAACCTGTACTTTCCAATTGGGCAAAGGATGCAAGTCTGTAGCACAGCAGGTCCCACAAAGGCCAACAGGGATCTCCCACGGAGGGCATGGTGTCTCTCACAAGGAGGTCTCAGGGTCACAGCTTTTAGGATTCAACTTTCAGGCCCATACTCAGCCTTCTTCCAGGCAGCTGGAGCCACTATGAGTTTGATCTCTGTGTCTGTCTGCCCCATGCAAACATGTCCTCACCCCACCGCCACCCCCAGCCCTTTCCATACTTAGCTATTCACACTAGCCTGGTTGGCAGATTTTCATTTTCAACACTTGGAACACAAAGAGTCTCACTGCTTGACTTTTCCAGGGTAATATGGTGACTTACCCACTTTTCTGAGTGTAGCTGCCCTAATTATAGCTAGGAGGCCAAACATCATTGGTCAATTAGGATTATTTGCCTGCAAATAGAATAGAAAATCTGATTTTAAAAAAATCTGATTCAAACTGTCTTCTTAAGCAATAAGGAAATTGATTATCTCACATAACAGGAAGTCCAGGGGCAAGACAGACTTTGGACTTGTTTGATGCAGTGGTTCAACAAGTTACCAAGACAAGTTATTGGAAAGTACAGGATATCAAGTTTATCAAGTTACCAAGGAAAAGTTTACCCTCTGGTGTGGGTGTTCCTTGAGTCACATGGATTACAAGAAGGAAACATGGCTACTTGGGTAAAATTGGAGTTCTGTAAGTATCAAGAGGAAAATGGACACTACATGGATGATCACCAGTATCCTTCACAATCTTCAAAGCAAAAAAGGCTGTTTATTCTCTAATTCCTAACAATAGAACCTCTCTCCCATCACTCCTGGATTTTGTATGTAGCAAGTGGAGAGGAGGAAGCTCTAGAGCACTGTCCTCCAAAGGAATCCCTTCTTCTGAACCCCTAAGGCTTTTCTAGCACCTCTCTGCCAGAAAAGGAAAGGGCCCTGCACACAAGTTCAGTCTTTAGGTCAGCATCCTGCTGCACTGGTCTCAAGAGTCTTCTATGGACCTCATCTACCCACCAGGATTCTAATGGTTCTAACACTCATTTAACATTCGTTCATTTACAAAAATTTATTAAGCACCTGTTATATACCACCGATTGAACTAGATACTTTCTACGGTGGTGAGTAAACCAGATGTGGTTCCTGCCCTCATGGAGCTTACAGTATAGTTGGGAAGAGAAATATGGAATACAAATAAGCATATAATTATAATAATTGCTATGAAGGAAGAGAATAGAGTTACATACAGGAGACCTCCCTGAGGAAGTGGCATTTAAGCTGAGATCCAAAGCCTGTCTTCATTTCGTCGTACTGCTTTCCTCTGTGTTTTGACTTCCCAGTATAATTTTTTTAAGGTTTTATGTATGTATGTATTTAATATGGCTGCATTGGGTCTTAGTTGCAACACGTGGGATCTTTGTTGCCGTGTGCATGATCTTTGTTGCAGTATGCGGGATATTTTAGTTGCGGCTTGCGAACTCTTAGTTGCGGCATGTGGGATCTAGTTCCCTGACCAGGGATCAAACCCGGGCTCCCTGATTGGAAGCGCAGAGTCTTAGCCACTGGACCATCAGGGAAGTCCCCCGCAGTGTAATTTATAGCCTACATTAGCAATTAAAATAGATCTATTTTCTAAATTTCTAAATTGATTCTCAAATTTTCTCCTGAGTATAGAATTATCAGGTGCCACAATAAGAAGTATAGCAAATATGAATGAAGAATTCTTGCAGATTCTTTGACTCACAAGTCTTTTAGACTTAGAATCCTTTATTACACTAATACATTTGCTCTGCCTCCCCTGGGGAGGTATGATCCATGGGGACATGGATCATACCTCACTAATCTTTTTCCAGTACCTAGTTTAGTCCCTGGCACATAGTAGGTGCTCAATACAGTGTTGAATTACATTGTTAAATCTGAGTCAGATTTATACAGCAGCATTCACCTTCAGTAGCCATTTTCCAGTATGAAAGACAATAAGCAAACAGCTCAGGCAAATATATTAATAACAAATGCTTAAGAATCCATACAGCATAACAACAGTTAAATGAATCGAGCCCTTAAAATGTGTCAGGCTCTGGGCTAAGTACTTTCATTTTCTAACTTGTTGACGCTTCACAACTTTAATGTAAGTACCGTTATTATCTTTGTTTTACAAATGATCAAATTAGAAAATAGAAGTTTAGAGAAATGACTTGCTAAGGTCACACTGCTAGTATGTGGCTGAGCCAGGATCCAGGATCTGAAACCAGCATTCAGGCTCCAAGAACCACTTCTCCCAATGGGCATCTGCTCTACCGTAAGATTGGTGTAGGCACTTATTCCAACTTGCAATTATTTCATCTGTCTCTGTATTAGTTATCTATTGATGCATAACAAATTACCCCTACTCATAGCAGCTTAAGCCAAACATTTATTACCTGGAAGTTTCTGTGGGTCAGGAATACAGGAGTAGGCTAACTGCAAGGTCTGGACAGACTCTTTCGTGATGGTGCACTCAACGGGTTGGCCGGGGCTAGAGTCATCTCAAGGTTCAAGTGGACTGAACGATCCATTTCCAAGCTCACTCATGTGGTTGCTGGCTGGCCTCGGTTCATTCCTTGTCAAGTGGACCTCTCCACAGGCTGCCTGAGTGTCCACATACGTAGCAGCTTCCCACAGAGGAAGTGATGAAGAGAATGTGTGAGCACCTAAGACAGAAGCTGAAGTCTTTTTTATAACCTGATCTTGGATGTGATATAGCATCACTTCTGCTGTATGCTACTGATTGCACAAACCAACCTTGCTAACACTTGGACAAGGGCTATACAAGGATGTGAATACTAGGAAGTAGGGAGCTCTGGGAGCCATCGTGGAGGCAACCTACCTCATTGCATCCGTTTGCTAATTTTTGTGACTGTCTTCTCCACTAGAATGTAAACTTCACGGGTGGGGAAAAGCCATCAGTGCTTCTCGTTGTCATATCCCCTCACACGCTGCCTGCCATATAACAGATTGTCAATAAATAGTGAATAAATGTGATGATGATGGTGATACTGTTACTGAATTAAGTTGTATGGACCCTACTCAGGCCATAGCCCGGCCAAGGGCCTCTGCCTTGTCAGGGGAGGGTTCTTTTTCCGTTTGGGTTCGAGTAAATAATGAAACGGAAGCTGAGATGAACACAGCACAGGCTTTATTCAGTGGCCAAAGAATAGAGAAGCGGGGAACTAAGTTCACAGATCATCTTCTCACCCACCCGGCAAGAGGGATTTAATGTTAAAAAGTACTGTAGGGCTTCCCTGGTGGCGCAGTGGTTGGGAGTCCGCCTGCCGATGCAGGGGACACGGGTTCGTGCCCCGGTCCGGGAAGATCCCACATGCCGTGGGGCGGCTGGGCCCGTGAGCCGTGGCCGCTGAGCCTGCGGGTCTGGAGCCTGTGCTCCGCAACGGGAGAGGGCAAAAAAAAAAAAAGTACTGTAAAGACAAAGGGAGGAGGAGTGAGGCTAATGATAGGGAGGTATATGCATAAGTCTACCAGGGAAGGGGCAGGGCTTTTTCCAAAGGAGTGGCATACCACCCGTTTTGATCCTTTTTGTTGTATAATGTCCAGCCTTGGTGGCTGGTAGGGTGTGTCATTTAATATGCTAAGGTAGTTAAATCAACATATAATGAGACTCAGGGTCTGTTGTAGGTCAGATTCATCACCATCTTGGTCCCAGCTGGTTCCACCTGTTTTTTTTTGTTTATAGATTCCTTTCTTATCTCTGGACCCTTTAACTTAAAGATTTAGGTGAACTCGTGCTAAAGGTGGGGGGTTGAAGGGTGTGAGCAGAGACCAGGGTCAGCTCTGGCAACAATAGGAATTCCAAAGGGTGGCTTCCTATAATCCCGTCCCGCTCTCACACAAATTCCCAGTTGCCATGCATGGTACCATGTAAATACTTTTTTAAGGCAGAACTATATCATGCCCTAAAACATGTACTCATGTATATAATTTCTATATAACTATAGAAGGTGGACTTGGAAGCAAACACACCAAACCCCTGAGAACGTTGGCCTTTGGGGAGGAGAAGAAAGTAATGGTGCTGCGGGTGAAAGTCAGATAGGGTTTAATCTTCTACTGGGATTTTTTTTATTGAGCCAACATTTAACGATGGTCAATTCTGGGTGGTGGGAATATGGGTATTTTTCTCTGTACTTTTCCATATTTTTAAAATTTCTCAAAATAAACTAGATATAGATTTGTAGTCCTAAGCAATTGGAACATGTGCCTTGGAATGATCCTTAGGCACTTAAAAAGTGCCTTCCTTTGGCTCTTTGCTCTAATTAAGGGTGTATCTACAAACCCCACTCTCCAGATGACTCAGACCAAAACCTATTTTCTCCTGAAATTGTCAAACTTTTCTGGTTTGAAGTTCTACAAAATCACCTTGGTTCGCCGCTTCTCCACTTTCTGTGTTTTGTGTAGATAGAGCCAGAGCCTCCATGGGCTGAAGGAGAGAGACCCAAGCAGCAGCAGCAGCCTGGCTGGCAACAGGGGGTGTGGTTCCTGGCACTGGTGCTGACATACAATCCTTTGAGGCCAGAGTCCTGGACCCCGGGCTCGTTTGAAAAGCACTGGTGCCTCTTCCTTTAACACACAGACAACAGTCACGCTGGACCAACACTGGAAGGGTGCATGGAAAGTTTTAAACCTGTAGGTATCAGATTATGCAACTTTTCCCTTTTTTTTTTTGTTTTTTTGCGGTACGCGGGCCTCTCACTGTTGTGGCCTCTCCGGTTGCGGAGCACAGGCTCCGGAGGTGCAGGCTCAGCGGCCATGGCTCACGGGCCCAGCCGCTCCGCGGCATGTGGGATCTTCCTGGACCGGGGCACGAACCCGTGTCCCCTGCGTCGGCAGGCGGCCTCTCAACCACTGCGCCACCAGGGAAGCCCCTTCCCTTTTATTTTGATGTCCATTCATGCTGTTTAAGTAGTAAGTTCAGAAAATCAGTCAATCCATTAACAATTTCCTTTTCCAATGGAGGCCCGACGAAAACATGGACTATTGTGAATGAAAGCACTTTTAGCTGCTGTCTTAACATAAATCACTGACATCCATGGGCAGGTTGGTGAGAGGCAGCTTAAGAGGTTAGAGCAACATTTAGGTACTTCTTGGGTAACAAGAAGACACTCTGAGAGTGGAAATAAAGTCAAAAGCAGGATCAGCCAGATGAGTACGTTTCACACTCAGTTCAATACCTTTCACAGTATTTTGTTCAGACTTTATTTCTTTCCATGACAATCCTGTTTGATAACAAGCGACTATTCCTATCTCCAGTGTCCTGGACCCAGGGAATGAGTAGGTAGAAAATACAGCCCAAACTGGTGTGTTCCTTAATTCCAGGTATCCCAGAACCTATACCCAAGGAGGAAACAGTGGCACAGAAGAAGCCAGCGGAGAAATCCGACTGCCTCGCCTATTCTGGGGACAGACTTGGGTACACTTCACGAGTGGGCTGACCCCCACTACATTCTGGGGCCCCTGGGAAGAGGGGCTCCCCAGGCCTCTAAGACAGGACCTATATTTCTGTTCATGCACAATTAATACTTTTTTAATAACAGGCCTTGTTAATATGAACTTTTCAAATCCCACAGGCCTGGCTCCACAACTTCTGAAGGGCTTTGGGTCTCTCTGCAAAATGGGTGTAAGTATAATCACTGGACTGTTGTGAGAACTACAGGCAATGATACACAAGGCACAAAGCAAGCATTCGATAAATTACACATCCTTGGTCTTGTAAAAGATATTCTGATTCCCAAAGTTTTACAAGAAAATATGACTCTTCATTAAACAATACTTTTGAGCTGCTGCCCAACCAGGGTTTCCTGGTCCTAGCCCAACAACTCACAGCTGTTTCTCAGAAGAACTAAGGATTGGGAGAAAGGAATTAGGGAGGTATCTTCAGCTAGCCTTGTCTCATCTCTGGAAATCACCACTCTGAGGCCTTTTACCTTTGCCCCCTAATTCATTCTTTTAACAATCATTTATTGAAAACTCTCTTTTCAGGACATTAGTGCAGAAAAAAATACAAATATGAAAAGTCTTTGTCTTCAGGGAGCTTTCAATACAGGGTGGCAAACAAGAAATCAGTGCTCTCTGAGATCCAGTCTACTACTTTGCAGAGAGGTTGACCTAATCAATAGATTGCTCTTTATTGTTTCTCAACTCCCCTTCTCTCACATACTTGCTCAGCACCCTCACTACCAATCCCAGAGGTGAAACAATCCTTTTTAACGTTAACATCAAGCTGCAGGAAGAAATTACACAATGGGGCCTAGATGTCCCTGTACCTCCAAATCTTCAGAGCCCCAGGACCCCCGGAGAATCACTTCACATGTCTCTACTTTGTTGCTGGGACCCACTCTCCACAGGGACCACTCACTGCTCTTCTCAGATGGCCCACTCACCCACGGTCCTCCCTCCCTGCAGTGATGCTGTCTCTTCCTTAAAGTGAAAAAAATCGAGGCCACCTAAAACATTACTCAGGCCTGCTCTTCATTCATTCATTTAACAAATATTTATCAGAGCCTAATACAAGCCTGCACTGTGCAGACGTGGGAGATGCTAGAGTGAGAACCGATCAGCCACCGTCCCCGCCTTCTCGGACCTCGGTGTACAATTACACTGCACATTCAGCAAAGATTACAAAGAATACTTGCACACCCTGAATGGAGCTGAGAAGGAGAATTCCAGGTGTTGCAAGCCTTAGGGGCCAGCGTAGTTTTCCTTAAGAAACGATATTTGAAGAACAATCTCAACAGCAAAATGGAGGTTAACTAAGGGAAGAGGCAGGGAGGAGCGTCCAGGCAGAGGGAAGAGCACGTGCAGAGGCCCTGGTTGAGAAGGACCTTGCAACATTTGAGGATCTAAATGAAGCCAGAGGAGGCAGGGGCAACATCAAACACAGCGCCTTGCGCCAACCCTAAGGAGTTTTGATGTTTAAAGAAATAGCCAGCAGCCTTACAGGGTTTCAAGGAGCGAATGCCACGATCGGATTTACCTGCCCCGCGGCTACAGAGCAGGTAGGGTTTGGCCCACCTGTTTTTCCCCGGCGTCCGACCAGCGCCGGCTATCCGCTGGCTCTTACCGAGGAGCCTAGGGAGGGGGTGAGAACACAAAGCCGGCGGCGGGAGCAGCGGGCGGGGTTGGGTCGCCGCGCGGGGAGGAGGAACGCGGCCTGCGCGGGGCACCCCTGGGGACCTGAAGCGCGACAGAGAGTCGGCGCGCTCGGGACTCGCGCCTGCCGAGCTCTCGCTTCCGCGGAGGCTGCGTCTGGTTCTCGGCGACGGGACGAGGCCACGCGGCCTAAGTGGCCGAGTCGGCAGAACCCACCGGTCTCTGGGCCCAGAGCCCCGCCGCGGCCCACAGCGCCCAGGTGAGCCCCGCGCTTCAGGTGGGGCGACCAGGCCGCCCCGGAAGCCCTTGCCCGCAGCCCCAGGCGACCCCGCCGCGGCGCTAGCGGCCGCCATCTCCGGGCGGCTGCGGCGGTGGGCGCGCCGAGCGGTGGGCGGTGTCTCCGCGGCCTGGCGACCCTGCGGTGAGGCCCGGGCCCGCACGGGGGGCAGGGAGGGGGCTCCTGGTGTCTCCCCGCGGCCGGGCCGCGGGCGGGGCGGGGCAGGGACCGGGGTGGGCGGCGGGGCCCCCCTACCCGGCCAGACCCCGCGACCCGCGGCTCTGGCCTCTCCCCGAGTATAAATTCATACTTGTCGCCGTCGGAAAAGTGGAGCAGAAAAGCACAAGCAAGGAAGAGCAGGAGCCGAACCCCCTCTCCCGGGAGACACTCGGGTTAACATTAAGGTGTATTTCCTTCCAGTCCCCTTTTCCCTGCAAGCATGAGCGAGCTGCAGTTTTGCTGAACCTGGATCATAAAGTGCCGCAGCTCGGCTTCTTTGTCTTACTAACACATCCCACGCGTCTGCGCGCGGCTTTCGATGTTTTTCTCCATCCTTTTCATTGGCCGCGCTAGGCTGTGTTGGGGCCAGGTTGACCGCGCCTGGCCGGGGCTTGACGCTCGCTGAGTGACAGGACTGTGATTTACATAATGGATTATCTCTCTGATGGTGAACGTACAGGTGGTTTTCAGTTCTTAGCTATTACAAAAAGCAGTTCGTTGAGCACTGTTCCGTCTGGTTTTTTGAGCACGATTATTTGTTTAGAGAGAATCCCTCGTAAGGCTTGTGGTATACGTTGCAAAAATGCACCTCGGAAAAGTTATTTCCGTTTTTGTGCCTCGCATTTGGGAACACCTGGCTTAGGGAGCTTTCTGACAGACTTTGCTGGAGATCCCAGTGCTTCACAAGGGATCCGCCGGACGGTGTCAACACCTCTTTAAGTTTGACCTGCCTTGTAGCTGGCCTTACCTAGAGCTTTGCTGAAAAGGAACTGTGAGTACCTTAGTAAATTTTAAAACTGACTTAGGTTTAGCTTGGATAAACCATTACAGTCTCCAATACGACTAAACCTAAGTTAAAGCAAAATTCAAGCTGGGGTTAGATGAACAGTGGAAACTGTTTTATATTTAAGTCATACTCTCTGATACATGGATGCTGGGTTGCTAGGGAAGGGATTTTAAAGGATTATGCTGATGGGTATGTCACCAGATACTCAGAAAGCTTCCTTTGAAGACATGTAAAGTTTCAAGTGAGTGAGTGACATTGCCCTTATCAGTGAAAATAAATGGAATTTGTTTCTCCATCCTTTTTATTTACATCCTTAAAACTTTGTGTTGAAACACAGGGGATTTTTCTTTGTAATAATCATTTTCCAGTTTGGTCACATGGTCGTGATAATTAAATGTATGTATGGTGGATGAATTTAGAATATGACATGTGTTTATTAAGTCCAATTTGTAGCTTAGAGATCTGTGTGAGACAGATATTTCTCATTATTCATATGAGTAAGGTAGAAATCGGGGACATGGACAGCTCTGATCATCTCTTGGTTATAGGTGTAATTATATTCCAAGAAACACTACTGGCAGGGCACCTGGGTTTTTTTTTTTTATATATAGTAATCTTTTATTTATTTATTTATTTTTATATTTATTTTTGGCTGTGTTGGGTCTTCATTTCTGTGCGAGGGCTTTCTCTAGTTGCGGCAAGCGGGGGCCACTCTTCATCGCGGTGCGCGGACCTCTTCACTATCGCGGCCTCTCTTGTTGCGAAGCACAGGCTCCAGACGCGCAGGCTCAGTAGTTGTGGCTCACGGGCCTAGTTGCTCCGCGGCATGTGGGATCTTCCCAGACCAGGGCTCGAACCCCTGTCCCCTGCATTAGCAGTCAGATTCTCAACCACTGCGCCACCTTGGGAAGCCCTGGGGTTTTTTTTTTTTAAAACAGTTTTGCTGAGATATAATTAATATAGCATACAATTCCCCCATTTAAAGGGTATAATTCAACGGGTTTTTTGTGTATTACAGTATTAATTTTTTAAGTTGTGGTAAAATATATATGACATAAAATTTGCCATTTTAAAATGTACAGTTCAGTGGCATAAAGTACATTCATGATGTTGTGGAACCGTCACCACTATTTCCAAAACTTCTTCAACACCTTAAACTGATACTCTATAAATAAATGTTGAATGTATAAGTGAATGTTGATAGTTGAGGGAAAAAGTTTTTTTCTGTGATCTTGATTTCTAACCTTTCTAATTTGCTGTGTTGTCTTTTATACTTTATATGAATTATAATTATAATTAATATGGTACCATGCCTTATGTTAGTGTGATAATATTTGAAGTTCCTTATAATGGAAAATTGGGCAGTTCTTTCAAGTTCGCTGAATTACTGAACTTTCTAGAGTCTCTAAAAGTTGTAGAGCAAATTTTGAATGATATCCCAAAATCTACTCTGATTTACAAAGGATGCTTATTTAAGTTTATATTATGCTGTTGGCTTACTCTATTGCTATGTATTCTCTTTGCTTTGATAGTTGCAGGATACCCTCCGCTTTCATAGGAGATATCCTAAGAATTTTTTTTAAAGATTTTTTTTGATGTGGACCATTTTTGAAGTCTTTATTGAATTTGTTACAGTATTGCTTCTGTTTCATGTTTTGGTTTTTTGGCCATGAGGCATGCGGGATCTTAGCTCCCCGATCAAGGATGGATCCCGCACCCCCTGCATTGGAAGGCAAAGCCTTAACCACTGGACCACCAGGGAGGTTCCCCTAAGAAATATTTTTAAGACTAGAAAAATCCACAAATATATATAAGGTGCTAAAAAAAAGAGGGATTTATTTTAGGTACAGTGTGTTTTGAATCTTTAGCTTTCATTCCAAAATGCTTAGCTTTTCTTTGCCTGTTGGATCGCTTTTATGGATGCTAAGGTCTTTAATATCTTTAAATTTTTTTAATTAATTTATTTATGGCTACGTTGGGTCTTCGTTGCTGCGCGCGGGCTTTCTCTAGTTGCGGGGAGCGGGGGCTACTCTTCGTTGCGGTGCGCAGGCTTCTCATTGCGGTGGTTTCTCTTGTTGTGGAGCACAGGCTCTAGGAGCACGGACTTCAGTAGTTGCAGCACTTGGGCTCAGTAGTTGTGGCTCACGGGCTTTAGAGCGCAGGCTCAGTAGTTGTGGCGTACGGGCTTAGTTGCTCCGCGGCATGTGGGATCTTCCCGGACCAGGGCTCGAACCCGTGTCCCCTGCATTGGCAGGCGGATTCTTAACCACTGCGCCACTAGGGAAGCCCTTAATATCTTTTAAAAAACAATTTGTGGCTTCTGGCTGTTTCCAGACCAAAACGATTGTCAATCTCCCGTTTTTTACAAGGAGTGAGCACCCTTGGACATCTATACAGAAAAGGCTAGACTGGAGTAGATCTTGGGAGCAAAAAATAGTTGAAATTATTTTTCAGTAGGTTTGGCAGGGGTACAACTGTTAATCCCAAATATTCAAATGTGGGGGGTTTCCTATGTGTGTGAGTATAATGTGTGCTTCTGATTTTAGCATTACAGCCCAGATACTGTTTAGTGAATTACACAGGAGTTCTGGACTTTAGTTTTGGCTTGGGCTCTTCTAGTGACCTGAGCAAACTACGTAACTTTTATGGATTCATTATTGGCACTAGTAAATTAAGTGGGCTTGAGTAAGTGGGCAAATTACGTTTGCTCTTAGAAAGCAAACTGGCATATCCCTGGATGCTTCTTGCAAGCTTAACACATATACCATACATTTCACCCATTTAAAGGGTATAATTCAATGGGCTTTTTATATATTACAGTATTAATTTTTTAAGTTGTGATAAAATACATATGACATAAAATTTGCCATTTTAAAATATACAGTTCAGGGGGCTTCCCTGGCTTCCGTAGTTCAGTGGCATAAACTAGAGTTTATTCTCTGGTTTTAGGAAATTATAAATCCATAACAGGTAAAAATATGATTGGCTAATTTGCGTGATTTAACTTCTTTCCCTGAAAATTAGATATTGCAATTCTATTGTATGTAAACGCTGTTTCATCAGAAACTGCGTGCAATTTAAGAAATGGATTGCAGGGTTAGAAAAACTCTTTGCAGATGTCATCTTTGTTGCTCTCAGTCTTTCTTTGCTGCAATTCTCCTTTTCTCTTTCCTGGCTGCTAATTGGATTAAAGACTGTTTTGCCAACCATGGCATCTGGAGATGACAGTCCTATCTTTGAAGATGACGAAAGGTAAATGTCTTACATTGCAATAAAACTAGCTTAATGAAAATTTCAAGAAGGTTTTAATCATTCAGGAGAGGTATTTATCCAGGCTACTTTTTAAAGGACACATTTTGTAATATTGCAGAACACATAGTTTTGCTTTTCTGTGACTTTGAGCAAGGGTGGTAAACACCTGGCATGGAGGTAGCCAGCACTAATGTGGCATCCTTTCCCATAGGACCTGGATGTAAGGTCTCCAAATCCATCTCAGCACAAAATTCTTGGCAGTCACTTCAACATGATATAAAATCCATTTACTGTCTTTGATTTAGACCCTACAAAGGAGATAGAGTGAATGAAGAGTAGGATGTAGTTAAGAGACAGACTCTGGAGCCAGAGTCCTAAGTTTACATCCCATCTGCCACTTACTGTCATTGTGACCTTAAACGAGCCCTTGGCCTCTCTGAGCCTCAGTTTCCTCATCTATAAATAGAGATAATGATAGTACCCACCTCATGGTGAGGATTCTTTGAGTTAATATATATAAAGCTCTTAGCACAGTGATTGACACACAGTAAGTACTAAATAACTGTTAGCTATGATCATTATTGCTGTAATAAATGTTACTTCTCTCAAAGCTAAAGATCTATATCAGTATCAAAATAGTACTTACATGTTACATATTCATTATACATAACAGGTTATTCACATAGGACACACATATAATATATATTTTATATTAAATTGTGCCAGAAACTTGACAAAACAGAATCCTTTATATTTTTAATAAGATTTCCTATAATAATGACAAGATTACTATCTTCCATAACATTTTTATATCTATTATAGAACATTTCTTCCATGACTTCTTTTTTCCTCAGTCTTAGTATTATAAATTAGAACCTTTTTTGTTAAAATTAATCCCTAGTTATTGGTTTAAGTATAAAATGTTTTGAGAATTCTTGCTTTAGAGTGATTGGACCTGAAAAAGTAAAACCAAAATTAAATACTGTGCTTTTTAAGTGACGGGAGGGAGAAGTAGAAACTTTTTACTGACCTTTCCGAGCATTATTCTGTGGCCTAGCTTAGAATACTGTCGTGGATAAACTGACTGATTCTTAATCCTATTATATTAAGGTGACTTTGGAATTATCTGACTATATACCCATATATAGTAATTTCATCTTAAAAGAAGAATGCATAAGAGGGAGAAGATAGTTACATGTACTTTAAGTAGGCTTTCTTAGCTAATATCACTTTAATATTTTATAATTTCAGGGCTTTTTGAAATCTGATATTTTCACCTTGGAAGGATTAATTGGTTATTCTGTTACTGTTTTGGCCTATTATAATTGCTTAATTTTATTCCCTTAGCCCTCCTTACAGCCTGGAAAAAATGACAGATCTCGTAGCTGTTTGGGATGTTGCTTTAAGTGATGGAGTCCATAAGATTGAATTCGAACATGGGACCACATCAGGCAAACGAGTGGTATATGTAGATGGGAAGGTAGGAAAAACTGTCACTTTGTAAAATATGGTGTACAGGGAAGCTTGATTTTGCTAATGTCGATTCTTCATATGTGAATGCAAGGCTTTTCTCTTACAGTGGTTATCTTTATATATTGGCCTGTATCATTTTGCCGTACAAAGTAAACTAATAATAGTTGTGCAATTCATAGACTATAGCATCTAATATTTAAACTTAAAATGACTTTATTTTCTAAAACCTTTGTATCGTGAAAATATTAAATTTTCTTCCATTTATGTGTTTTCAACTTTTATATTTTATTACTTAGGAAGAGATAAGAAAAGAATGGATGTTCAAATTAGTGGGCAAAGAAACCTTCTGTGTTGGAGCTTCAAAGATGAAAGCAACCATAAATATAGATGCTGTCAGTGGTTTTGCTTATGAATATACTCTGGAAATTAATGGGAAAAGTCTCAAGAAGTATATGGAGAACAGATCAAAAACCACCAATACTTGGGTATTACATTTGGATGGTGAGGACTTTAGAGTTGTGCTGGGTAAGTGAGAGCCGTTTCTGCAGAATTTGTTGGCTTTTTATGGTGGCCATTTAATTAGTTCCTCTAACTTTCCAGACCTTTTATGGGAGCTTTGAATAGGAGAGAATGTTAAGTGCAGTTATATTTCTCACGTGTCCTGTGGAAATGAAGTATTCATTAAATCGACTGATTTATATGGAAAATATGAGAGCCAGATTTTATAGTGATGGATTCGAGGATTATAAACTTGGGTTTAAAAAAAGAAATATTGATATAGACATTTGTTATTATTTGATATTTCTCTTTAAAACTATGTCTAAAGGCAGTTGGAAATTAAAGATTCATCAGTAAAAAGGGAATTTTTCTCTAGATAGCAATAGGTTTAGGACTGCAGCAGATCAAAATCATCAGTCCAGATAAAGTAGATTAAAAAATAAAAAGTAAGCCATTACTCTTTGAGCTAAGTTCTGCTATTACAGATTGCCATCTGTGTTCTCAGTTTCTATTGGGCCTACAAAACTTGCAAGACAAATATTTACTACCTTTTCACTCTTCTGGTTACTCTTAGTATTTCCTGCTTCTCATATCACTAAGTTAAGACTATGTAGATCATCTCATTAATTCACTGATTCATTTATTAGGTAATATTGAGAACCTCTTAAAGGGCAGTTTGTGTACCAGGCCTTGAGGATCCATAAATGAAGAGACTTTGTCTGTGTCTTTTAAGAGTATATAGTCCAGGGCTTCCCTGGTGGCGCAGTGGTTAAGAATCCGCCTGCCAAGGCAGGGGACACGGGTTTGAGCCCTGGTCTGGGAAGATCCCACATGCCACGGAGCAACTAAGCCCGTGTGCCACAACTACTGAGCCTGTGCTCTAGAGCCCGCGAGCCACAACTACTGAAGCCCTTGCACTTAGAACCCGTGCCCCTCAACAAGAGAAGCCACCACAATGAGAAGCCCGCGCACCGCAACAAAGAGTAGCCCCTGCTCGCCGCAGCTAGAGAAAGCCCGCATGCAGCAACGAAGACCCAACACAGCCAAAAATAAATAAATTTATTTTAAAACAAAAAGTATATAGTCTAGTTGAATGCTAGAAAATACCTTAAAAATTTTTTTTAAGAATGAAAAATGTTTATCAGGTAATAAATGCACATAGTTGGGAAAAAAGGAAACCAAAAACTCCTGTATGGTTTATTTATTAAAGAAATTGGGTCAATTTTTCTTGAAGAGGATAGGAAACCACCAAATTGTCTTCCAAAATGGCTGTACCATTTTGTGTTCCTCCCAGCAATGAGTGAGAGTTCCTGTTACTACACATCTTTGCCAGCAGTGTTGCCAGTGTTTTGGATTTTGGTCATTCTAATAAGTGTGTAGTGATATCTCACTTTTAACTTGCTAGTCCCTAATAATATGTGGTGTTGAGCATCTTTTCATATGCTTATTTGCCATCTGTGTATCTTCTTTGGGGAGCTGTTTCTATAGAGCTTTTGCCCATGAGAGCCAGATTTTATAGTGATGGATTCGAGGATTATAAACTTGGGTTTAAAAAAAGAAATATTGATGTGGTTTGTTTTCCTACTGTTGAGTTTTAAGAGTTCTTAGTATATTTTAGATAACGAGTTAAAAAAAGTTGGAACCATAACTTTAGTGCCTTATGAGATTTACGTATCATGAGAAAAAAGCAGATTAATTTTTTCAACCATTTTGGCTTCAGTTATATTTAAAAGACTATGTCTAGGTTGCCATTTAAATACTTCTTGTCAGTCAATAATTCTAAAAATGTAACAAAGATATTTAGATACACGTTCTTTATCGGATACGTTTTGCAGTTATTTTCTTCCAGCCTGTGACTTGTACTGTCATCTTTATTTCTTTTGATTTAAAAAATTTTCCTCCTCTTCATTTTCTGTTTCTATTAAGGAATTATTTATTATGTTTGTTTTGTGTTCCTTTTAGTTGAGTCCTCATTTATGAAATTATTTCTAATTTTTACTGAGTTCTATACTTCATTTCTCAGTTTCTCTAATCATTGTTTAGTCACTTTCATATCTTGTATGATTTTCTTAATTTCTTTCAGCTCGTTTTGAAATAGTATTTTACAGCTTTACCTTTCATGTAAGCATGTCTTTCTGATACTTCTATTATCTATAATGATGGCAGTCTGTTCTTTTTTCTTACAATTTTGTGTGGATCTAGAGCTCAGTACCTCTCTTTGGTAATTCTTATATGATCTTAGTTTTTCTGAATTTATAGAAGGGAGTGTGGTTTTGTGTAGCTTTTTAAACTTCAGGTTCTTGAGTTCCCTTTTCTGTCGTTTTTGGATGATGTTAAAAATCATTGGGGCACACTTTCTGAGATGGCTGCTGTTTCCTTACCCCGTTTTTTCTAGATTTTCTCTTTTACTCGTTTCCCTGGGTGCTCAGTTTGGATTGTCTTCCCACCTCAGTGTGGGGTTTGTACTGTAAGGGAGCTTCGGCGGGTTGGTTTCAGGGTTCCTGGGGCCCAGACTGCTGTAGCCCTTTCAGACCCCTCCCGCTGCTCCCACACCCCATCCACTGTCAGGATGTAAAAACCCTTATAGTTCAGCTGCTCTTCACACATCCCCGCTCCGAATGCTCCAGTTAGAACCGGGACTGCTGTCTGGGGATTCTTAGGTCCACCAGAGGCTCTGCTGCTTCCCTCTGCTTCCTTCTGCATGGTTGCTGATACTACAGCTACGGTCTTGGAGTTGCCGGTGGTTCCCCCACCTATTGGTACTGTAGAGTTTGTGGTGTAGATACTGTCCTTCGGGTCTTTGGTTCTGTTCTGTTGCCCTGTTTTAGCAGGGGAAATTTGGAGACTGTAAAAAACTCATGCCTGTGCTACCACTACCACCATCTTCATCATCAGCTTTCAAATTTACTTCATCCCCTGTTGAGTAAGATAAGGCTGTGAACATATAGTACCCCCGCCGCTCCTCTCCCACCTTTACCACCTTCAACTTCTGTCTTCTCTACCTTTTCTTTGACATCATCAGAGTAGTTAATATTTTTATTCTGTTCTGTAGCCATAACTGTGTTGTTTTTTCTATAGGTTGATTCTAAAATTAAAAACCAATAAATAATATTTATATTATTGTGATTTTGTAAATATTTTTGGAGTGGGCCACGGTTACATTCTTTCTCTATATTATTGTCACACCCCCTGTGCCACTCAAAGGAAGTTGTTTTTAGTGTCAAGGTCAAGTAAGTGAGTTTTCTGTTCTATAATCTACCAGTTTCTCAAAATTATACCTCATTTTTTGTTTACTTCACAATTGGACCTTGATTTTTTTTTTTTTAGTCATTTGTTTTTCTGGGCTCTTCTGGTGGCTTTTCTCTTTTCTTGTTGGAAAGGGAAATATATCTTCTTTGCTCATGTTCCTAATGTCTGTTTGCATTTTTTACTCCTATTATCTATTGCTTTGAAAACTTCTCATTCTTAATGACAGTATTCTTGGGCGTCTGTTGACTTCCTGTTCAAAACTAGATAGTTGCTTCCCAGGCCTGCTGCCCAGTGGCTGTCCTGGGCTTGCTTTCATGGAACCCTGGCTTTAGTTCCATCAGTTATTGAATCCCACAGCTGCCAGTTTTACCTTTGTTTACTGGAAAATATCCTTAAGTGATTTCCTAATAAAGGGTGTCTAGGAGCTAAATATTATATGAACCTTATACGAAGTTGATACTTTTGTGGAGTATAGAGTTTGAGCTTTAAAATGTGTTTTTTTTTTTCCCCTGAGAAATTTTGAAAGCCTTGTTCCATTGTCTTCTATTCTCCATTGTTTTGAATGAGAAGTTCTATGCCAGTCTGAATCTCATTAGTTTTTTCTTTCTGGAAGCTTTTGGGGGCTCATCTTTATTTTCCAGAATTTTACAGTGTTGTGTTTAGAAATGTAGTGGCTCACCAGTCTTTACTTTTAGGTGAAAAATGGTATTTCAGCATGTTTTTTATTTGCCTCTTTCAGAATTGCGTGAGGTTGAGCCTCTTTTCATGTGTTTAAGGTCCTTTTGTGTTTCTTTTCTGATAATGCCTGTACGTGTCCTTTGACCTGTTTTCCCTTGGGTTGTTGGTCTTTTTCTCCTTGATTGCTAGGAGTCCTTCTATTACTAAAATTAGCTCTTTGTATTGTGAGCTTCAAGTATTTTTCCCAGTCTGTCATTTATTATATGACTTTGCTTATACGTATGCATGTGTTTTTTTAATCATGCAGAAATCTTTTTTACTTTCATGTAGTCAGATTTACTTACCCCTTTTCTTTTATGGCTTCTGGATTAGCAATGTTCTTCAGAGGCATGTTAATAACAGCTATTATAGAAAATATGAGTACAGGTACACATTCAGTTGGCCCACTAAATAAAATTCTGATTGTCACCACCGTCATGGTTTATTTGAGCACCCTGTGCTCTGACCCAGGTGGCTGAGCTGGGTTTCCCCACAACTGTGGCCGTAGATGCTCCCCACTCAGGCTGCCATTGGGCTTCCCCTCCCATACCTCCTGGGCCCCTCTGCTCTTCTCTTTCCCTCTAGCCCAGTTCAAAGTCCTTTCTCCACTCTCTAAGTGAGGCTCACATCTCGAGGTGCAGGGAGAAGAGACCGTGTTCCTGGAGTAGACAGCTTGTCAGTGTCAAGGCATCCAGCCTTGACACCCAGGCAGGTTTGGTTGGTTTTTTTTTTTAATATGAATAGTACTTTTTTTTTCTTTTTAAGAAGATGTTGGGGGTAGGAGTTTATTAATTTATTGTTTTTGCTGTGTTGGGTCTTCGTTTCTGTGCGAGAGCGTTCTCTAGTTGTGGCAAGCGGGGGCCACTCTTCATGGCGGTGTGCGGGCCTCTCACTATCGCGGCCTCTCTTGTTGCAGAGCACAGGCTCCAGACGCGCAGGCTCAGTAGTTGTGGCTCACGGGCCTAGTTGCTCTGCAGCATGTGGGATCCTCCCAGACCAGGGCTCGAACCCATGTCCCCTGTATTAGGAGTCAGATTCTCAACCAGTGCGCCACCAGGGAAGCCCGTGAATAGTACTTTTTAATGATTTGAAATTTAAATGCAAACAATTACCAGAAGAAAGCATGTAATTTTTTTTTGAATTGAATTTTTAAATTTAATTAATTTATTTTTTATACAGCAGGTTCTTGTTAGTTATCTATTTTATACATATTAGTGTATATGTGTCAATCCCAATCTCCCAATTCATCCCACCACCACCCCTCCTTTCTCCCCTTGGTGGCCATAAGTTTGTTCTCTACATCTGTGTCTCTATTTCTGCCTTGCAAACCAGTTCATCTGTACCATTTTTCTAGATTCCACATGTATGCGTTAAAATACGATACTTGTTTTTCTCTTTCTGACTTACCTCACTCTGTATGACAGTCTCTAGGTTCATCCACGTCTCTTTAGATGACCCAATTTCGTTCCTTTTTATGGCTGAGTAATATTCCATTGTATATATGCACCACATCTTCTTTATCCATTGCTTCCATGACCTGGCAATTGTAAATAGTGCTGCAGTGAACATTGGGGCCCAGGCAGGTTTTGACCCCTGGGCTCCGTATGCACACACAGGTCCCGCTTCTCTCTAGTCTTCGTTATAACACCCAAAGCTTGTCTTCTGGCTGCTTAATGAGTGCAGTCCTCCCACCTGCCACTCCCTGGGACATTGACATTCACAAGTGGCTCTAGGGATCCTTCCCCAAAATGCATATGCGTTTGTGACACGCGCACACATGTACACACCTCCCTGGAGTGAGCTGCGGCCGCTTAGCTAATGCCCAAGTGTATCGTGGCAGCATTTCGCTCTATCATGTCAGCACTGTGATCTGAACAGTCTGTCAAGTACTATGCCTATATTTTTTTCTTATGATCCAGTAATTTTCCTCAAAGTGAAACCATAACAAAATGAATAGAGATTATTGTGCTATCCAGTATGAAATTTAAGGCTAAATTGCTATCTATCCTGTATGAACAGCAAGGTAGCCTTTTTTGGCGGTCTCTTTGTGCCATCATCCAGTCGGGTTAGTGAGAGGCAGGAGGAATCATCTAGTCACTGATGTTAAAGGACATTCTAGGAGGGATAAATTAGGAGTCTGGGATTAGCAAATACACACTACTATATATGAAATAGATAAATGACAAGGTCCTACTGTATAGCACAGGGAACTCTACTCGATATTCTGTAATAACCTATAAGGGAAAAGAATCTGAAAAAGTTGTGTGTGTGTGTGTGTAAATGAATCACTGTGCTGTACACCTGAAACTAACACAACATTGTAAATCAACTATACTCCAATAAAAAAAAAGAAAAGCAATACTTGCTATAATCCAAAAAATAAAAATAAAAAAGGGATAAGGTCAAATATTGCATTACTTAAAGTACGTATGTTTTTTAAAGGCCAAAAGCACTCTTTAATTTGCTAAAATATATTGGTATCCTAAATGGAAACACATTGTAATCCTGGGAGTGTGTAAACCCTTCTTTGATTCACAACCAGACCTTAAAATTTTATTAAAACATTTCAGATGATATGAAAAAAAAGATATTCTGTGTGGAAAGGTCCCTCTTCGCATTCATTTGTCTGCATCCTCCTTTAAAGATTTTCTTTAACAAGTCTTCATTAATTTGTATTGGGATCATGATTTTTTCTTAAAAGATTGCTTTCATTTTTATTTCGTCTGCGAACAAAAGATAAACACAGTTTCTTCAAATTTGGAAGAATTTCAAAGCCATGAATGGAATTAATGGAGTTTTCAAAATCCAGTGTAACAGACTCTTCTTAAAATAATAAAGTGTTAACTTTAAATCACAGATTATAATTTTTTTTTCATCTGTTACTTTTACAGAAAAAGACACTATGGATGTATGGTGCAATGGTAAAAAAATGGAGACAGCAGTAAGTTGACCTTTTGATTACTCTCACCATGTGCGTGAGTGACCATTGAAATGTTGCTGTGTTTCCTAACTGGAGATTTTATAAGTAATGAAGGTCCTCTTGGTTAAAAACAAAAAAGAGATGAAGTAATACTGACTCCAAAATCTGAAGAACTTTTCTGGGCAGTGCCTGGGGCAGTGAGAGTTTGGTAACAACTTATGTGTGGCACCAAGCTCATACTCTACCTTTCCTCTCCTGGACCAGCCTCTACCCTGAAAAGAGTTCCCACATTTACAAAATCCTCCCCGGCGCGGTGCAGCACAGCGCAACCTGCTGCACGTCGGGACCGGGGTCCGTAGCGGAGAATCCTTCGTCCTGGGACACGGGCGCGCGGCTAGAAAGGTGGCCGCCCCCTCGCTCATCACGCCCATTTCATGAGGACCCTGGTGCTAAACCATTCAAAGATGATCTCCTTTTGGGTCTGGGTTTCGTACCTAGCAGAGCAGCTCCCTTGCTGCAAACTTATTGAAAGTCAGTCCTCGACACAAGGGTTTGTAAAAAAAAAAAAAAGAAAGAAAGAAAAAAAAGTCCTCCCCAAAGGTTGAGTCCTCCTGTATTTATCCAGGTTAAAGAGGTGCTTTATACCACTGCTTCTCAAACTTGCATGCATAGAATCAGTTGGGGTCCTGTTTAAGTGCATATTCTCACATGTCCTCAGGTGTTGCCAGAGCTGCTGGTCCACAGGCCACTCTGAATAGGAAGGCTTTACGCCATACACTCAGAAAGCAGATAGTACTTCTCTAAAAGCAAAGATTGTGAAAAAGAAATGATGCACACAATGTCAGGTGACACAAAGGCAGGTAGGAAAGGGCACTGTCACGAACCCCAGAAGACAAGTGGAATTTGTAGAGTAGCAGTGCTCAGAGGCTACCCCACCCATTGAAGCCGAGCACAATGAAATCCCCATCCAAACCCCAGTGTGTTGGGCTTTTGCTGCTTGCACTGTTAGGGCTGTGGTGGGATGAATATAGGAGTGCATCTCAAGTGGGAAGGAAATAATAGTGGTATGTACAGCAGGGGAGGAAGTGAAGCAGGGGAGGTGGTCCTGGACAGCTGGGAGTGTGGAAGCAGGAGCTGAAATCTTTGAGTGGAAATTCCCATGTGTTCTGGGGTCAGCTGGCAAGCAGGTGGTATACCAGCCCTGGTGTCCCCTTTCATGGCTTCAGACGTGAACACCAGGGCTAGAGATCGTGAGAAGCTCTCTTCCCCTGGCACAGTTTAGCTAGTTGCAAGTTGTGGTTGCTGCTGTTATCTCCCTTCTCTATTGTAGGTCTGGGAAGGTGAGGAGATGTGCTTGGAGGGAAGGTCTGGGATGAATGTATTCAGCAGACTAGCTGGGTCTTATAGCCAATCTGCTTCTAAGGAAGTGCCCAAGCCAGAAATCAAAGGTTACAAAGATTAATGCTTTTCTCTTTATTAATCCTAGTTTTAATTCTTGAAGGGAAATGTAACCAGGGCTCAATCAAAATTGATCCTCCAGAGTTTGATCCACCCTCTGGGTTAAACCTACCCATCGAGACTTTTATGCAGAGAGGCTTGGAGAGCTCTTCAGTATTTTATGTCTCCTTTTGGACCAGCTTAAGTTTCCATGCCTACTGTGTGCCCGATGCCACATCTACTAGTCCTTCCTATTCTCTCTTTCCTACCCTGGAATTCCCTAGATGGAGAGTCTGCAGTTTGGGATCACATTCCTTCCACCCTCCAGGAATTCTCCAGTGCAAATGTAAAGAGAGATTTAAGAATGTGGTTGTAAATAAGTAGGGAGTTGAAAATAATGTCCATCCACAATGTCTTTGTTCCTCAGTAATTGACAAGAAACCACAAGTGTTTGGACAATAGCTCTGTCTCACCCAGTTGCCTCCTCATTGTAACTACGACCTAGTTTGCCGGGCAGTCTTCCCCAGCACTATGCACACCTGCTCTTGCTGCCTGTGAGTTACAGCTTATTTTCTCCATTTCCTTTTCATCTCAAAGCATCGTGACCAAGACCATGTATCTGTCAAATTACCAAGAAGCTACTGACAAGGATTGTATTATTCAACCCTTCCTCTGCCCTCTAAATTGATTTTTACAGAAGTATGACCTGAGGGATTTTTTCAAAGCTCAATGTGAAAAGGGGTAAAAAGAACACACTAGACTCCAGGGCCAGCACCCCCAGTCCTTGTGGTCAGTACACCTCCGTGTTGGCCAGATTCTTCCCAGAGCGAAGAAAAAGCTTCCCTCTCTGATGCCTCCTGTGCTTTCTTTGGTTAGATAATGTTAGCTACGGGGCCTTGCTCTGTCTGCTTTGGCTGCCAGGAAGCTCATAGCCAAGTTGTGAGTCTGATGGTGCTTCCTTGCATAATTCACTTTTATCCTCTAAGCCTCCTGCTCTTCCTTCCTTCTCCGTACCACTTGGCCCCTATCTTTTTACTCTAGATCAGTGCTGTTCAATAGAAATATGAGCCACAGATATGAGCTTCATATATAACTTTTCTAGTAGCCAGATTTCAGAAGTTTTACAGTGAAGTTCATCTTAATAAAAATTTGACTTAAATCAGTATATCAAAAATATTATCATTTAACATGTAATAAATATAAAAAGTTTCTACTGAGTCATTTTACATTCTTTGTTTCATACTAAGTCTTCCAAATCCAGTGGATATTTTACCCTTAACAGAGTATCTCATTTTAGACCCACCTCATTACATGCTCAGTTGCCACATGTGGCCAGTGGCTACTGTACTGGACAGAGCAAGTCTAGACTCAGTAGTGTTTGGTTTTATGTTATTTTTTATGTATTTATTGTAAGCCACCTTATACACTGGGGAATCAGATGTTCAGAGTGGTTAAGAGCACTCCATCCCTTACTGACTGGGGCCTTCAGCAGGTAATTTAACCACTGTGTGCCTCAGTTTCCTCACATATCAAATGTGGATAGTAATCGTACTCCAGTCAGGTTATTGTGAGGATGCAATAAAATAATGCATGTAAACCATTCTTTGTATAGAATAAATCACTAATAAATGTTTGCTATCAGGTTTATTATTTTTACTTTTGAAAATGGTCTACATTGTCTACATAGTATATGTTATAGACACATAGCCATTAGGTACACTTTTTTTTTTTCTCTGAAACTTAAGATTCTTAAAGATTGTAGGGGGTACAAATAAGAAACCTTCATAAAAGAGACGTAAAAGCATCTAAATACAAGCTTCTAACTTTAATCTTGCAAAGTTTAACATTGAACTAATATGTACTTCATTATACCTCCCTTTTTGGGTGATGTTAATGCTCTAGACAAAGATAAATGTTTCTGGAACACTAATTCCTCCTTCTTTTGTTTGCCCAGGGTGAGTTTGTAGATGACGGGACTGAAACTCACTTCAGTATTGGGAACCATGACTGTTACATAAAGGCTGTCAGTAGTGGGAAGCGGAAAGAAGGGATTATTCATACTCTCATTGTGGATAATAGAGAAATCCCAGAGATTCCTGAATGACTTCATGTTAATGAATTTTAATCTTAAGATGTAAAGATCAGGACTTTTAAATTACTGTGGTTATTAAATATGTTCAGTATGTACTTTTCAGTACATCTAGTCGCCATGTTTTTATTTTTTAGTTACCTGAAACTGTAATGTTCCAAAGGTCAGGAAAAAAAATTATGTATCATAATAAATATTGCAATTTATTTTGTAAAGAATGTAAAATGTTTTAACGTCAAATGGAAAATAAGATACGGACCAAAAATCACTAGTGTTTTACAAGAGCAACTTTTACTATAATAAATGCTATAAAATGAAATTGGTGCTGCTTGATTTGTTTCTTAAAATGGATGTCTTTGTATATTTTTAACCTGTGCAGATAGATTGTCTAGTTTAAAGCAGTTGGTATACAATGATATTATTAGTTTAACTGAAATGAGAAACATTTTCTATCTGGAAACAATGTTAAGGAGATGTCAGAGTGTCGCGTAAGAATAGGTTTCTGAAAAAAAAAATAGGTTCCTGAAAATCCAGTTGTTTAATCAGCATGATCAGGACAAAAAAAAAGGAAGAAGCAAACTTCTTTACACCAGACAGCATTAGTTGCATTGCCAGGCAGTGTTTAGAAAGAGTTGCACACCTGTGTGGAGGTAGCTAGCACCAGTGTTAGCGCTTTGTGACTGAAGCACACCCACCCAGGCAGATTCACAGAGATGCCGCCTCAGTATGGGAAGTGGTCCAGATTGTGTCAGTACTCGTTTCTGAAGGTCTTTCAGAGCAGGACATGGTTTAATAGTAGAGCCTTTTATCGGGATATTTCATGTCCATTATCACATGGGGATCCTCCATAAGAGGGAGAATTCTCCATTTTCTAGACTTGCTCTGTCCACTAGGGTAGCCATTAGTCATGTAGCTATTTAAGTTAAATTAACTAAAATGAAACAATTAAAAATTCCTCTACCACACTAGCCACATTTCGGGTCCTCAGCAGTCACATGAGGCTAGCAGCCACCACATTGGACAGTGCAGATACAGAACATTTCCATCATCATACCAAGTCTGACTGGACAGCACTGGCCTGGAGACATTGCTTCAAGCTTAGTGAGCTGTTCTGTACTGGAACAGGCAGGATTTAGACCCAGGTTTTTCTGACGCTAAAACCCATGTGCTGTACCTTCTTCCTGCCGCTCACGTATTTCTAAGATTTGGGGCAGAACAGAGGCACAACCACGCTCTAACATCAGGCACGAGGAACTGAGGGGCAGGACAGCAGCGAGGGAACGTGGCTCAGACAGGCGGGGCCCTGGCAGGCAACATGCGTGGTGGCAGAGCATATTAAAATTAGCCTGTGAGTTACCTACTCTGACATTTGTTTTATTTGAAGTCTTAAGACTGGAAGGTTAGCATACCACATGTATAGAAATCATCCCCCTGCTCTCCCCATGCCACCCCCCAGCCTTCCTTCACTGCCACTGGAAGATTAGGACATGAATGAACTAAGAGGGACTCTTCTGAGGCTTAAACTCATTTTGGGGTTTGCTTTCAAGTGTTTGGGTGTGGTCATTTTCATTTCCCTCGAATAAAGGACGTTATTTATTTATTTATTTATTTAATGGCTGTGTTGGGTTTTCGTTGCTGTGAGCGGGCTTTCTCTAGTTGCAGCAAACAGGGGCTACTCTTCGTTGCGGTGCGCGGGCTTCTCACTGCAGTGGCTTTTCACTGCAGTGGCTTCTCATTGTGGAGCACGGGCTCTAGGCGTGCGGTCTTCAGCAGTTGCGGCATACGGGCTCAGTTGTGGCTCGCGGGCTCTAGAGCACAGGCTCAGTAGTTGTGGCGCACGGGCTTAGTTGCTCCGCGGCATGTGGGATCTTCCCGGACCAGGGCTCGAACCCATGTCTCCTGCATTGGCAGGCGGATTCTTAACCGCTGCACCACCAGGGAAGCCCCTAAAGGGCGACTTTTAATGGTCATATTTTATCTGGTACAAAAAATGTTTTGTGCCATGTCCAAAAGCAAAGCAATTATTTTTAGGCACTTTGTTTTGAACTCTAGCTATTAGCAGTCAGAACTGTACTTTGCAGTGTGTTATTATGTTCCTCAGCAAACACATGGGGATACAGTTTGATTCAGTCTTATGGAGACCAAACCTTGAGAATGTAGTTTGCCTTTGACTTGGTGAACCCATGTTTTTTCTTTTGTTAATTTAAAGCAGCTTGGGGGAATTCCCTGGCAGTCCAGTGGTTAAGACTCAGCGCTTTCACTGCCGAGGGCCCAGGTTCAATCCCTGGTCGGGGAATTAAGATCCCACAAGCCTTGCGGTGCAGCCAAACAAACAAACAAAAAACCCAGCAGGGTCACGAGGAAGGTGTACAGCCTGGGTTTGAAGTTCGGCACCAAAGGTTAAGTTCTTGAGCCTGTGTTTCTCCAACCTAAAAAATAAGGCTATTTGTTTTGTTGTTTTGCTTAATGAGATATTTTAAATGTAGAAAAAATAGAAAATAATAAAACAAACACTTGTATTATTTAACTGGGTTTACCTATCATCCAGTTTAATAAGTAAGGCATTAAAATACAACTGAAGAGCCATATACCCTTGCTATTCCCATACCCCTCCCTTGCCAAAGTAATCACTATCGTGAACTTGATGTTTACCATTCCCATGCAAGTCTGTATTAAACTGTGTAGGTATATATCCCTAAAAAAATACAGTATTACTTAAAATTTTAAATGTTATATTCTCTGAATCCTTCCTGCATCTTGCTTTTTTTCCATTCAATATTGATTTTGAGATTGATCTAGGTTGGTACATGTAACTCCAGTTCCTTTTAACTCTTGCATTCAACCATATGAATTTAGCCATCCACTCGCCTCCGTAGTTTTCAGATGATCATTATACCATCAAAGCTCTAATGAACATCTTTGTGTCTCTGTGTGTCCCTTGAGAATATGCTCCAGTTTCTCTAGGGCTTTGCTGTTTAAAGTGTGTCCCTGGACCAGCAGCAATGACATCACCTAGGAGTTTGTTAGAAATTAAGAATCTCAGATCTTTCCAGCCTACCGAATCAGAATCTGGGTTTTAATAAGATCCCATGGTGATTTGTATGTGCATCAAGGATTGAGAAGCACTGCTTTAGGTATGCTAAGAAGTAGAATTGCTGAATGAAAGAGTAGTGCAAATCATATTAAAGATTTGCCAAATTGCTCTCAAAGGTGGTTGTACCATTATAAACTTTGGCCAGCAGCTTTTTTTTTTTTTTTTTTGTGGTACGCGGGCCTCTCACTGCTGTGGCCTCTCCCGTTGCCGGACGTGCAGGCTCAGCGGCCATGGCTCACGAGCCCAGCCACTCCGCGGCATGTGGGATCTTCCTGGACCGGGGCATGAACCCGCGTCCCCTGCATCGGCAGGCAGACTCTCAACCACTGTGCCACCAGGGAAGCCCTGACGAGCAGAATTCTTTACCTCGAATCTTCAAAGCTTGATACAGTCAGGATTTCAGAGTTTTGCCAATCCAATCGTTTTTTTAAAAATGGTATGTCATGGGAATTCCCTGGTGGTTCAGTGGTTAGGACTCCACGCTTTCACTGCCGAGGGTGCGGGTTCAATCCCCGGTCAGGGAACTAAGATCCTGAAAGCTGCGGGATGCGGCCTAAATAAATAAATAAATAAAATGGTGTATCTTTTGAATTTTCTCTGATTACTAGTTGAGTGTCTTACATGTTTATTGGCCATTCAGGCTTCCTTTTCCAAGAATTACCTTTTCATTTCTTTTACTTATTTTTCTGTTGTCTTCATTTTCTAATAGATATGTAGTCCTTTGACTGTAGTCTTTCCCTCGAAGCAGTACAAAATGTGCAGTGGATCAGCAAGTATCCCAGTCATCCCTTCCATTCCACACAATATATCCTCTAACAAGCTCTGAGGGCAGGGACAGCATACTGCTGTATCCCCCAGGACCTAACACGCCCCTCACAGATGGCGGGCAATGAGATTTGTATTACTGCAGCTCAGAGGAGAGGTCTGGGATGGAGATATACCTGTGAGCATCATTAACATATACAAGAGATTTCATGCAATGGAAATGAATAACATCAACTAGGAAGGTTGTAGAAAGAGAAAAAAAGAAGCGACGGTTAAACCCTGAAGGGCTACAGCATTTAGGCAAGGGAGATCTTCATTAAGTAAGAAAATCCTGAAGCTATCAAACAACAACCTATCTGATTATCTAGAAGTTTAAAAGTTGTATGGTAAAAGATACCATAAGCAAAGTCAATAAACAAACAATAGATATGGGGAAGACACTTATAATGTAGATGACAAAGTCCAACATATATATAAAGAGCTTTTAAAAATTGATAAGAAAAGTCAGGCTAATTGTAAAATGGATAAAGGATGTTAATAGCCTATTTACAGAAAAGGAAATCCAAATGGCCAACAAATATATCTTTTAAATGCTCAAATTAATTTATAGCTAGGGGTATTATTTTAACAATGAAAACAGCAAAAAATATTTAAAAGAGCAATGACATATTACTGACTGTGATATGGAAGAAAGGGTACCCCTTCACACTTTGGTGATGAAAATAAGTAAGTTCTTAGGAAAGCAATTTATTAAATTGAAAGTTCCATTTATATAAAGCTCAAAAACAGGCAGAAACTAATATATAGTTTTAGAAGTCCACATAATGCTCACTTTAGGGGGTAGTTAGTAACTAGGAGCACGAGAGAAATTTCTGGGATAAAGGTAATTTTCTATTTTTGATGTGAATGCCGTTTACAAAGATGTATTCACTTTGTGAAAATTAATGAAGCTATATACCAATATGATTTTTACCTTTCTGTCTGTATGTTATATTCTGTATGAATGCTTAAATTTCAGTAAAGATTTTAAGGCGTACTTATAAAGTTTTTAAAAACACAACTCACACACACACACACCTCTCACACACCCTTCTCTTTGGGAATCTATCCCATAAAAACAAAGCCTTCAGTATCAGCATAAGGATATTTTTACAAGGATGTTTACTGCAGCATTGTGCATAGTGGGGGGGAAAAAACTGGAAATTGTGAATGCTTACCTACAGAGAAATGATTGAATAAATTATTATACACCATTAACTACAATTCAGCCATTTAGAAGAATGAACTGGAGAGATTTCCTTAAAGTATTTTTGAATAAAAATACTTACAGTAGGGCTTCCCTGGTGGTGCAGTGGTTGAGAGTCCACCTGCCGATGCAGGGGACGCGGGTTCGTGCCCCGATCTGGGAGGATCCTGCATGCCGCAGAGCGGCTGGGCCCGTGATCCATGGCCGCTGGGCCTGCGCATCCGGAGCCTGTGCTCCGCAATGGGAGAGGCCACAGCGGTGAGAGGCCCGCATACCGCAAAAAAAAAAAAAAAAAAAAAAATACAGTAAACCAAAATAAAAGCAAATTGCAGAAAAGTGGGCATAATATAGTCCAATTGTGTAAAAAAAAAAAAAGAGAAAGAAAAATAGACACCTTGTATAATGTGTGTGTGTATATATCTTTTTCTGTATACGATTATACAAGCATGGAGAGAAATATGAAAGGTTAGAAACAGGTGGCATGAGCTACCTAATGGGGATAGAGAATGAGGCTGACAGTGGGGTGGGGATAACCAAACAAAATTCAAGAAAAAAAAACAAGATTTCAATTTTAAAAAAGAAAGCATTTATGATCACATTTATGCATTTGTTAAAAATTTTTTGTAAGAAATGTACAAAGGAAAAACAGATTGTATAGAAGAGAAAGTGTTAGAAAAACAGACTGAGGAATGTTTTGAGACAGTGGAAAATCTTAAGGTGTACAAAGTATTACAAAACAGGAATAGTTAACTATGTCAAATTGCTGCTGAGAAGATGAGAAGCATGAGAACTGAAAAGTGTCCATTTGATTTGGCAACATCAAGGATGCTGGTGAAAAAATTAATAAGCTCGGTCTCAGTGAAACGAGGAAGAAGCCATATGAAAGTGGATGAAGAGTTAGTAGAGAAAGGAGTAAAGGTGGACAAGGTAATGCTGACAAATCTCTTGCCAACAACTGAAAAATTGGTCAAAATATAAAACATATCTTCTTGAAGGCACCAGAAAGCAAAAGAGGCAGTGATGAATTTCTATGCCAAGGTGCAGGAGGAAAGAGAAACCAGAGTAGTAATCCAGGCGTTTGGATTACTAGCAATCCTGGGAATGTTTACTGATTCCGCAACAGGAGGTCAGGCATCTAAACAGCACTCTGGACAGCCTTGCAGGGCTAGGGAGATGAACGTGGGGTCCAAGAATGCCAATGTTGGAGGACTCTAGCAAAACTCCCACATTCTGGGCTGGGACCCAAAAGACCATAACTTAAGAAATAAGAGGAACTTCCCTGGTGGTCCTGTGGTTAAGAATCCACCTTCCAGTGTGGGGGACACAGGTTTGATCCCTGGTCGGGGAACTGAGATCCCACATGCCGTGGGGCAACTAAGCCCATGCGCTGCAACTACTGAGCACACAGGCCACAACTAGATAGCCCGCATGCCACAGCGGAGGATCCTGCACGCTGCAACAAAGATCCTAATGAAGATCCCGCGTCCTGCAACTAAGGCCTGATGCAGCCAAAAATAAATAAATATTTTTAAAAAAGAATAAAGAGTTGATCTGTTCTTGAAATAAGAGTTACCTTGGATGTGAGTATACAGCATAAATAAATAAATGAGCAAACAAGGCAGGGCAACATGAATGGGCATCAACAGAAATAACCAACAATAGAAAGAGGCCCACAGGGTCTGCAGATTAAGAATTCATTAGATGTAAAGCTTAACATAATTATGTTTAAAATGTTCAGGGTAATGAAAAGACAGCTCTGAGAATTTCACAGAGAACAGAAAAATATAAAAAGACACAGCAGAATTTAAAAAGAACCAAATAGAAACTGTAGAACTGAAAAACGCAATAATGAAATTAATAACTCAAAATCAGAGAAATAATAAACTGGGAAATAGGTGAAAAGAAAATAGGAGAAAAATACAAAGAGATTATAGAGAAAGGAGTAATTAAAGTATAGACTACATAATTAAAGGTCAAATACATGTAAATGGAGTTCCAAAAGGACAGAGAATTATGCAAAAGCAGATTTGAAGAGAATTTTCCAAATGATGAAAGGTAGCAAGCTATAGATTCAAGATCTGCAGACACCAAGCAGGAAGAGTAGAAAGAAAACCAGCCCTCAGTATATCATAGGAAAACTGCTAATAACAAAAGACAAACAAAATCTTTAAAAGTGGCTAGTAGAAAATAAATACACATTAAAATACTGTTAACTTTTTTGTGTGTGTGTGTGGTACGCGGGCCTCTCACTGTTGTGGCCTCTCACGTTGCGGAGCACAGGCTCCGGACGCGCAGGCTCAGCGGCCATGGCTCACGGGCCCAGCCACTCCGCAGCATGTGGGATTTTCCCGGACCGGGGCACGAACCTGTGTCCCCTGCATCGGCAGGTGGACTCTCAACCACTGCGCCACCAGGGAAGCCCAATACTGTTAACTTTATAAAAGAAATGATATAAACAAGAGGACAATGGAAAAATCCCTTCAACGTGATGAAATAAGCAACTTCCAACCTAAATTTCTGGGCCCAGACAAACAAAAGTTGAAGGAATTAACCAAGAGTAGAACAACTTAAAAAAATATGAAATGGTATTCCTTGGTCCAAGAAACAAATGATCCCAAATGAAAGCTTGAAAATGCAGGAAAAAAGATAAAAAGCAATGATAAGAGTAAAAAATGTATATACATTTGACCCTTGAAAAACATGGATTGGAACTGCACAGGTCCACTTATAATAAACTTTTTTCCCAATAAATACGTACTAAACAATTCACAGTTGACTGAATCCGTGGATATGGAACCACATATAGGGAGGGGTGACTGTAAAGTTATATTCAGATTTCTGACTGTGCAGGAGGTTGGCCCCCTCAACCCCCATGTTGTTCAAGGGTTAACTGTATATTTAGTGACAGTGGCTGTATAAAACAATACTTTCTTGTGGGATTTAACACTGATATATCATTAAAATCCAACAACGATAGCATATAGGTTGGGTGAGAAATAAACAGATTTAAAGAGTTCTAAGGTTCTTGCATTGTCTGGGAAGATGATAAAAGTACCAATAAACATTAGACTCAGATAAGTCTAATACGCAAGTTGTCATCTAGTGTAATCAATAAAAGAATGGTAAAAGAGTGTATGATTTCCAAATTAATGGGAAAAGTTATTTCAGCATTCCATTAAAATGGGAAAGAAAATAACTCAAAAAAGAACACAAAGAAAGAAAATCTAGGAAAAATAAAACTACAGAGTAAGGTGGTTCACTTAACCCCAAACACATAGGCAATTACATTAAATATAAATAGACTAAATGTTTCAATTCACAGGTAAAGACTGTCAGAGTGGATTAAAACAAAACAAAACAAAACTACATCCTATTTACAAGAGAGACATTTATAATATAAGGATTCCAAAAGGTTGCAAGAACACACCATGGTTGCAAGAACACACCATGCAAAAACCAAATGAAAGCTAATATAACTCTATTGATATCAGTTAAGCAGACATTGAGGCAAAACACATTATCAGAAATGGTTTAACACTTTAAAATAATTTTTTAAAATGGTTCAATTCACCAGGGATATAAATCATCTCTAAATTTGGATGCACCTAATTATATTGCTTCAAACTCCATAAGATAAAAATTGACATAACTAGAATAAGCAAATCCAAAATCATAGTAGGGTATTTTAACTTATCGCTTTCATAAATGCTAGGCAAAAATTCAGTAAAAATATATAAATTTAAACAACATAGCAGAATTGATCTAATGAACATATGTAAAACAGCTGATCAAAAGCTGCAAAATATGGATTTTTTCATGTGCACACTGAACATTTATAAAACTTGACGATACTGTGAGTCATAAAAAAATAAGTCCCACAAATTTGAAAGAATTTAACTCATAGATAAGTTCTGTGAATGCCATCCAATCTAGAAATCAATTTAAAAAAATAAGAAAATTAATAAATACTTTGAAGTAACCAGCACGTCACAAAGAAACCAAAATGATAATCAGAAAATATTTTCTATTGAATGGTTTTGAAAAGACTTCGTATCAAAACTTACGGGATGCAGATAAAGACTGTTATTATAAAAGCTAAAACTGATCAGCTAAGCAACCATTTTATAAAGTTGTAGGAGAGGAATAACAGCAAAATAAACACAAATAAAGTAGAAGGAAGGAAATAATAAAGGTAAAAGCAGAGTAGAAAACAAACATACAACAGAGGGTCAAAAAGGTCAAAAGCTTATTTTTGTAAAGACCAATACAATTAAAAAACCTCTAGTGAGACTAAAAAGAGAGAAGGCACTAACCAAAACCAAGAATGAAAAGAGGACATCACTATCAATCCTGCAACATTAATGAACTCTTAACACACGGGTTACTTTATAAAAATAAATTTGAAAAGGTGTATGAAATGGACACATACCTAGAAAATCACAACTCTTCAAAACAAAACAAACAATATAAAAATCTGAATATTCCTCTAGCTATTAAAGAAATTAAATCCATACCTCAAAGAAACATCAGACATAAAGTCACTAGCAAAATTCTATCAAACTTTTAAGTAAGAAATAATGCCAATCTTACCTGGGTTATAAGGTCGCCAAAACCTTGATAACAAAATCTGAAACAGACCTTAAAAGAAATTTATGGACCAATCCGATGAAAATAGACACAAAAATCCCAAATGAATTACTGGCGAATCAAATCCAGCAATATATTTTTAAAAAGATAATACATCACAATCAAGTTGGGCTCATTCAAGGAATGTAAATATTTGGTTAAATATTTGAACATCAATCAATATAACTCACCAAATGAGTAAAACCATATGATCATCTTTGTAAAATGCAGAAAATAACTTGATAAAATTCAGCATCACTTCATGATTTTTGAAACAAATTCAGTGGGAATTGAAACATGCTTCCTTAACCTAGTAGAAGATCCAGATTCCAGAGCAAACACCATACCTAATATGGAAGACTTTCCCTTTGAGATCAGCAAAAGGTAGAATACTGCTTCCATTCAACCTTTTCTGGGAATTCCTAACCAGTGCAGGTCAAGAAAAAGAAATAAAATGTTGAAGGGAATGGAAAGAAAGAAATAAAGCTACTAATCATTTGTAGATGATACAAGCAAAATCAAAATAATTTCTATAAATAGGATTAATTAGAATGTTTCATATGTCTGAGAAATAGAAATATTATTTGTATATCTACTGATTGCTCTGAAACTTTAGTTAAAACTATTAAAATTCAGGTTGCTCTATTCCATCTCCCAAGTTTCTGATTTAGTAGGTCTGGGGTGGGGGTCAAGACTTTGCATTCTAATCAGTTCCCAGGTGATGCTAATACTCCTAAGTCAGAGGACCACACTTTGAGAACAATTGCTATATAACAGATCAACAACAAGGAAACTTAAAATCACTTACCCAGGCAGGACAGGAACAAAGACGCAGATGTAGAGAACAGACTTGAGGACACGGGGATGGGGAAGGGTAAGCTGGGAAGAAGTGAGAGTGGCATGGACATATATACACTACCAAATGTAAAACAGATAGCTAGTGGGAAGCACTGACATAGCACAGAGAGATCAGCTTGGTGCTTTGTGACCACCTAGAGGGGTGGGATAGGGAGGGAGGGAGGGTGGGAGGGAGACACAAGAGGGAGGAGGGGGCTTCCCTGGTGGCGCAGTGGTTGAGAGTCCGCCTGCCGATGCAGGCGACACGGGTTCATGCCCCGGTCCGGGAAGATCCCACATGCCGCGAAGCGGTTGGGCCCGTGAGCCACGGCCACTGAACCTGCGCGTCCGGAGCCTGTGCTCCGCAACGGGAGAGGCCACAATGGTGAGAGGCCCGCGTACCACAAAAAAAAAAAAAAAGGAGGGAGGAGATATGGGGATATATATTTACGTATAGCTGATTCACTTTGTTATACAGCAGAAACACACCATTGTAAAGCAATTATACTCCAATAAATATGTTAAAAAAAATCACTTACCCAGGAATCTAACAAAATATAGACAAGGCTCTCCATAGAAAACTACAAATCACAGTGGATATAAACTGAAGAGGATCTAAATAAAAGATACTCCACTGTCATGGATTTTAAGAGTCAATATTCTGAAGATGTCAATTTGACTCAACCTAATCTACAAGTTAGTGCGATTCCATTTAAAATTTCCATATTTTGGGCATCTCGACAAGTAGATTCTGAAATGTATACTGAGGCATCACTGATAACTGTGAATAAAGAGCATGGACACTTAAGACAGACTCCCTGAGTTTGAATACTGGCTCCTACTTTGTGGACAAAATGCCTCCATTTTCTCATTTGCAAAGTGGGAAAGAACAACTGTACCTATCATACAACATTGTTAAAAGGGTTAAATATATATAGTTTAGATGCATGCCTAGCACACAATATGTACTATGCATGAGTTTAATAATTAAAATAAAATAAAATAGGGAGATGAAATCTACTGGATATCTTCTAGAGTCCAGAAGCAGACTCATGCATATATGGACAGATGGTTTATGACCAAGGGGGATATAGAACAGTGGAGAAAGAAGGATTATCTTTCCAAATAAAAGATACTAGGAAAAAACACTTCATACTATATATAAAAAGCAATTCCAGGTAGACTACAGATCTAAATGGATTAGGAAAAAAATGAAGCTTTCATAAGGTATTCCAGGAGAATATCTTCATGACCTTGGAATAAGGAAAGATTTCTTAAATACCACATAAGGGATATTAACCACAAAGGAAAATAATAATGTTTGACATTAAAATTAAGATCTTGTGTTATTATAAGATAAGGCTTGTAGACAAAATATATACAGAATTTCACATAACAAAAACGAAAAAGCAAAATTAAAAAATCCTTCCTTAAAACAAAAAACCAAGATGACAGGTAACCAAATTAATAAATGGATAAAGGACTTAAGAAGGCATTTCACAAAGCAGAAAATCCAAATGGCCAAAAACAAACATGAAAAAGCAATTCAATGTCATTACTAATCAATCAGGGAAATGCAAATTAGCTCACTATAAACACCAGAACAGCTAAAATTTTTTAAATGTTGGTTAACCGGGTGTTGGCGAGAGTGTGGAGCAACAAGAATTAAGTACCAGGAAAAAATAAATTGGTACAACTACTACTCATTTTAGCATTACTTGGTAAAAAAAAGATTACATAATTCTATGACCCATCAATTTTAATCTTAAGTATATACATCCAAAGAAATATGTACATATGTGAAGCAGGAGATAAATTATCACAGCAGCATCATTTGTAATAGCCTCAAACTAGAATCAACCTGTATGTGTCCCAACAGTAGAAAGGATATGTAAATTATAGGGTATCCATAACATGGAATACTGTACAGTGATGATAAATAATGAACTGGAGATACATGCAACTAAATGGCTGAATCTTAAAAACATGATGTTGAGGGGAAGAATCCTGATGATGGCCATAAAAGAAGAGGTGGTGATTACCTTGGCAGAGAGGGAGTCTTCACCAGGAAGGGGAATTTGTAGGGTTCTGAGGTGTTGTCAATGTTCCTTCTTGACCTGTGTGGTGGTTACCTGGATGTTTGCTCTATCATATGCTAATATTATTTATGTTATTGTTTTATGCACTTTTCTGTATGTGCCTTTTTCCACAATAAAAAAAGGTAGAAGAGGAGAAGGTGGAGAAGATCTGAAAGGCCAGACCTCTAAGTGTTAAAACTGAGCTTTGCTAAAAGTAGAAAGGTATTAAGAGTTCCAAAAATCTATTAGTTATACATTTTCATGTAGGAATAACCCAGAAAGTGTTGTCAGACAGACAGTTTTTCCATCACTGGAAAAGGGGACAAAGCTGCTACTGCTACTGAAAGAGGAAGAGGCTCCAGGATGTCATGACTGGTGTTTAGATCCTACCTGGGAAGAGATGCAGCATTCTGATGTGGAGGAAGGGCAAGAGGCAGTAGAAATAAGCAATTGCTGATCCTGTTAATGCCCATGAATCATGCTTTATATATGCTGTACCTTCCTGCCTAATATGCTCTTCCCATTACCTGTTCACCTAGCTCCTATCTGTCCTTGAAGACTCAGCTCAGAGGTCCACTTCTCCAGGAAACCACAGCCCCTGTTTCCTCCCTCCTAAGAGCTGCTTGTCCCGTATAGTAAGGGTCACATGGCATGGTACCTCTCTGTTTTCCACTTCATGGACCAATCTTTCACCTTCTGCAGACAAGTGAATCCTGCATTACAGGCTGCCTGGCTAAGATCTGGTGCTGACAGGGATATGGGCTGCACAAGGCAGAACTGAAAATGCACTGGAAGACAGGAGACAAGCATAGAGCTCTGGAAGGGGTTTCCCTTCCCTGAGATTCCTCCCTTCAGGAGGGGGAAGCAGGGAAAGAAATGAGATTGCCTCTGAGTTGGGACTCAGCACACGTTCCAATCACAGTCTTAAACTAGCCTCTCCCACAGAAGTGAGTGGGGCAGTTATTACCAATCCCACTTTACAAATAGGAAGCTCAGATCCTGAGAAAGAAAATAAATACCTTACTCCAAGGTCAGAGAGGCAGAGCTGGATTGCAAATACTAGCTTCTGCAGCCCAGGGTCTTGAATATAGACATGAGAAGAATACTCAGGAATTAACTTGTTCAACAAAGTCATCCTTTGTCTTCCCAGTCCAGGGTAGACACAGATGCTGTCCTCAGGTATGGAAATGTATAGAGCTTCCAAAATCTTGTTTTGGGAAATAACCAAAAGACAGGGAGCCAAAGCATTGGGTAACCAGCCCCCAGGCAAGGAACTATTCCTACAGCCCAGAGCCCTAATCTGCTCTGTTGGTTGGCTATCCTCTGCCTTCCACCTCCAACTGTCTGGCTCAGGCGGAGGCCCTGAGAATCAGGGACATGCAAGTCAGCAAGTGTGTAGGGAGCACCTGGTAGGAGTGCTCAGCAGCTACTGAGGGCTATCGTGCTATCTATGGGGGGTCTACGGCAGAGGTGGTGAAGAGCCATGCTGGCCTCAGGTCCAGCACTGTCTGGGGAGGTTCGTTTCCCTTTCTTACTCTTAAAGACATTCACATTCACCGATTTAGCATATATTTACCAAGGAAACTATGGGCTGAGGAGACCCCTCTGGAAACAATGGTGCCCACTTCTGCCTGGCAATGCTCACCACTCTTCAAACCCCTGATCCGTAACCTGGTACATGTAATGGTGGACTGCTATCAGACAAAGATCCCTGAACAAACCTGTCCTCCTACAGTCCTATTTCTGCAACTCTCACCAAGTCTAGAGCAGCCCTGGGAATGGTCAGTTCAGAGTTCAATCCCCACCATCAGCTGAGTTATTTCCAAGAAACTGTGCTCTGAGCACCTGCCCAATAGAAGAGAGCTACAAAGTGGCTAGTCTAGCCTTGGGTACCAAGTAACTGAAGGGATGTTCTTCCAGACCTCAGGATACCTCCCAAAGGCATGGAAACTCAGTGAAGACACCCTCTTGCCTCAGGCTCCCAACCAAAGTCCAAAAGGCCTCCCATACTGCTTGATGGGGTTGGGAAACAAGGAGAGAAGTCACGGAAGAGACCATGAGCCTTAGCTTACCCTGAGGTTGGTTCGTCTATTGACTTGACCATTTCTTAAAGAGTCCCAGTGCCAAGGTCCTGTGCTGCCCATAAAGAAGAGGCCCACACATCCCAAGAGCAGCCAAAAACAGCTCACCCATTTATTTGACTGAGAACATTAAGGAAGACAACAAAATTAAACAATCTTTAATAAAATTCCTATAGAAAACTCAGTCGCAGGGCAAATACTCAGTTCTCTTTCCCATGTCATTGAGGATTGAGAGCTCCCAATAGTCTTTGGAGAATAAGCAGTAGTTTTGCTGGATGTTGCCAGTGCTCAGGAAGAGCATCCATTTACACATTCAAACCAGTAGTTCCTATTGCACATATTAACATTTTCTGCCATCTAGCACCCTAAATATATGGTACCTCAACAAATAAATTAAAGAATTCCATGTGGCATGAAACATTTCAATTTGAACTAATATCCTTGAAAAATCACATTATTACAAGTTTTAATAAATACAGTAAGAACAGCTGGCATTTTACTAAAATACTGAATTTTAGGCCTGGAGTTTATTCCATAAATAGTTTCCTTTTCATTTGCTTTCTGTCTTGGATACATTTGCTCAAGTATTATGCTCTATGAAGTGAACTCTTTCATAGATACCACGTAAAAACTGTATTAATATGTGCCTCATTATAGAAGCAGCTGGAAGAACTGGATCACATAGTTAACTAAAAAGTAACTTAGGAAAAAGCTCTGCTTTTGTAAAACTTTAAAACACAGGCTGAAGAAAATCAAAATAACATCCTTTTTATGTAGAACTCCCACTAGAAATTTTATAAATATATATGCAGCATAAATTATATTTGCCTCACCAAGCAGATTTTCATCAAGTCTGGCTGGGATGATGCTATCACAGTAGATAAGTATCAACAAAAGAATTAATGTTTCCACAGGTTTAAAAGATTTTTGAAAAATCATAATTTCAAATTATATTATAATTTGTAGTTTCCACATTTAAAAAGGGAAGAAAGAAAGCTTTCTTTTAAGCCTCATTTGGAAAGTAAGAACAGCTACTAGTCCCCAGGTGTGGATAAGTTGGCTGAGTGATAACACTTGGTCACAATATGAAAAAGAAGTATTTACACCTTTCCAGAAAAGTACCAAATACTTAAAAAAAACAAAAACAAAAAACAGAAAGACAAAAAACAATCTCTAGTAGCATTCCTTGGCGTGCAAAGTCAGCAGGAAATGATTATCCATAATGTTGACAGTTTGCATGATGAATCTCGGAAGCATTCAAAAGCAGAGGGTGGTCATCAGGGATTGTTCAGATTAGGTTTCTGTGGGATGCCATTGTTTTTAATTTAACTCTGGGTTCCAGGATTTCATTCCCTTTATAACATCTCTGGCAGGGTCACGTTCAATTTAGTGCAAGTGCAAAATGAAAACTAAACGAAACCAACAAATACATTAGGAGCAAAGGCTGATCGTTAAGATCTGTAGTCTTTCCGAACTGTGTGGGCCATCCAGTTCACTTTAGTAGTCCAGCTTTCCCTGAGTGCCTCATCAAATTTTTGCTTAAATTGCTTGAGTGCTTCTTCTTCACTCTTCCCTAAGGCAAGAGAGTCCTGAAAATGAAGGGAAAAAATCTGATTTTATATATTCTCTGTAGTGAGATGCGAATCTCAAAAGTCTGCAGGAGGCTGACTTGGCCACACAGCATACCCCATGTCCTTATTCAAATACCATTTATGGGAGAGAGAATGAACACCAAGGTATGGTGATAATATGACCTCTGCCAGAGGCTTTTTGAAGATGAAATGAATTTATGATTACTGCAAGACAACTACTTAGCTGCTTGTCACTACCACTCCTGGGTAAAACTGTCTCACAGGAAATGACTTTGTTCCATTCCCTTTGAACATCTGAATGAAACAGGTAGGTACGGCTGAGCTCTATGCTCACAAAGTCCAATTTACAAAGAAAAGAGGTTTATACCTTAAGATACTGTATATCCTTGACTGATGTGAGCTCAGGAAGCCCTGCAGTCAACATCAGTGCAAAGAGAGTGATGAAGAGATTCCCATGCCGTCGTAAAATCAGATATGCATCCTCACAACACTGGCGGAACCTTCAGTTGATGCAGCAAATCACAAGAGTATGATGTTAGAACGGAAATAGCAATTTCATAAAGGAAAATGAGTGATATAGCTAGACTTTCCATAAGAGCTGGAAAATTTCTACTGAACTAAAGGTTCGTTTCTGAGTTTTACCCTTTTGAAAATTGTCCCAGGACTAAAATTTACATAAAATAAATCAAGTTCTCTAAAACCACACATATCTTTTTCAAAAACAAAATTAAATAGAAATTATATGGTAAAAGGCAATTTAACACTTAATCTAGGCTTTTTAATTCTATGTGTCACAAAAATTAATTATAAAAAAGTGGTGATTATAATCCATAAGGATTTCTAACCATAATTCTAGATTCTAGATTTGTGGTCTGACTCCAGAGACTTAATTTCTTTAATGTCCCCCAAACCAGTGTCAATGAATTTGCATTGTACCTTTCTATCATCTTGCCTTCCCTCTCTCTCCTCTTCAAGCTGGTCATTCAAGATGACCACCCAATCCTATCTCCCTAATTTTGCCAAAGAGGAAAATGGATCCAGAGTTATACTCTGCAGAAACCCATGCGGAACTCGAAATGATACTAGCAATCATTTGGTAAGCATATGGATGAGTTGATCACATCATGTAACATATCTCTCATTATCAAAATATCCCTGAAATATAATTATTTTTGTCCCCATTTAAAATGAAGAAGACAAGATGACAAGTAATGTGCTTGGAAACCTACAAACAGCAAGGAATAGATCAGAGATTACAAGGTCTTTCCCTGAACCCTGACTCTCTTACTGCACTTCACACAGAATGACAGCAAAATGCCAGTCCCTCTCAGCATCTCACTATCAAATGTCTTAACAGTTTCAGAGAATTTTCTAATACAGGTAAAAGGTGGTATACTATTGGAATAAAACAATAATGTATTTCAAATTTCTAGCTTTTTTTTTTTTTGTGGTACACGGGCCTCTCACTGTTGTGGCCTCTCCCGTTGCGGAGCACAGGCTCCGGATGCGCAGGCTCGTTGGCCATGGCTCACGGGCCCAGCTGCTCTGCGGCATGTGGGATCTTCCCGGACCGGGGCACGAACACGTGTCCCCTGCATCGGCAGGCGGACTCCCAACCACTGTGCCACCAGGGAAGCCCTCTAGCATTTTTCTTCTCTTCTTTGAACCAGAACAGGATCTGACAGGCAAGTTCCCCCAAAGCCTCCTGTTAGCAGACTGACTATCTCCCCAATCTAAATATACCTCTCAGCTAAATGCTAGTCTAGCTGGTCAGTTGAGAAAACATTAGATGTGTTTACACTGACACGAGGACAATACTCACCGGCCAAACTTTTCCGTGTTTCCTGTTTTTCCTTGTTGAATCACATGAATGAAATCATAGGTAAGAATAAAAGGCACTCTCTCCCTTTTAATGCCAAATTTAGACTTGAAATTTCCAAGAATATGTCCAAAGTCAATGTGGAAGAGCTGGAAAACAAATGGGATTTAATTTCCCCTTTTTTTCTGGTGGGTTCCAAATAAAAATCCAAGGCCTCAGCAGTCCTAGATGCCCATGCACTACATCAAATGGAGTAGTAGTAGACACACTACACGGCCTCCTGGATCATTTGGGAAAAGAGTGCTCTGACATTCGAAGGTCTTTTATATTCAATAATAACCCTGATATTAAACTGCATATACACAGTGGGAAAGATGAATCTTTAAAAAAATACATCCAAATAATAAACATGTTTGATTTTAAAAAATCAAATAGTTTTATACACAGAAATAAAACAAAGAGAGAGTACATCCTTGCCCCACCAGTTCCCTCACCACCTTAAGCGCTACTACTTAGAGGTAACTTCTCCCTACCCGTCCACGTGTTTTTCCTGATATATGTCTCCATTTTTCTAAACAGTATGTTTATAATTATTTTTTACTTCCTAATTTTGGATTATTATGGAAGGTAAAGATTTAGTACTCCTGTGCTGATGTCATGCCTCATAATGCAACACATTATATCATAATTTCTGGTTAAATCAATATCCAGTGTTTACTGTTCGAAGTACATAAGCCATGTGGTAATAGTATACTATGATTACACTTCCTTTTCTTGCTCATCTTTTTTCTTGACAAAACTATTTTTTGTCTTAGTGTTCTATGATCTGGTCATTAATTCTTCACAAAATCTTAAAAATCTAAAAATCATTTCACAACAGTTTTCCACATGGTCAGGTAATCTGTTAGCTCCTGTCTGGGCTGGCTGTTCTCTAAGCCTGCCAAAGAACCATCACCCCGTGCTCAACCTTCACTCTCCTCCCATTTGCAGTCCCTGTTTCCTGGGTTCCACATCATTTCTCTTTTGGTGTAGACCAGGCTTTCTCACTTTTGGCATTACTGACATTTAGGCCCTAAAATTCTTTGTTGTGAGGTTCTATCTTACATACACTATAAGATGTTTGGCAGCACCCCTAGCCTCTACCCACAGATGCCTGTAGAATACCCCCTCCCGCATCCTGACAACCAAAACTGTCTTCAGGCATTGACAAATGTCCTCCAAGGGCAAAAGCACCCCAGTTGAGACCCTTATTTTCATGGATGCCCTTATTCTGGCATCCTCCTGAAAAAAGATGCAGAAGAGACACAGCTTTTGAAACCTTATGTTTGAAAATGTCTTTGTTCTACATTCATACTGAAAGTCTGGTATAGAATTCTAGGTTAGAAATCATTTTCACTCAAAATCATGAAGGCTAATTCCCACTGTCTTAAACAGTTTCCAACGCTGCTATTTTAGAAGTCAAGTCTTTCTGACTCCTGAACCCTGGTAAGTGGCTTGCTGTATCTCTGGGAAGGTTTTAAGACCATCACTTTATGCCTGATGCACTGAAATGTCACGGTGCATGGCCTTAGTAAGGGTTGTTTCATCTACTGTAAGGGAACTTCCGTGCCCTTTTGACTGGATAGTCACAAACATCAGCTTTGGGAAATGTTTTTGTATTATTTTTGGGTAAGTTCCTTCCCTTCCTCTTATGTGCTACTTCTTTCTGTAACTTTTATTAGGCTAGATGGTGAACCTCCCTGGACTGATCCTCTATCATTTCTGGATCCTCTTTCTTCTACTTATCAGATATCTTGGTCCTCTTCGGGATATTAAAGGGCAATACATTGCCTGGTGCCTAAAAAACAGAATCTGGGCCAAACTGCCAGGATTTAATCCTGGTATGTCCACTCTCTGTTGTGTCAATCTTCTCACCTGTAAATGGGGATAACACTACCACTTACTCTGTACGGTTATCATAAGGATTGAAGGAGTTAACGTATATAAAGAACTTAAAGCACTGTGCTTTCCACAAGTTAAAGAGTTCAAGAAATGTTAGTTGATCTTTAGTTTATACTATTTTATTTGTTCCTCTTTTTAATTTACAGGAATTCCATTTTCTAATTTTTAAAAATAGAATCTTACTACTTCATAGATGCAGTATCTTTTCTGTTTTTACTTCTTAAATCATCCTCTGTTTACTGCAGGTACTGTTTTCCCAGAGTTCTTCTTTCCCCCTCCCCCCATTTTGCTTGATTTGGTCTCTTTCATGGTGGAGGCTTTCAACAAATGTCTGATAATCTTTGGCTGACCATTCATATTTAAGAATGAGTCACTAACAAGATGAATGAAAAATCTATGGACATGGTAGGATTGTTGATCAGTGGGCTTCCTTGCAGAGTATCTGGGGAAAGACCTCAAAAGTCAGCATCTGTAAGCCTTTTCACTGGAACTGATCAGTTTCTCTTGAGAAGAACCATGTAGTCTATTGCGAGAGTGGGAATATACACCTGGTTGCTACTGTTCTTGGAGCAAAGCAAGCAGAAGTGGCTGGGAATCATACCATTTATCATGCCAACTTTCACTCCATCCCTATTTTTAATATGGCATCATACCCTTGGCTTCCATAGAAGCTGTTTGTCCTTGAGTCAGAAGAATTGGTTTCTTCAGAGAATAAATCCTCTAGCCCTTCTTGGAGTTGGGAAGGAGATATAAGCACCTAATTGCTCCATATATAAACTGCCAATCAATCCTGTTTTCAGCCTCTTCCCTTCTCCCCACCTTCAGCAGCACCTAGTGCCCCTGATTCCAGAGCTTTCCTCAGACTGACACACCCTTCCACAAGTAGCCATTTTCTCAGTTATGCCGAGTCACTGCTATTTTTCCATTTTCCTTTTGCTCATCCCCAAATCTGTTGATGTCTTTCACCCACTGTTGGCCTCTTTTCCTATTATCTTTGACTTCTTGGATTTACATATTTCTTATTCCTCAATATATTAGAAGGGCATCAAGAAAGAATGGAGAAAAACCTGTGTTTCAGCTTGATTAACCAGAAGTCGGAGGGAATCCTTTTAAGTGTGAACACAAGGTTCAACTCTCAAAAGATCAAGCCAGAACTACCCAGATCTCCAAGGAGGTGTAAAACTCTGGGTCCCACCTAGGGCCAGAGTTCACAGAGTGACTCAGAGTCTTTACTCTGGAATGCCCCTAGTGTCAGGGAATTCTAAGGGTGGCTAAACTGAAAAAGTCTCAAATTATTTCATCTGTCTTTGCTTAATATTAAAGAATTTACAAACAAAAGTCACTCTGAAGAATAAGAAAATTTTCACTTCAAAACTAAGAGCTTCTTTGTATTATATAACCTGGTCTAGCTCCCTAGCTACCCCAAAATGATATTAGGCATACTCCGTATCGCCTTACTCCCACAGATGATTATATTTGATATTCTAAAAGAAAAAATGCCTCAAGTGGGGTTTGTCTCAACTTTTTCTTTTTTTAACACTTATCTTCTTTAAAGTTAATACATCCTGCACATTATCTGCTCCTTCTGCTCTTGGGCACATATGTGTCCCAAATACAATTTCTTATATTGAAGGAATAGGTCACTTGTAAATAACCTAAATAATTTTTTAAACATTTAAATAAATGCTTATCACCTAACTTCAAGCAAACAAACCAATATATGAAGCAGATGGCATATGAAACAAGGGGTGGGAAATAAAAGGAAAGACAAAGGCATGACTGAGACTCATAAAGAATCTGAGTTTCACAAGAGACTGTGCTGCACATAAGTAACAGCATCACTGAGGCCCTTGGCACTCTGGGAAGTTGCTTACCTGGCCAGTTTTTTTGACCATGATGTTATCACTATGTCTGTCACCAATCCCAAGGACATAAGAAGCTACACAGTAGCCGGCACAGGACAGGGTAAACTCCTCAATGGCTCGGTCCAGGTCATCCCTGAATAAGAGAAAAAAATAGGAGCAAGGAAGGTTTTCAGCCTCCAAGTGTGTGGGACGGAGCCAATCCACACTTCTGTCTCCTTTTTAATGTGAGAACAACTGCAACACAGAGCTGCCAAAACCATATAAGGAGAAGATGCTGGATCAGCCAAGAGTGAGGATGATGATCAGAGGAGCAGGGCAGGGAGGAGTCAGCAGGCTTGCTCAAAGACATCAGGTAACTGGACATCAACTATTCAAACTGCTGTGTCCTGGGGCTCACATTTCTGTCGGGGACGGGGGTAGGTTCATATGCATAGTAATGAGAGGAGACCATCAGCTTGGCTGAATGATGCTGGGCTTTGGAACATTTTTGTAGTTTTGACTGAAGACTAGAATTCCACATTTAAGAGTTAAGTATTACAGTGCCAACCATTAAAGTCACTGACTTATATCAGAAGTAACTAATATAGACCCTTTAGGGACAAGGCCCTAAAATCAAAATATGAAAATTAATTCTCACATACAAGTTCTTGGATTTTATTTATTTATTTATTTATTTACTTTTGGCAGCATTCGGTCTTCACTGCTGCATGCAGGCTCTCTCTAGTTGCGGCGAGCAGGGGCTACTCTTCATTGCAGTGCACGGGTTTCTCATTGCGGTGGCTTCTCTAATTGTGGAGCACGGGCTCTAGAAGCGTGGGCTTCAGTAGTTGCAGCACACGGGCTTCAGTAGTTGCAGCATGCGAGCTCAGTAGTTGTGGCACACGGGCTTAGTTGCTTCACAGCATGTGGGATCTTCCCAGACCAGGGCTCGAACCCAAGTCCCCTGCATTGGCAGGCGGATTCTTAACCACTGTGCCACCAGGGAAGTCCAAGTTCTTGGATTTTGCCAATGATAACATTTAAGTCTGACTTCAAAATCTTCAGCCAAAAATACTTGCAGTGTTTTCCCCTCACTGTGAAATTCCTTAATTTCCTATGTATTAGGGCTTTTCCAACACAATAATTGTAAGTAACACAATTCCTAGCACTGTATTTTTTAGTTTGGAAAGATCAGCCTACAAGCTCATTTACTTCTATTTTAAAAATCTATTGAAAATTTACTTAGGTTCATACATTCACATAATTATGGAAGTTCATGCACTTAAAAAGTTATATGTTATTTGTTAAACACTTAAGTTCTTAGATTTTTAAACTACTGCCCAGCTCTGAAATTTGATCTAGATGAAGCAGAATTCAATGCTAATCTTCAGTTAAGATTTTAGGAAGGCCTATTTGTCATTTTGATCTAACCTGAAATGAAGCAATAAATAACACTAATATTTCCTCTAGGACACTGATGATTCTAACTGCGAGAACAGTTACTTGTTTGGCAGTTTGTTCAGAAGAATGATAATCAAACAAAATACACTAACCCAGAATTGTATTCTTTAAGCCAGTTCAGAAGGGCATCTTTGTTGAAGGCTGCTGCTGCAGCCACATTGCTACTGTTCAGCTGAATGTCAGCAATTGTTTCAGAGGTGCTCACAACTTCAATGAGGCCAGAGTGGTCTCCTGTTGCTAAACAGCCATAAGGCAGCATCCTGAAAAGAAAAAAAAGGGGCATAAAGAGTCACATGTGTATGCTATCCATAAAATGAAAACACTGAGAGAGTATGTTTTTTCTTTGATTTTTAAAAAAGTTTTATTACTATTGATAACCTTGCCATTACTGTATCAGTCATATAGAAAAATATTAGTTCCACTTTCTATTAGAGTGTAAATACCTTAGTGAACAGATGGAGTAATTTACTAAACTCCAATGTGCTAGCTAAATGTATAATTTGTTATCTAATTATTCTGGTGAAATATTCTATTTGTTTGTGTAGGTGGACACAAGCACATCAGATAAAGGAAAAGTCTTTCATTTTTACCCTAAATTTTGGGGAAGGGAACCACCCTTTATGTAGCATCTAGTAGATGCCACACAGCAGGCTAAGCACTCTACACGTTACCTTGGTTAACAACAACTCCATCCTTCCAGTTGTTCAAGCCCAAGACCTTGTAATCTTTCACTTTTCCTCTCATGCCTAATATTTACGTACCTTGAAAATGTACAGAGTCTAAGTAGTTCTCTGTCTCCACCCTTCCTTAAGCTACCACCCTAGTCCAGGTCACCATCAACCCCTATTCAAAATTCAAGTTTCCTAATTAGTCTACCTGCTTCCACAGCATAGTCTGTTCTAAATGCAACAGCAACATAATCCATTTAAAATATACTCATATTATGTCATTCCCCTGATTGAAATTTCAGCCATGACTTCCCACCTAAGTGAAAGCCAACCCGCTTGTTGTAGCTCACAAGGCCTTCAATCTCGTCCCCCTTCACCTCTCATAGTATCTTCCACTTGATCACTTGTTCTTACTATACTGGCTCCATTGCTATTCCCCAAACATATCAGGTACAATATTCCCTCATTCCTTTATCTGTGTTATTTTCTCTACTTGGAACATTCTTCCCCAAGACATCTACATGGTTTACTCCCTTACCACTTTGAAATCTTTGCTGAAATGTCACCGTCTCAGTAAGGGATTCCTGAATCATCCTATTTAAAATAGCAACACAGTGACATACTAACTGCCATCCCTTCCCTCCTTTATTTTCCTCTATAGCCCTCAACACTATCCAACATCCTGTACATTTTATTTATGTGTTTGTTTATTGTCTGTCTCTACCATTAGGATGTAAATTCCATCAGCCAGGGATAATTTGTTCAGTGTGTATCCTCAGTACCTGAGAATGTGTTTGGGCACAAAGCAGGCACTCAATAAGTATTTCTGAATGAATTAAACAAACAATAACAAAATCCCTATAAATAGGTAAACTCCTAATTTTATAAACGAGACATAAAATTAATTTGCAAAAGAGTCATACATTTAACCAAGTGGAAGATCTAAGACTTAAAACTAGGTCTGAGTGGCTCTAAAACTATCTTTTTAACCTAACACAGTCTACAGAGTCACTGTGTAAGAGGTCTCTCAGGCTGCTTCTTGTGCCAAATAATTTTTGCTAAATCTATAGGTAGGATTTTGCTTTGCTTTGCGTTTATATGATCCCTAGTGCAAATAAGCATTTTCTCAGGTCTCTTTTAGCCATTTTATGTAGAATTTCTTTTGTGAATTAGCTAATCACATACTTGGTCTATTTATTAGAGTTTTAAACATTTTCCTTAGAGATTTATATGAGTCCTTCATATATTAATATTATCCTTTTCTCATTTTGGTTGTCAACATTTTCTTCAGTTTTCTAAAAATGGTATTATCACTAGAGCAAATACAAAATGGAATAAAATACCTCGCAAAGTTCAAATAAAAGTCAGGTGACTACAGAAAATGCAATGGATGGAATTCACGGGTTCTATACATATATGAGTGCAGCTATGTGCCAAGCATTGTGTTAGCTGCTGGTGACACAGAAATGAGCCAAAAATGCAGTCCCTGCTCTCACTGATCAGACAAACCACAAATGCACAATGTGCATGTGATCAATGGATAAATGAGAAGTGCCAGTAGAACGTGTCAACAGTCAAGAAAGATCTCTGTGAGGAGGAAGGACATGAGGGACAGAGGAAAGTACAGGGGGAGCAGGTGAGGGGAAAAAAGAGTCAGTGTTGGAAAGACCATGCAGACCTCTATCTGCCACATAAGGACTTTACCAAAGAGAAAAAATGTGTGTGTGTGAGTGTGTGTGTGTGTGTGTGTGTTGGGGGAATGAATGAGTGTGGTAGCCGTGTAATAATCAGATAAAAGAGGAGAGTTTCATTTAATAGTTCCTAAATTTCCTTCCAACCAACAATTCAATTTTATGCCTCTTTAAGCACTTCCCTAGTTCTAGCGAAATACGGTTGGAAGCAAAATTGTGAAACTTCATGCTGACAGCCTGATATACCAATAGCCTGCTTTACATATGCATTATTAATTTATTTCTCTTTTTTTAAATTTTATGCTTCACTAGAAAAGGTAGCTATGGAGCATGAAAGTTTTTACCAATACCCCTATCCTTATCGTGACACAACACATGTGAAGTAAACACTGTCTGGTTAAACTGCACTTTGGCTCACTTTCCTACATCTCCTCCTACTCTACTTGCAGTCAAACTGGGCAAAAGTCCAACAATTTCCTCTTCAAAAGCAGACAATGATGAAAGCATTTAGCGTCTTGAGGATGGAATGCTCACAATGGGAAGGAAAAAACAGCCTTGTCATAGAGACAGTTTGACAGAAGTCAAGCTGGGGACAAACTCTTGGAGCCCTGACCACCTTACGGGGGCACCCTTTGCACTCAACTTCTTATAAAGGCCATGACAACGCTTAGTAATGTTTATCTTCCTTTCTCAGACTCTCTGACCCAAGGAGCAATTTGTTATCTTTCCATTAAAGCAAGAATTGTAAAATGAGATAAATTCTACAGCAGTGGGGATGGCAGCCCCATCACCCTACTCTGAATGAGTATGTAGAAAGTTTTCTCTGGCCTTGACTCCAAGTCTCAGTGGTACCTTAGCCCACTGCTTCAAAAGGAGGCAAGTATAATTCTTTTACCTAAGGCTTGCATTGCTTCCATCTTCTTCCTTCATCCTTCTAACTACTGAAACCAGTGTCATTAGAACTGCTGTGTAGCTCTCTTAAAAGGGAAGTAAACCCCATTAGTGCAACTCAAATATAAAGTCACAGTGAAGACAACTCTCCAAAATTCAATGTCATCTGTATGGGGTGGGGGTGGGGGCACGAGATGGGATTGTCAAATCTACCAAAAATCCAGGTAGACTTACATGCAACCTATCAGACTTGACAGAAAAGTCTAATTACCTATTTGTTGACCAAAGGTCAGGGTGTTCTAACATATTGATTGCTTACAAATGTTCTAATTTGGCATGGAAGATACCAAAAGAATATTTTGAGACATCAGAGAAAAATGAAAATGAAAAATATGCACTTTCATTCATGCTAACATGGCACTTTTGCAGGTGCTAAAATATTCTGATCAAAATAGTAATTTGGAGAAGGTATCTGAAGATTTGACATTGAACCTAAAAGAGTGTGTGCTACATGAACAGGTTTAACCTAAACAGCTGGCCAAAAGAAAAACACGTACAACAGGAACACTGGGGCATGTATATTTATAGAAACAGTAAAAAATGTTTGGTGGGAAAAAAAAGCTATTGGTTTGAAAATGAACTCAAAAGAATTGAAGTCCTGCATATTTTTTTAAACATGGGGTCAGAGTACAAAAAGTCAGCAAAGATCTCACTGAACAGGCAAGTTCCTTTTTCTTGTTACACACATATTGCTTCCCCTCAGACAGATACCAGGTTTATTTCTAGCACTCCCACATGTGGCTGCCTCCCTTTGCCTGAGGTCACAATGAACTTTATTTGATGCTAAATGTGCTTTACAGTTAAATAGAATGGGTAAAACAAAAAACTAAGAGAAAAGAACTTAGTTGAGGCTTTCAATTAGTCTGACTGAACTGAGGACAAAGTCTTTAGCTCAGCCTTTCATAATTAACAAGACATCATATGGCCAGAATCTGCTCTTAGCAAAGGAGACCACTATGTAGCTTATGTGCTGACCTTGGAAAGAACCAACAAGTTACGAGCCTATGCTTGAAAAGTTTTCCCCATTTTTTACGGACAAATAAAGTAAAATCATTTTCACTGGGGTTTACTTTATAAGAAGGGTCAATAAACATTTACTGGACTGAACCAGATAGTAAATATTTTAATTTTAGGTGCTATAGACTATAAGGTAACTAACTCAATTTTGCAGTTATAGCATAAAAGCAGCCATAGACAATATGTTAACAAACGGGTTGCGGCTGTGTGCCACTAAAACCAAAAGAAAAAGAAAAAAGGTAGGCCAGAACCCTCTGGGTTTGTGTTCCCCAGGGAGAGTTTCTTAAAATCACCCATTCTCCTCTTATCTACATAGTATTTCTTATGAGTAAGTGACTGACCAAAAGTTTTGCTACCTATTCAAAACTACCTATTCTATTTTTACACAGCCGTATTAGAAATTACTGCTAATTTAAAAGCAAAGCTCTTTGTCATTTATGGTACTCAAAGGTCCTTTATATATGAACCATAATCTCACTTCTGTATTCCGATACTTCTGTATTCGGTATTCCTACAAGTCCCATTCAAGGAACAAAACCCACAGCAAATTGTTCTTTCTACCTCAATAGCACTAGAAAAGTGTATGCTGGAAAAAAAATCTAAAGACTAAAAACCTCTTAAAAAAAAAAATCAATGAAAAAAAAAAAAATCAATGGACAATTACATATTTGGGGCACCAGAATACTTTGATAAACAAATAGTTACTAGATAGGTCTTACCACAATTTTTCTCACTTACACTACCAAAATAACAGAACTGAAATCAAGTTTAGTGTCTGACAGACCCCAATTTGAATCCAGCTCCCCACTTATTATTTTTGTAACCTTTGACAAACTGTTTAAAGTCCCTTAAGTTTAAATTTCTCATCTGCTAAAAAGGAATAACACAACTTCATAAAGTTGTAAATTACATGTCATTACACATGTGAAGAACCTAATACAAAACCTGTTTCAGTCAATAAATATCAACTGTTTTAAGTTTTTAAATAAATTAAGCTTAAAATGAAATCAAGAAATACTTATAATCTTGCAGGGATAAAGTCAATCACAAGTGTAACTGTTTCTAGCAACCTTGTGGACAAAGTTGCTGTAGATACTAAAACATATTTAAAAATAACAGATAAAGTAAAAAAGTTTTTTAAAAGTTATGATTAATAAAGAAAAAAAGGAGACTTATATATCTCAGAAATATAGATTATTCATAGTAATGGCTCAGGAAGTTACTGACTTGGTTAACATTTTAATGCCCATGAGAAAAGAGACGGTCTTGAGTCCGAGAGGCAGGATCAGGACATGGCAGGAGCTGGGGCTCTAAAAGGGCTGTCAAATGTATGAAGGGAACTAGAAAAGGTCTGCTCATTGATGAGACGATATACCATGAAAGTCTGCCATCTAACCTGGGCCCTGGGTGAGCAATAAAAATGGGGGGGGTGTTCATGAAAGTGCAAAAAAACCCAAGCCTTCCCATATTCTTATGAGATTCAAATATAATATAAATACTTATGAAGTATGAGAGCCTGAAGGCAAAGAATTAACATAAAAACTGATTGATCGTGCATAAAGAGCTTGGGCAAAAGCACAAACTAGACCAAAATTCATTTTGGGGGGCAAACTTTCACACCCTAGGGAGGAAAGGACCCTTACAGAAAACACAAAACTCACCAATAACGAATTCAAAACCAAATATTATTAACTACACAAGGAAATGAATAAGATTAAGCAGATAAATGAAAAGGTGACACCCTAAGAGATAAAACAGAACAATATGAAAGAGATGCTAAAATGATGAAAGACATGAAGAGGAATAGAAAGCATAAGGAGAGTACAGTATTAAAAAAAGAACAGGTATACAAAACAAAATCAAATACAATTCCTAAATAAAAACAGTCATTGAAATAAACATACTACACTGATACACAAGAGATGAGACAATACTGAAGAGATAATTAGTAAAATGGAAGAGTAAAAGAAACTACAAAAAAAATGCTGCATAAAGAAGGAGAGAAATAGGAAAGAGGCTAAGAGAAACACAAGGCAGAACAAGGAAAACCAATATACATCTATTAAAGTTGCAGAAGACTGTGAGAGTGAGAGAACTGCAGTGTTGAAGAATATGGATACATTCTGTAGAAACTAAAAGAGGTGATTTTCTTTGATTGAAAAGATACAATAAGAATGGGGAAGTAAAAATAAAAAGAAATCCATACACAGACAAATTACAATAAAACTGCAGAAATGAAAGGCAAAGAGAAATTTTTTTCTGCAATGTCAGTTTAGACTGACAGCAGGCTTTTAAAAATAACAACAGACGTCTTCCCTGGTGGCGCAGTGGTTGAGAGTCCGCCTGCCAATGCAGGGGACACAGGTTCGTGCCCCGGTCCAGGAAGATCCCACGTGCCGCGGAGCAGCTAGGCCCGTGAGCCTTGGCCGCTGAGCCTGTGCCTCCGGAGCCTGTGCTCCGCAACGGGAGAGGCCACAACAGTGAGACGCCCGCGTACCGCAAAAAAAAAAAAAAAAAAAAAAAAAAACCAGACATCAGAATACCATGGAATAACATCTTCAAGGTGTCTTTGGAAAGCAGCTGTATAACCAGGTAATGTCAGCAAAAACAGGGGGTTAAGGACATTTGAAAATCCACTCTTCCATAAAAACAACAAGAAGATTGGCAAAAAATTGTCAAGGATCAACTATTTCAGTAATATGGAAATACAAAAATGTGCTGCAACAATCTGGGGAGTGTTTCTTGAAGAAAATGGCTGAATCTCAGTTGAGTTTTACTGTTACTTATTCCAATCTTACCTACTTCCCAGTTCTGCAGTAGACTTGGCAACAAATGGCACATAATCATTGTGACTACAGCAATCTGGTAGCCACTAGAGGGGGCAAAAATGGGGCTGGAGCTCCTTCAAAGCCTCATTTCAACGTAACTGTCATTCTTTGAACTCTCTAGTAGTTTCCAGGAAGATCCCACTCACACTGTTTCTTTGACCTGACTCAGACCTTGCCTACTGTGAACTGCCTTTTAGCTGGAGGTGTTTCTCAAAAATAATCTGAATCAATTGTTTAACACTGCAGCTGTCTTAGGGATAAATAATAGTTGGGGTAAACAATAAGCTAACTAAAAAACTTAAAGAATAAACTGTGGAATGAGATGTTCACAGGGGACAGTGAAAGACTACAACATTCCCATAGGAATCTAGAAGCCATGTGCATGGCGATGGTTGTATGCATTCCTGGGGCTGTGCAAATGGACAGGAAAGAAGCTAGAAGGCCCTAGCTCTCACCTCTTACTAACTCTGAGGCTTACACAAGTTAAGGCTAAGGCACAGCTCTGAACTACCTGGCTGACTCCTGACGGAATGCCCCAACATGCACACAGAACCCCTCAGTAAAGACTGAAAGACTTAAGAATTCCAGGCATTTAGGGAAATCTGTGGTCAATCATTAGCTGACCAATAAACTAACCAGGCAGAGAAATCAGTGACAACACATGACAAAGAACAAAAACCTTACATAATTAAATGAGAAGTCACGAAACAAACAGCAACAACAAAAAATCCTGAACAAGGGAGAGAATCTGATTTGCAGGGTTGTGAAATTTAAAACCCCTATTTTAAGTATGTTCAAAGAAGTAAAAGGAACCATGTCTAAAGAACAAAAGAGAAGTACAAGAATGATGAATTACCATAGACTATAAATAGATATCATTTAAATGAACCAAATACCATGACATTTTTCACAGAACTAGAACAAATAATCCTAAAATTTATATGGAACCACGAAAGACCCCAAATAGCAAAAGCAATCTTAAGGAAGAAAAGAACAAAGCTGGAGGTATCACCCTCCTAGACTTCAGACTATACTACAATGCTACAGTAATCAAAACAACATGGTACTGGCACAAAAACAGACACATAGATCAATGGTGCAGAATAGAGAGCTCAGAAGTAAACCCATGCATGTATGGTCAATGAGCCTACGATAAAGGAAGCAAGAATATATAATGGAGAAAAGACGGTCTCTTCAATAAGTGGTGCTGGGAAAACTGGACGGCTACATATAAAAGAATGAAAACAGAACATTTTCTCACACCATATATGAAAACAAACTTAAAATGGATTAAAGACCTAAATGTAAGACCTGAAACCATAGAACTCCTATAAGAGAATGTAGGCAGACAATTCTCAATTTCAAAACTTACTACAAAGTAATCAAGACTGTGCACAGAGACAGACATGTAGGTCAATGAAACAGAACTTAGACTCCAGGGAAAAACCCTCACATTTACAGTCAATCCATGTTTGACACAAGTGCCAAGATCATTCAACGAAGAAAGAACAGTCTTTTAAACAATGGTGCTGAGACAACTGGATACCAATACAAAAAAAATGAAATTGGACTCCTACCACATACCATATAAAAATTAACTAAAAATGGATTAATGACCTAGATAAGGGCTAAACTAAAATTTTCAGAAGAAAGGATAGGCATAAATCTTCATGACACTGGATCAGACAATGGTTTCTTAGACCTGACACCAAAAACACATGCAGCTAAAGAAAAAAAATAGATAAATTGGACTTCATCAAAGTAAAAAATTTTGTATATCAAAGGACACTATCAAGAAAGTGAACAGACAACCCACAGAATGGGAGAAAATATTTGCCAGTAATTTATTTACTAGAAGTCTAGAATTCAAAATATATAAAGAACTCACAACTCAAAAGACAAATAATCCAATTCAAAAATGAGCAAAGAACTTGAATAGATATTTCTCCAAAGAAGATATACAAATGACAAGCACATGAAAAGCTGGCCAACATTATTTGTCATTAGGAAAATACAAATTAAAACCACAATTAGAAAATTAACAAAATTGCAAGCAGAAATTGACAAATGCACTTATAATGGTTGGTTTTAACATATGTCTGAAGTGACAAACAGGTAAAAGTTTGATGAGAATAAAGACTTGGGCATAATTAACAAATTTGATCTAATGGACTAATTTACAATCTTATGGTTAATAATTACAGCATCTGGAACCTTTTCAATCACAAATGTGACAGAAAAACTAGACATATGGTAAGGCATAAATAATCTTAAGAAATATGACCCTGATCTTATACAGACCACATAATCTGACAATAGTCAGGTACAATAAAATTAGACGTCACAGGAACAACAACAACAAAAGTCCAGTGCAATTTGGGAGTCAAAATAATTTAAACTAGCTCAGGAGTTGAAAAATACAAATGGAAATAAAACATTTAGAACTGAATTCCATATAGTGTGATGTATTATGAAAATGCATAAATAAGTATATTTTAAAACTTATGGGATGCAGCTAAGGCAGTAGTTAGAGGAAACATGGTTTTAATTTGTATATATGAAAAAAATGGAAATTAATGTTCTATGTGTTCATCTCAAAAAATCAGAACAACAGAATTAACACAAGTAAAAGGAAGGAAACTATAAAGATGTAATCAATGATAAAACAGAAATGAAAACATAAAACTAGAAGGACACTTTTAAAATACTAAGATGGAAACCTCTAATAAGGCTAATAAGGAAAAAATACTGCATACAAAATAATTTTACAAATGCAAAAGGAGAAAAAAGTTAAACATAGTAGAGGTTTTTAAATTACAAGAGGATGTTATAAAAAAAAGTATGGTAATAAATTCAAAAACAATGATGAACTGGACAATTCTTAGCCTCAAAGTGACTCAAGAGGGAAAACAACCCAAAGAGTCCAATAACCATTAAGGAAGATCAGTAGTCAAAAAAACCTATATTCCAAAAAATCAATACCAGGACCAAACTTTTGCAGAGACAGAAGAGAAGAAAGCATATCAAGTTTTAAAATTTGGAAAATAAAATATAAGACAGCATCTTTAAGATAACTGTACAGGGAAGGATTTTTTAAAAATAATAAAACAAAAAGCATAAACCTTGAAGTAACCTAGGTAACTTATAGCAGAGAGAAAACACAATACTTATAAACATTGAAAAATTACTCAACCAAACAAATGCAAATTAAAATTCTATGAGATACTGTGTTGTATCCATTAGATTTGCAAAAAATTAACAAGTCTGATTGGCAAGGAGATATTTCTGGGTAGAAACATAACACTGGTACAACCATTCTGGAAGCCAGTTGGGCAATGGTGGTAAGGTTGAAAATATGCATGCCTTATGACCTGGCAATTCCACTTCTGGCTATATAAACTGAAGAACTCTTCCAAACGTAAGAGAAGTGTGTAAACTTTAGGTTTAAAAAATAAATAAAAAACAAAAACAAATGAACACAAATAGCTTCTAATAGGGGAATGGATAAATTTTTGTATTTACTCAAAACATTAATAGAGAAGTGACAATAACAAATTAGAACTTCACATATTAATCTTAATATATCTCAAAAAATGTAATAAAAAAGTAAACTTCAAAAAGTTACATGTGATATGACAGTATTTACTGGAAGTTCAAAGCATTCAATGGATACATAATATATAATTAAAGCACAAAAACATATATATTACAGTTTAGAATAATGGTAAATCCTGAGTTGTGAGAAAGTAGAAGAGGATAAGAATGCATTAATTTTAACTGAATATTTAATTCCTTTTTTAAAGAAGTTAATATGGAAACATGTTAACATCTGTCATTTAATAGCTAAATGTATACTCAAGTCTGGGTTTACGAACACAAAAAATGTTGTCAATTATCATCTATATTTCATGTTTGAAATATTTCACAATTAAAAAAAGAATTAGGTAAAAGATGAAGTTATTCATTAATAACTAGCATAGAAAAAATTTTTTTAATTGTATGGCCCTGTATTGTATCATGAAATATGCTTAATGTTTTTTCCCCCTTGATTAAAAAAGGAGTACACCATAGAAAACTAGCTAAACAGGTATACCAAAAGGGGGGACAGGGAGGAGAGATTGTATCACCTTTAATCCTACCACCCAGAAGTAATGTCTACTATACATTTTAGTTTCTGTCAACATTTTAGTGTGTCATTTTTCAGGGATTTTTAACTGGCTGAAATCATTCTATAAAAATATTTTTTTGCATCTCACTTATCTCATTTGACATTTGAAGATAGTACTTTCTCTAAATTGTTAGCAATTCTCCATAAACATTACTTTTAAATACCTGAGATGTTTGGTCATATGTGAAAGTTAATCATCTTTTAAACTGTTGTTCTATTGAGCAAATGTTCAAAAGAGTGTCCCAATGGTTTTTTTACTGTAAGTAAGTCAAGGATGAATATCTCTGTGCATAAGTCACTGTTCACATTTCTAATTTTAAATTAAATTCTGGAAATATTGGATATAGGGAATAAATAAACTTGATTCAGAGAGGTTTATATTCATTCAAAATGGTATATGACAATATTTTTGTTTTTGTTACTTCAACCGTGTTCCAGACTACATTTCACTTAACAGAATTTTTGCAAGGAAATCAATGCTATATAATTGTTCTTTTAATTCATACTTCTACATTAGAACTGACAGTCTTCGCATAATTACTAGTTTTTTTATTTTATAACTTGAATGGCCTTTTCATATCTTCTCCCCATATGTTTATTTCTATGAACTCTTTAAATATTTAGAATTATTATCCCCCTGTCCTGTTCATTATGAATATAATGCCCAGAGGCTTGATTTTTGTTTGTTGACATTCAAATCTTATATTTTTATGTGGTCTTGTTTGCAATTATCTTCATCTGCTCTTTATCTTGAAAGATTTTATAATATTATTTTATAATATTTATATTTATATAATATTTATAATATTATTTTATAATAATTAAACTTTAAAATCCATTATGTTTCCTCTTTCTTTGTCTCCATAAACCTGTTCTACTCATTGTCTACCCCTAACAATGGTGGCCAGCAAAAAACCCTGAAAGCTAACCCTAAGAAGAGAGGCAGGCCCTTCTCTGTCTTATCACTCCCATGACCACCAGTCATCCTTCCTGAGACCACCTTCAAAACCACAGATTGGGATATGACTCTTGCTGTCACGTGTATAGTTTTACACTTGATGAGGTTTCAATAAGATAATGTATTTGAGAGCACATTGTAAACTATAAAGCGTTATATAAATATAATTATGAACGACCAATAATAATAGCAGCAAGAAATCAAAAAATCAAGTTTTTATAATTTTTAAATTCTATTGTAGAAGAACTACAACATGAGATAAAAATAAATTCACTAGAAATCTCACCTAAGATCCAGACCAGCTTCTTTCCAGAGTAAATCCATCAAGCGCAGCATTTGGAGTGTCAACATATCCTGCCGTAAATCTAAGGGGAAAGAACCCTGCTATGTTATAAGTGCTTTCCACTTTATGCTTAATAACATTTATTCAAGATTAGCTAATTCAACCAGAATTAACTGGGTGGGAAAAAACATTGACAAATAACTGCTCTGTTAACTTTTAACAGAATTTTAATGCTGACCATACTCAATATGTTAAATACTAGGTTTGTTGGTTAGCATGCTCCAGTAACTACTTCAGAAATTAAGTTTTAAAATATTTTTAGTTGTTTACCATGTGCAAGCTACTATACTACTTGTACGGGTGCTGTAATACTGCTATAATACAGTAATGCTGTGTTACAGCATCCATACAATTCACATTGCTAACTTTTCTTCTTCTTGTTTGTCTTTTGGGATGCAGAAGAAATTCTTAAGAATCACATAAGTAACTGTATGATGGGTTCACAAAACTGTAATAGTTGATTTTATTTATTATCATGTCCAAGGGTAAGTTTTATGTAAGAGGTGGTGAAAGTACAGACTTCCACATAATGACATTTTTACTATCAAGTGGGGTTAAATGTCTAGGAAATACTAAAACTTCTTTTAAAAATAGTTGTAAGCAGAGAAATGGATAAAGAAAATGTGGTAATATATACCATGGAATATTACTCAGCCATAAAAAGGGACGAAATAGTGCCATTTGCAGAGATGTGGATGGACCTAGAGATTGTTGTACAGAATGAAGTCAGAAAGAGAAAAACAAACATCGTATAATATTGCCTATATGTGGAATCTAGAAAAATGGTACACATGAACTTATTTGCAAAGCAGAAATAGAGTCACAGATGTAGAGAACAAACTTATGGTTACAAAGGGGGGAAGGTGGGGTGGGATGAATTGGGAGACTGGGATTGACATATATACACTACTATGTATAAAACAGATAACTAATGAGAACCTACTGTATACCACAGGGAACTCTACTCAGTGATGTGTGGTGACCTAACTGGGAAAGAATCTAAAAAAGAATGGATATGTGTATACGTATAACTGATTCACTTTGCTGTATACCAGAAACTAGCACTATAAAGCAACTATATTCAAAAAAAAAAAAAGTTGTAAGCATATACTATGCTAAACACATATACTTATGTTATCTCACTTAATTCCATTTAATAAACCCAACACAGAGATGCTATAATCCTCATGGACAAGAAGATCCTGAAGCTCAATGAATTTTATGTGATTTGCCTGAAATCACAAAACTAACAAGTGGTAGCAGTCATGACTGCCTTTTGGTTGGTGTGATTACTTCACAGGCATTTCCTTTATGAAGTATGGGTAAGATATTTTAATTAAAACACAAAACTATGAAACAGGATGTATGAATATATTATTGAAAATATTCTCTTGCATTTCAGAAGCTTTTTACCAAAGGAGTAGACAGCTTTGTATTTTGTAGGAAAAAAGGAAGGCTTATTAGAACAACGTATGTAAGTAAGCTGTAGAAATCATTCTCCAAAGCGAAAAAAAAAAAGGGGATTTATGACATGCCAAATTCAAATTTATGACCACTGATAGCTACCTCTTGGCTGCCATCTGTTCGTTATACATTTACACATCACCTTTCAGATAAAGCAAATGGACAGCAAATGAAAAATACTAAGGAATTTGGCACTGTGAAAACCTCTGTACATACCATCACCATTTTTAAAAATCACTCCAACTGAATCCTCACCAAACACCTTGTTGTTGTACACCAGCCACAAAGGCTTCATTTTGGAATCCATGTATTTACACTTTTCAATACTGAAAGGAAGAAAGGGGAAAATTAGCCCACTTCAATTTAAAGATACGGCAAGACTGTAACGTTGCCATGATATACTAGGCTTGGGAAAACCCCTCACCTGTTCCAGGTATACAGAAGTCAGAACGAGAACATTTCCTCTTGGCAGAAAAGCAACCGCAATGTTAGCCTTGGCTGGCATGTAGTGACGCCAGGTGAGCTGGACTGAAAACCCAGATTTGCCCTTCTCATGGCTACATTTAAAATTCCTCCTTTCCTTCCCTTATTCTTCCTTAACTTTATGTTATTATACATAAACAATAAAAATCAGAATGTAACATTGGGTTGTAACTCCATTCTTGATTTCTTAAAGAGGGATCAATTTTGCATACTGATATACTGAACATAATTATCACTTTCCCATTATTACTTTTGTAGGAAAAGTAAAAATGAGAAATAATTTTCTAAATTCATTCAAAAATCTCATTTTGAAATAGGAAAGTTTAATTAGTAAATAATCTATGATGGCTGCCAACATTTTGCTTACATAGGATTTTCAACTCTTAGAAACCAGTAATATAGAAAGCAAATTTAATTACATACAATTGAAAGGAAATGAACTTGCATTAAC